>NC_059132.1:6628445-6928445 GCF_020740605.2 Lemur catta
CTTCTTGATAGGTTCCATGCTGGATACTTTGTGCTTATTCTTCATATTTAAATGGGGCTTGCTATTTGTTGAAAATAATATTGGGTGGGTAGGTGACAGGGAAAGGAAGTGAGTCTTAATAGTCAGCTTCTTCAAATCATGTAGTTGTCTCTGGATACTTTATTGCTGAATCTATACCATAGGAGCATGTATCCCCTTAGGGTAAATACATCACTTAGGTAGGAAATTGGAGTGACTTAGAGTGGAGCCTTCTCTAGGTCAGATTACTTTTATTTGGAGACTTAGTTGACTCTGGTCAATGACTGGAAAGCTTGTCACTGTTTCCTCAATTGTATCCATGTCTCACCATCAGATAGTTTCTCTCTGTCAAGTCTAGATCTAGAGAAAATCCAGATATTATATCTCTCAAGTTCTTTCAAGGTTCTTGTTTTAGTTGTAAAACATGAGCACTAAGTACATTTATAATGGGGGGAAAAGCTACATAACTATTTATCTTATAGTATTTCTCCTTTTCCCCCCAACTTCTGATATTCCCAAATCTCTTGATTTCATTATTTTCCGTGGCTAGATATTTTTAAATGTTGCTCATGTTTTTATGCCTTTAATTTTATTTTGAAACAAAGTCATGAGTTCAAATAATTCAACAGAATTATTTCTGCATATACAAAGGTTTATATTGAAGTTTTATTGGTAGAAAACCACATTATCACACCCTAAAAAATTATTCATGGCCGGGCACGGTGGCTCACACCTGTAATGCTAGCACTCTGGGAGGCTGAGGCGGGTGGATCGCTCAGGGTCAGGAGTTCGAGACCAGCCTGAGCAAGAGCGAGACCCCGTCTCTACTAAAAAAATAGAAAGAACTTATCTGGCCAACTGAAATATATATAGAAAAAATTAGCCGGGCATGGTGGCATATGCCTGTAGTCCCAGCTACCCAGGAGGCTGAGGCAGTAGGATCGCTGAAGCCCAGGAGTTTGAGGTTGCTGTGAGCTAGGCTGAAGCCACAGCACTCACTCTAGCCCAGGCAACAAAGCGAGACTCTGTCTCAAAAAAAAAAAAAAAAAAAAAAATTATTCATACTCTCCTCATGAGATTATGGTCTCGAAAGATGAGAATCTTTTTAGTTGAAGATCCTGAGTTAACAAAGCCCAGCATCTGAAGTACCAGTCACGAGGTCTTCATGGCCAAGAGTGATTTTCGTTTTTGGAATAAGATCCGTGAGTTCTTCTTTTTCCTTTCGCAGGACAAGCAGGAGGACACGAAGACTATTTTGGAGGGCATAGATCCGGCCAAGCATCAGGTGAGGGTAGCCTTTGATGCTTGTAAGCTACTACATAAAGAATAGATGTTCTAGGTAACCAGAACTTTGGATATCTGAATTCCAGCCAACATGTTCCAGGACCCTGCTGGGTGACAAAGGAAATACTCTTCAATTGAAAAAGATTAAGTCCCAATAAAAAGAGATTTGCATTACTAGTAATTTGTTTTCTTAGTGTACTTTCTAAGTGGTATTCCTAAAAAAATCTCTTAGGTGAAAATAGATTTTCTTACTCACATAGTTCTTTTGCATTCTCCTTTATTGGGAGAGTTAGGATACCCTACGGAGAAAGTCTCAATTATAAAGTCCTTTGCATTCAACTTTGTTCATCAAAAATCTGAAACTCAGATTTAGAGTGATATATTGAACTGTTTCTATATAATCCTCAAATAAACAAAAAAAAATTAGTGAAACATTTACTATGTATTACTTATGCCCTAATTTCTATAAACTAAAAGTTTCAAATTTTCTTAAAATTGTCTCATATTATCTCATTCTGAATTTTTTTTTGAGAGAGAGTCTCACTCTGTTACCCCAGGTAGAGTGCAGTGGTGTCATCATAAGTCACTGCAAGCTCAAACTTCTGGGCCCAAGTGATCTTTCTGCCTCAGCCTCCTGAGTAGCTGAGACTACAGGTGTGCACCATCATGACCACCTAATTTTTTCTGTTTTTGGTAGAGATGGGGTCTTGCTCTTACTCAGGCTGCTCTTGAACTCCTGACCTCAAGCAATCCTCCCACCTCAGCCTCCCAGAGTGCTAGGATTACAGGCGTGAGCCACCCCACCTGGCCTGAAATTGATTTTTAAGAAGGTGAATATTTGTTCAAATGAAACATTTCTTTTGGAAAAAAATGTGTGAAAAATTTGTACCTGGTAGTTTTAAAAGTCAAACAAATTTAATATGGATTGTAATCCAGAGAGATTTGTTTAAACTCAGGAGCAGTTCTTAATTTTTAAATTAGGGATAAATTGTGATTGGATCACAAGTAACTTAGGCCATTTAAAATACATTTCTCAGTATCAAGCCATTCTTAACTATGATGCTTATTAAGTATCTTCATTCTTGGCTTATTGAATGAAAAGCTGTTGTATTCATTCTATTTTGAACTAAGTATATAAATTTATTTCATAAAATATTATGTGAAAATGTCAGCTTTTACTCAGTTTGCATGATATTTGTAGGCTCCTATCAAGAATGTAAAGCTGAGTGTTATTTCAGATAAAGTACTTCTTTCTTCCTGGATTTGTTAGAGGAAATGTTATTGTAAATCTCTCTAGCTGCAAGTCTCAAAATTTGGATTTTCCAGAATAATGAGGTTTGTGGCCCTACTTTTAGAGGTTCTGATTTAGTAGATCTGAAATGGGGAGTCTACATTTTAACTGATATCCCAGGAGATTCTGAGGACGAGTTCTCCCTACTTCACACTTTGAGACATTGCTAGAATCGGTACAGATTATTCTGTGTTGTTGTTGAGTTGTGTTCTTTTTCCATCTTTGCTTTATAATTCATCATTCTTCTTCCATCCAAACAGAATAACTTGGTTTTTCTGTTACTTGTGGTTTTTAGAAAATGTGCTAAACACAAGCCCTAGGATAGTGCCTCTTAATCTTTTTGCTATCTCAGTTCTCCTGAGAGATAAGAATCCGATCAGTAATAGTAGATCAATAGGGTAATTGAAACACAGTGGTGGGTTGGAGGAACATACCCCCCATTGGGAGAGTATCAGAATCCTCTAGTACATAGTGTATAAAATAGTCTCTTTCCCTTTCCCCATGATTTGTCATTCTCCCTAGAGAATGTCCTCCCTCCAGCTCCAGGAGATACTGCCTCTATGATATAGTTATAATTCTTAAATATATTTCTTGGGTGCTCTGTGGCTGTGATTTTAAGGGAAATCAACTTATTTTAAAGAAAATTAATTTCATTTAAAATTAAGTTTTGTTATCTAAAGCCAAACAGAAAAAAATTCCACCTTTTTTTTCATAGTGCTCATTCATTAGAACCAGAATTTTGCAGTGTTATTTTTCATAAACAAGTCTTTAGGGAGCTTATGAGCTTTAATTATCTATAATATCATTAAATATGAAATGTCCGATTTCGAATCAAAAGTGTAATTTATTATATCTCAAACAAGAAGCAGTACAATTAATCAAAGTAGGCACCTAAACTGTCAACACAGTTTTGCCATCTTAACGGTAGCTTGTTTATGCCAGCAGCAAAGAAATCCTGGAGAGTTAGTGGTGATGAAATCAGGAAAGGTGTTTTCCACAGCTTGTTGAGAATTGAATACTTTTCCTTGCAAGAAGTGGCCCAAACCCTGCAAGAAGTGGTAGTCCATTGGTGCAAGGTCTGGTGAATGTGGTGGATGACAGAGTTTTTAAGTACAGCCTCTGTAGTTTTTGAGCAGCTGTTGTTTGTGGTCGAGCATTGTCTTGCAAGAGGATTGGCCTGGCTCTGTTGACCAAGCTTGGCTGCTTAATCATAAGCATCCATGTCATTTTGTCCTGTTGGTTACGGTAGACATCCACTGTAATCGATTGACCAGGTTTCATGAAGCTGTAGTGGATAAAACCAGCACTGGAGCACTGGACTGTGTTTTGGCACTTCATCTTTATCCAACCATTGTGCCAAATACTTGAGATTGTCAAAAAGAATCAATTTTTCATTACATGTAACAATACGGTGTAGAAATGGTTCACTTTTATGTTGCGGCAGCAAAGAAAGGCAAAGTTCGAAACAAGACAATCTCTCTCCTGACACTAGTGTAATTCATATGGTACCTATCCAGTTTCTTTACCTTGCTGATTTGTTTGAAATGGCCCAATATGGTTGGAATAGTAATGTCAAACCTTGCAGCTAATTCATGCATAGGTTGAGGTGGATTTGCTTCCACTACAGCTTTCAGCTCATCATTATCCACCTTGGTCTCAGGTTGCCCACGTGGCTTATTTTCAAGATTAAAATCACCAGAACTGAACTTCTCAAATCATTGACACACTGTGTGTTTATTAGCCACATCCTTCCCAAACACTTCGTTGATATTTTGAGCTGTCTGCACAGATTGGTTCCACAACGGAAATATTCGAAAATAACACGAATTTTTGACTTAGCCATGGTTTCACAAAAATTGCTCTAAAAAAAAATTGAAAGATAACAATAAGCCAAACCATGTGTTTGAAAGAATGAGGACATGCCTTCACAATAAAAATAAAATAAAGCGTCAAAGTGAAATGTCAGAGAGATCAACTGTCAAACTTAGTACTTAAGGAAATCGGACATTTCATAATTAATAAGCTAATACTTATCAATATCTTTTACCTGTTAGTGATTAGCTTACCTTAATAAACTTTAAACATGGAGGCCAGGCGTGGTGGCTCATGCCTGTAATCCTAAGTACTCTGGGAGGAGGTCAAGGAGGGAGGATTGCATGAGGCAAGGAGTTCAAGACCAATCTGAGCAAGAGCGAGATTCTGTCTCTGCAAAAAATAGAAAAATCAGTCAGGTGTAGTAGCTCGCATCTGTACTCCCAGCTACTCCAGAGGCTGAGGCAGGAGGATCGCTTGAGCCCAGGAATTTGAGGTTGCAGTGAGCTATGATCATGCGACTGCACTCTAGCCTGGGCAACAAAGCAAGACCCTGTCTCGTTTAAAAAAAAACAAAAAACTTTAAATGTGACCTCTCAGCCTTTTTTTGTTTTTTGGAGTCAGGATCTGTCTTTGTTTTCTGGGATAGAGTACAGTGGCGTCATCATAGCTCACTGCAACTTCCAACTCCTGGGCTCAAGCAATCCTCGTGCTTCAGCCTCCCAAGTAGCTAGGACTACAGGCACATGCCACTATGCCTGGCTAATTTTTTTATTTTTTAGTAGAAACAGGGTCTCAGTTTTGCTCAGGCTGATCTTGAACCCCTGAGCTCAAGTGATCCTCCTGCCTCAGCCTCCCAAAGTGCTAGGATTACACATGTGAACCACTGTGCCTGGCTGACCTCTCACTTTTTTTTTTTTTGAGACAGAGTCTCGCTTTGTTGCCTAGGCTAGAATGAGTGCCATGGCATCAACCTAGCTCACAGCATCCTCAGACTCCTCGGCTTAAGCGATCCTACTGCCTCAGCCTCCCGAGTAGCTGGGACTACAGGCATGCGCCACTATGCCCGGCTAATTTTTTCTATATAGATTTTTAGCTGGCCAGATAATTTCTTTCTATTTTTAGTAGAGACGGGGTCTCGCTCTTGCTCAGGCTAGTCTCGAACTCCTGACCTCGAGCGATCCACCTGCCTCGGCCTCCCGGAGTGGTAGGATTACAAGCGTGAGCCACCGCGCCTGGCCACCTCTCACTTTTTAATGTTAACTTTTTATTAAGGAATAGCATACATGCATATTTTTAAATTGTACTAGTTAAAATTGGGAAACTTGTCAATTTTTTATCTAAAACTACCTGTAAAATATACAAAACTGCTAATAATACTTTTTTTTTTATTTTAAAGGCGAAGTTCTTTCTTTCTAGGTTATTGTGTATTGAATGAGTTCTTCTCAGGTATCTCAAGGTTGTTTAATTATAAGTACAAATGATGGCCGGGTGCGGTGGCTCACGCCTGTAATCCTAACACTCTGGGAGGCTGAGGCAAAAGGATCGCTGGAGGTCAGAAGTTCAAGACCAGCCTGAGCAAGAGTGAGACCCTGTCTCTACTAAATAGAAAGAAATGGTCTGGACAGCTAAAAATATATATAGAAAAAAATTAGCCAGGCATAGTGGCACATGCCTGTAGTCCCAGCTACTCAGGAGGCTGAGGCAGAAGGATTGCTTGAATCCAGGAGTTTGAGGTTGCTGTGAGCTAGGCTGACACCCTGGCACTCTAGCCAGGGCAAAAGAGCGAGACTCTGTTTTAAAAAAAAATAAAAAAGTACAAATGACTTCTAGTCAACAAGGTAAAGTCACTTTTAGTATATTTGGAAACGTCTCTGGCATACCATTTCAAGTATAGAAATTATAAATAAAATATGGGAGAAAAATGAATCTAAAAATATGTAGTTGTGCCTGCCAGAAACAAGATTAAAGATCTCTGTGGACTAGAAATCAAGCTGAAGATACAGTGCCAAGGAGAATTAATGCTAAAAAAATGGGCAGTAGGGGCTGGGATTTCAAATTGTATAGGAGAATTCGACTGAATGCATCTCACATAGAGCAGGCCAGTAGATTTAGTCTACTTGAATAAAGCAAGGAACCAGGATAATATTGTCCTACCTGTGAACCAAGATGGGAAAAAACTGGACCAACTGTCCAGAGTTACAGTTAGAAATTAGCAAATTGATGTAGGAAGCAAAGATAATAATGTAACTATAAAAACTTGTAGGATACCATTCTTTGATATGGGAACAGAATTGAAATATCTCTATGGGACAAGAACCCTTAAATTGCCAATGAAAGACCTAATTCTGAAACAGACTCTAAGAGCCAGACTGAGGCAACTTCCAAACCATCTTTTAAGGGATACATTTGTAGATGGCCAAAACAAAACAAAATACTTCCCATGCAAAGCAAGCTTTCTCAAATATAAAAATTATAATGCTCAAGAGCAAATCTTTGTCAAGAGAGAGAGTCAAAATGTAAGAAGACAAAAAGCAGCAAAACAGGAGAATACATACCCGAGGAAACTGAAATAAAATACATTATTCCTGAGAATTCTAAACATGTTTATTTTAAACTATGACCAATAGCCACAAAACAATGTGAGATAATAAAACAATATATTAAGAACAGGCAGGTACTTGGCCAGAAGGCCAAGACCGAATGAAGAACAGAGTATAAAATAAAGTTTGAGGGGAAAAATTCAATATTTAGGGTAAAACAGTAAATTAGACACAGTTGAATAAGGGGGAGTGAATGAACTAACAAATAAGACGATAAAACAAGAAATAATACCCCATATAGTGTAAAATAAAGAGACAGAAAATATGAAAGAGAAATTGAGAAAAAATAGATAGATTAAGAAGCTCCACCATCCATGTGTTAGAAGTTCCTGAAGGAGAGGATAGAAATGAAAGGGAGAGGAAATGTTTGAAGAGATAATAATGGAGAATTTTCTAGAATTGAAGGCAGACATAAACCCTTGACTGAAAACTCATATCAATCACTAAGCAGAACAAATGAAATGTGGACTTTTAAGGGTAAAGAAAAATATCTCAAAAGCTACCCAAGGGGGAAAATACATTACCTACAAATGAGCAAGCATCAAATTTTTGATAGTCTCATCAATAATAAATCACAAAAGAAAATGGGAAGTAATGTTCTCAAAATACCAAGATAAAATAACACAATATAGAATTCTTTACTCAACTACCATTCCTGAGAAGGAAAAATAAGCATATTTTCAAATCTACAAAGAATAAAAGAGCTTACCACCGTTAGACCCTTGTCAAAAGAACTGCTAGAAGA
Organism: Lemur catta; assembly: GCF_020740605.2. NCBI lineage: Eukaryota > Metazoa > Chordata > Mammalia > Primates > Lemuridae > Lemur > Lemur catta. Next base: position 6,636,199 of record NC_059132.1, read on the forward strand.
TACATACGTGAATAAGAAGAAAATTGAGGAAGGTATGGGATACGAGAAGCTACAGTAAGCAAAAAATTGATAAAACATATTACCAATAGAAATTTTTGAGTTTAAAAACCTAAATTTTTATATTTAAAACTAAAATTTTAGTAGTACTAAAATTCTAGACAATACCATAAAATTCAAAAAGATATATTAGAGGGTTAAAAAAGCTATTCTAGAATCGTTTTGTTGTTCAGAAGGAGAACGAGAAAGTACTGAATAACTTTTAAAAGATTAATTTTAAGAAAATATATCAGTAATTAGAACAAATATAAAGCTATTAAAGAACTCCATTGTTAAAGGACATAGACTTTTGAAATCAGATTCACAATCAGAATCTAGCAAATGCTGTTTTCAGTAGACAAACCTAAAGCAAAATGACAGGAAAAGGTTGATAGAGTGATGGACAAAGTTATGTAAGGCAATATTAATCAGACAAAATGGAATTTTAAGCCAAAAGCATTTTTACAGGTACTCCTCCAACTGATATAATAATCAGTTACTAATCAGCAACTCATAATTTATCTTCTAAATGAAATAGAAAACTACAAAACTATAAGGAAAATGGCCAGATCTGCATTTGTAGTGGTGGGATTTTTTCACACACTTCTCTATGACACTGATATATCAAATAGATAAAACAATCGTTAAAAATAGAAAAATTAAGTTTTCTCTTACAGAGAGCTAGCATTCTGCTTCCAATAAATATACTATATATTCTTTTCTAATACATGGAATGTTTATAAAAATCGTCCATGTTTTAGGCCTCACAAAAGTCCTGAGAAACTCCTAAACTCCTTATAATATGGGCTGCATTCTCTAATCTCCATTGCTTTAAAATTACAAATCAGCAATAAAATCTTTTTTAGTCCCTTACATTTGGAAATTGAAGAAAAATACATCTGCATAATTCAGGAGGTTAGAGGCATCCAGTAAAAATTACAAAGTAGGAACTGAATTACTAGAAAAACACTACACTCCCAAACTTGGTGGAGGGGTGAGGAGAATACAGCTAAAATGGTTCTTAGAAGGGAAATTACAGCTTTATACATAAATATATTAAAAATGAAAAAAATTAAATAAAGCTAATAAGAGAACAACAGCACAAAGGAAGGAGGAAATAATAAAGATAAAAGCAAAAGTTAATACAATAAATAAATGGGATTTGATTAAACTAAAAAGCTTCTGCACACCTAAGGAAACAATCAGCAGAACAAATAGACAACCTACAGAATGGGAGAAAATACTCATAAGCTACGCATCCAATGAAGGGCTGATAACCAGAATTTACGAAGAACTCAAGCAAATCATCAAGAAGAAACCAAACAACCCTATTAAACATTGGGCAAAAGACATAAACAGAGGCCTCTCAAAAGAAGAAAGAGAATTGGGCAGTAAACGTATGAAAAAATGCCTATCGTCACTAATCATCAGGGAAATGCAAATTAAAACCACAATGAGATATCACCCCAGTCAGAATGGCTTTTATTAAAAAGTCCAAAAACAATAGATGCTGGCATGGATGCAGAGAGAAAGGAATGCTTATACACTGTCGGTGGGACTGCAAATTAGTATAACTTTTATGAAAAACACTATGGAGATTCCTCAAAGAACTAAAAGCAGACCTACCATTCCATCCAGCCATCACTATTGGGTATTTTCCCAAAGGAAAAGAAGACTTTTCATCAAAAAGATACCTGCACTCAAATGTTTACTGTAGCACAGTTCACAATTGTGAAGATGTGGAATCAACCCAAGTGCCCATCAGTTTGAGTGGATTAGTAAAATGTGGTATATGTATACCATGGAGTACTACTCAGCCATAAAAGAGATGAATTAATACCTTTTGCAGCAATATGGGTGGAACAGAAGACCATTCTAAGTGAAGTATCTCAAGAATAGAAAAACAGGCCGGGTGTGTTGGCTCACACCTGTAATCCTAGCACTCTGGGAGGCTGAGGCGAGAGGATTGCTTGAGCTCAGGAGTTCAAGACCAGCCTGAGCAAGAGTGAGACCCTGTCTCTACTAAAAATAGAAGGAAAAAAAAATTAGCTGGGCGTGCTAGTGCCCGCCTATAGTCCCAGCTACTCAGGAGGCTAAGGCAGGAGGATCACCCAGGAGTTTCAGGTTGCAGTGAGCTATGATAATGCCACTGCACTCTACCCGCGTGACAAAGCAAGACTCTATATCAAAAAAAAAAAAAGAATGGAAAAGCAAATACCACATGTACTCACTATTAAATTGGAACTAACTAATGAGCACACACACGCACAGAGGGAAGTAAAACTCAGTGAAATTAACCAGAGGGGTAGGGGTGGAGGGGATGGGGGGAAAAACCTACATAATGGATACTCTGAACACTATTTGGGTGACAGGCACACCTATAGCCAGGACTCAAGCATTACAGAAATGATCCATGTAACCTAAAACATTTTTACCCCCTTTATATTTTGGGGAAAAAAGTTAATACAATAGAAAACAATAAAAAAAGAGATAAGAAAGGAAATATAGGATGAAGAGCAAAATTAAAAGTTGATTTTTTAAAAAAAAAGACTACTAAAAATAGATAAAGTAAGCCAGACAGATTTTTTTAGGGGGAAAAGCACAGATAAAGAATATAAACTTAAAGTGACTTATAACTATTAGATACAGTAGAAATCTTTAAAATTCCTAAGGCAGTCATGAACATCAATAAATTTGAATACTCAGATAAAATGAATACTGATTTTTGCTGTACATATATAAATTATCAAAATTGACTCTAGAATAGGAAACCTCAATAGAACAATAACCATATATTATAAATTGAATCAGTTTAAAATTATACATCCAATGAAGGTAAGGAGTCCAGATAGATTTATGAATGAATTTTAACAAAGTTTCAAGGGATAATTCATATATAATTTATTCTAGCTATTCCCAAGAACATAAAAAGAAATGTTAAACTTAAACTGCACAATATCTAAGTTTGTAGCTTTGGAAAATAATTTTCTGTGTTTATGAAGGGAAAAAATCAGAAATAATTTATATCCTAACATTTTATTGGTCTTGAACAAATATTGTCTATACTAATAAATACAGCATTCAAAAAAGTAAGTAGTAGAGCACATACAAATTTGATTCTATTTTAAAAGAAGGATTTAGTCATCAGATACTTTGGGCAAATGTTTTATGTTGTGGGATGTGCATTATTAATTTTAGGACATAAAATACTACAAATACATTATAAAGACGTGGCATTGTTTTATTAACTATTTCCCCAAATGTAATTGTATTGTTCAAAACCAAATGAATGAATGAATTTATAGGGAAGAAAATAAAATAGGTAGTTTTTTTACACCTTTTATTTCAGGAATTTTCTTAGTATGTTGAATTTTGAAACGACTTAGGGTAAGGGTCTTGGGACTTTACTTTCTTATTTCTTTTAACAGTTATAGTAATATTTTAAATATACAAAATTAAGTTATTTAAAAAATTTCATTCTAATCAGGGCTTTCAAAATCTTTAGTCTGTGCCATTACTCATGGGACCTGATTATGTTGATGGGTGTCACTGCCAGGCTTAAGAAATAAGAAAGAGAAAAAGGGAAAGAAAGGAAAAGTGACATTAATATTGCCCACGCATGTTCTAGTAATAACGTATTATCAAATGCAGATAATCAATGTCTTTCTCTCAAGTTTAGCTAGCATTTTAATTTCATGTTTAGTGAACTTTTATTTACCCAATAGAAAATAAAAACTTCACACCTCTGTACTATGAGGGAGTATTTGAGAGATCATTTATGTTTAGGTTCTTGCTTGGTAAACAGTATTCAATATATCACTTCATTGTTTAGGCATTAGGTGTACAATGGTTAGCAAAAATGGATATGATTATCGCTCTCATGGAGCTTATGATTTCTAGGAGGAGACACAAACTAATATATGATTGCAGTTTATGACGGAGAAGTTCATAGAGGTGTAAGTCAATCATAGGAAATGATCTAGTCAGGAGTGGAAATAACAAGTTGTTAAAGGGACAGTTTGTTTCCAGGATGTAATTGGTTGTAATGATTGTTCAGAAATCAGTTGGATGGAAAAACTGGACAAATGGCCGGGCGAGGTGTAATCCTAGCACTCTGGGAGGCCAAGCGAGGCAGGTAGATCGATTGAGCTGAGGAGTTCGAGACCAGCCTGAGCAAGAGCAAGACCCCGTCTGTACTAAAAAAAATAGAAAGAAATTAGCTGGACAACTAAAAATATGTAGAAAAAATTAGCTGGGCATGGTGGCACATGCCTGTAGTTCCAGCTACTTGGGAGGCTGAGACAGTAGGATTACTTGAGCCCAGGAGTTTGAGGTTGCTGTGAGCTAGGCTGATGCCACGACACTCTAGCCCGGGCAACAGAGTGAGACTCTGTCTCAAAAAAAAAAAAAGAAAGAAAGAAAGAAAAAGGAAAAACTGGACAAACAATTTTCTAGGTCTTTCTGAGTCACTTTTAATGGTATATATTCTGTTTTGTTTGAAATAAATTGCCAGAATGTTAGATTTACCTACATTTGAATATGAGTTCAAGATCTATTCTAAAGCCAAATTATTTTGGCGTTATTTATAGTTATTCATCTTTTCCATAACCTAGAATTAATGAAGACTGTTTTCTAAATAACATGTATAACAATTAAAAAGTCAAAACATAAACTAATTTTTATAGGAGGTTGTGGGATAACTGCACTATAAAGATTTTTTTTGAAACATCTTTTAGAGTGGGATTTCTGTCACTTGTCAAATTTCTATTGGATTGACAATCTACTCTGATATCTTACTGTTGTTTTGCCTGATTTGTAGATCAGATACAGTTATGTAAACAGACTAAATTGTATTCTGTTGGCAGAGTGTCTAGGATTTTTCCGAGTTAATTAAAAGGATAGAGCTGAAATAAAGCTTTAACATAGTCATCGTTCTTTATCAAGTTTTTCTTAGTAACAAAGGAGAACCAGAACAACAGAAATTGTATGTTTGTGAAACATACATACATACATAGTGAAAGAGGGGATAGGTGAGAGAACTTTTCATGGAAGCAATATATTAGCTACATTTTAATACTTAGATGAATGTAATGCGTTCACAGTTCTCCCTACAAATAGTACTACTCACCATATAAGAAAATTTCTTTTAGTGGCATTTGGTATGAGGTATGGTTAGAAGCTGTTTTATCATTCATTCCTCTTGCTGGCAAACTTCCTAGAAAGAATAGCAATCTCTGCTATTATGAGATTGCACCATTAACATTTGACCATTCAAGTATTTACTTTTTACTTAAAAAAAAATCTACCCATTGGTCTATTTTTCTTTTTCCTTTACTCCTTAAATACCATATTGTTTTTCTTCAGGAATTTGTTTCCATCCTTTGATAGAGCTCTTATTGGCTTCTGATATAAGATCAAGATCTTTCTAATCACCTCACAGGAGTAAGGTTCCTTTTTCACAGTCCAGATGAATAGTTAGGAAAACATCTTTTTAAACTGAGAATTAGAATGCAGTTATTTCTGTTTGGAAACCAAACTAAACATTAGTCTTATCTTTAATGGTTATTGTTCGGTATGCAAAACTGAACTTGCCCTAAAAATGTTATACCATCTAGTGTGGACTGAAAATCCTATATGTTAGAAGAATTGAGGTGGGCAGTAGAAGTGGCTACATTAAGTATTAAAGCCGCATTTTGGCTTGCACAAGGCCCTGGGTTCAATCCCCAGCACCTCAATGAATTAAAAAAAATTTTTTTTTAAATCCTCATTATTTCTTATATCATTAGTACTAAGTGTTTAAAATAGGTGGTTAATCAGTTGGCACTGATAGATTAATTTTTCTGTTTCTCTACTAGGAGCATGAATCTGAAGGTGGAAGAACACCTTTGATGAAAGCTGCAAGAGCTGGTCATTTGTGCACTGTGCAATTTCTTATTAGCAAAGGTAAAGAAAGTACAAGTTATCATTTCCAAGAGGCTACAGTTTCTGAAAAGAAAATTCCTAAACTTGCAATTTGCAATTTATATTTATATTAAGGCTGCTTTACCTGCAGTACAAATTTCTAGTCTTTTGTTGTATCTTATTTAGTAAGCATAGAGTTTGTGAGGTGTGTACTGGGGATTTTCTTTATGAGTTTTAATTTTCATCAACCAGATAGCATATGGTTGCTCCCAAAAGTTGGAAAAGCAAAATATAAAATGCCCAGCTATACTTACTTAGGTAGATGTTCAACACTTAATCATAAGGCAATTCTGCTGGAGATGGGGGTGGAAGCCAGAGAGAAAGTTTGCTATTGTGGTACTTGTTTTTGGTACAGTTGAATTAACTGAGTTTATAGGGTCTTATTTTTATATTCCTCTAGAAATTCTATTATTAGAAGAATATATTTAGGCAAAGAATTTCAGCTGATGGATAAATGATTAGTTCAAAATTGTTCACTATAGAAAAGTGAAATGCTGCTGAACCAATGTTAGGTTGAACTAATAAAATTGTCATTTATATGCTCTTCTGTCTGAGCTCACACACACAAAATCGTTATTTATAGATCAAAAATGGTAATGTCAGCAATTTCATTTTGTTCAACCTAACTCTTTGTATAGTGTCAGAGGTACACTGGCATCTGATAAAAGGTCCTAGGATAGGATGATAAAAATGCAAGGAAGATCTACTCAGGTGGTGTCATGTTATTAAAATAAAAATTTTATATTTATATTCTAATAGAATTCTGACATTTTGTGACATTAAAAATGTAGGGTAAGATCTTGTCATTTTAAATATACTTGTTTTCTTCTTTAATTAGATAAAACTGGGTTTATTTTATTCATATCACATTTTTGCTGCCAAGTAAGACATATCTTTACATAAGTTCTGTAACATAATTTGTAAAAGCTGTTTACCTCAACCACACAGAAGTAATAAATACCCTTCGAGTTCTTTTATGTTTCTTTACTAAAAAGGAAATTTAGTCATATCCAACCTACTAAGAATATAATCAGGCTTGTCAGGAATAGGAACACATTGATTTTATCTTTTCTAGACTAAATAATCCCGTCATCTAAAATAATCTCATGTTGCTAATGTAAAGATATTCATTGCTATGTCTTACCTTTCCTAAAAGGTACTTTTATGCAAGTTAGCATTAGGTTCAGCTGGCTATTTTCTGAAGATGAAATAATAATAGTATTGGCTTATTTTTCTCTCACTTATTTTATAAGTCAAATTAAGGAAGAATGAAGAATGAATATTTCTATAGTCTTAACTTTCTAGTTGAGACCTTTTGGGATTGTTAAAGGTAGCTGAACTAAAAACCATTTCCTTTTTCAGGGGTCAAAAATAATTTATCAAAAAAGAAGCTATGAAGTTAAGGGATTTTGCCTTCAGACTTTTTTCAGGTCATATTATACAGAGCTATTGAACAACTTACTAAATACCCTTTCAACTAACATATTTGGATATTGGATAACCTTGTCTTCATATCCAGGTTCCCCAGACTCTTAAAAATACACAGTATGAAGAATTATATTTCTCTTTAATATTGCTTTCAAAAAAATCTGTCTTCTCTACTTGAGACCTGGCTATATTGCCACTTTGTAGAAGTAAATAAAAAATGTCTTGGAAACATTTTGAGAATTACATACAATGATATTATTTGATGCTTTCGTTAACCTTTATATATTTATTAGTCTTCTAGATTTTCCATTTTAAAAGTGATATTGAATGAATGAACTACAACTACGTGCAACAATGTGGATGAATCTCACAAATATAATATTGAGCGAAAGAAGCCAGACACAAAAGAGTACATTGTATGATTCCATTCATATAAAGTTCAAAAACTAAAACCAGTTTGGAAGTCAGGGTAGTGGTTACCATTGGTGGGGTGGGTTGTGATCGAAAGAGGGCACAAGATGGGGCTTCTGGTATGTGGATAATGTTCTGTTTCTTGATCTGGGTGCTGGTTACACAGGTGTGTTCACTTTGTGAAAAATTTTCTAGCTATAACACTTATGATTTGTGTACTTTATTGTATCTACGTTACACTTCAAAAAAATCTTTAAATGATACTGTCTTGATTTCATCCTTCTCTAAGTTTTGTGTTTATTTTTCTTCAAAGGTGCCAATGTGAATAGGGCTACAGCTAATAATGATCATACTGTAGTGTCACTGGCATGTGCAGGAGGCCATCTGGCAGTTGTTGAGCTACTCTTGGCTCATGGGGCTGACCCTACTCATCGACTCAAGGTATTCTACTTAAAAATAAGTAAATAATAAATATATTGTTATAAAAATACGTAAAACGGGCTGGGTGTGGTGGCTCATGCCTGTAATCCTAGCACTCTGGGGGGCAGAGGTGGAAGGTTTGAGGCCAGGAGTTTGAGACCAGCCTGAGCAACATAATGAGACCCCTGGCTCTACAAAAAATTTAAAGATTAGCCAGGTATGGTAGCGCGTGTCTGTAGGCTCAGCTACTTGGGAGGCTGAGGCAGGAGGATCACTTGAGCCCAGGAGTTTGAGATTGCAGTGAGCTATGACAACACTTGCCCTCTACCCGGGCAACAGAGGGAGACCCTGTCTCAAAAAAAAAAAAAAAAAAAGTAAAAATATATATGTTCAATCTCTTAGTGCTAGAATTTATTACTGTTTAAATGAGTTTTGATTTTATATGAACTGCTAGGAAACTAAATATGTGTATCAATTGGATTATAAGAAGAAATTTACAAAGAATTAATTATGATGTCAATTTTTCCTCAGGATGGCTCAACAATGCTCATTGAAGCTGCAAAGGGTGGCCATACTAATGTTGTTTCTTATCTGTTGGATTATCCGAATAATGTTTTGTCAGTTCCAAGCACAGATGTGTCTCACCTCACCCCACCTTCTCAAGATCAATCTCAGGTAAAGTAAAATGGAGCTTATTTGTTAATATAAATATTCTTCAAAGTGATTGGAAGTTTTGTTTAAAATCAGTTTTAAGCAAAATGGGTTTGTTTCTGTTTTCTGTTATGTATTAGGAAAATCATGACTCTAAATTCTTTAGGATTTATTTTCTTCAAAGGTACATGGAATTTTTTATTGTCTTATTTATTGAAAATAGTGGTGCTTAAAAACCACTTAATATCAAATATAATCATAAGTATTCCATGTTGTTACCTTACTACAACTAGATCTTCCAGGTTTTTGTCTGTTTTTTAATGAATACATTGAGCATAATCCTGAACCAAAAAAAAGTTTTTTCATAATACCTCCAAGGCCCATATTATCATAGAGATAATGGCTTTTGTCAACCAGGAAAGTATAGATAGCCAGGATGTATGCACTAAAAATTCATGGAAGTAACTTTAAACTTTACCTAAAGTTATGGAGAGAATGTAGAGAGTATACCAAGTGTATTAAGTTCAGCGAAATCCTAAATTCTTTTCTACAAAGTTTTCCTGAGAATTGCTAGCATACCCCAATTCAAGAAATATCTTGGTTATTTTAATACGTGTAGAATTTGAACAGGGGTAAATTGGCTAGTAAATAGTGAATATGTGGCTTGTATTCCTAGGTTTAGGTATAATTGGAACCAGCAAGTCTTTATCTTCAGCAAGAGAGGAATATTAATTCCATTTAGTTTAAATCATTGATTACTTATAGATTACCTGACTGTTCAATCACTATTCTCAGAAATTAATCTTCGGTGAAGGCTTTTTTTGTTTTTTCTTTAAGCTTTAAGAAATAAAGTGAATTTGGTAGTATAGGAAGGAAACCTAAAACAGTATCTCTGTTTCATTTATGAGCCTTTATTTTATTCTTTTGGTCTGAGATGATTTTTTTTTTGAGTTGATTTTTTAGGTTCCACGTGTACCAATGCATACACTTGCCATGGTTGTACCTCCCCAGGAACCTGACAGAACTTCGCAGGAGAACTCTCCTGCCCTTTTAGGAGTACAAAAAGGTTAGTTATTGAATTATTTTCTTACAATGGGTATTTTTTCACCTAATTAATAAATCAAAAAATGTACACAGCTATTGTGTACCCATGGTTAATTGAGGTAAATAATTCTGACAAATTCAAATAGTCTTACAGACTATTTAAAATAGAAAAGACATAAAGGCTAGGAAAAATGACTACTTCTTATTTCCCTGTTAACACACTGCTAGATGTAGCTTTCATCTGACAGAGATGAAAATACTTAAGAAACAAAACCAAGTTCTTGGTTATATTAAAGTAGCAAAAATTTATTAGACCTTGATTTTCCATTTGACAATTCTTTAAACAATAGTATAACATGAAGAAAGTGTTTGCTATTTAGTTTAGTCTTTATAACATTGATTTAGTTAATGAGTGAGAAGTTTAAGAATTATAGTTTCATTCATGTAATGCTGAATATAGTGGGTTACCATCTATCAATATGTGAACCTGGACAAATAACTATCAAAATGTATGTAAATAATATCCAAATGACTATTAAGGAGTATACACTATTTAAAGGATTGAAATTTATGAGTTTGGATAGTTTCTGTTCTTTTCATTTGTAAATGAAAAGTACCTTCATGTATAGATTTACCTTCATTTGATAATCATGTCCAGTTTTAATATATGAGTTCTCTGAAATAAAGAAAATAGGTAATGTGTAGAATTTTTAAAACTACATAGAGGTGAGTATGGTGGCTCACCCCTATAATCCCAGCACTTTGGGAAGCCAGGGCAGGGAGGTTGCTTGAGGCCAAGAGTTCAAGCCCAGCCTGGGCAACACAGCTAGGTCTCATTTCTAAATAGAAATTTTAAAAACTTTAGCCTGGTATGGTGGTGTGTGCCTGTAGTTCTAGCTACTCAGGAGGCTAAGGCAGGAGGATCACTTACACCCAGGAGTTTAAGGCTGTAGTGAGCTATGATTGCACTGCTGTACTCCATCCTGGCTGACAGAGTGAAACCCTGTTTTTTATATATATATACACACACACACACACACACACACACACATATATCTATATATCAATCTACATAAAAACAAATTTATGAACATGGTTCATTTAGTATATGATAATCAAGTCCTAGATTATTGAAATCACAATGAGATGTGTAAATGTATATTAGTATCTTTAATACTATGGTTTAAGAAAAGTAGGCCGGGCACGGTGGCTCACGCCTGTAATCCTAGCACTCTGGGAGGCCGAGCGAGGCAGGTAGATCATTTGAGCTCAGGAGTTCGAGACCAGCCTGAGCAAGAGCAAGACCCCGTCTCTACTAAAAATAGAAAGAAACTAGCCAAACAACTAAAAATAGAAAAAATTAGCTGGGCATGGTGGCAGGTGCCTGTAGTCCCAGCTACCCGAGAGGCTGAGGCAGGAGGATCGCTTAAGCCCAGGAGTTTGAGGTTGCTGTGAGCTAGGCTGACGCCACGGCACTCTAGCCCAGGCAACAGAGTGAGACTCTGTCTCAAAAAACAAAACAAAAAACAAGAAAAGTAGGTTGGCTTCAACTGTTAGAGCAGCATAGAGAAGCTTCCTTCAAATTAGGCCGGTTTTAGTAATTTAAAGTTTTGAGGGCATTCACCAAGGATTACTTAATTTCTAAACTATTAATTTTAGAGATGAAATACTTGTAGTCTCTCTAAGCTTATTTTAGCAGTTTTCTATTAGATACCTAGCTATTCAAGATTTTCTTATTTTTAATCTTAGTAATTAAAAAGCAAATTGAATATGTACTTGTTAAGGAATCTGAGCATCATAACCAGCTGGCATCCTTTAGTGAAATATTTTAAGCTAAATGCCTCTATTTTTGTTATTTTTGGCTTTTGTACAGCTAACCCCTATAGAGAACTGTATTAAGTTTGGCTTGGGAAATTCAGTACTAAATAAGAATAGTTTTTAAAAAATATTAACATAAAGCCACAGAGTAACCAAGAAATAAGTTAGACAGAATATGTGCAGAGAGGAAATAAAACATTTTTTATTTAGATTTAATATGTATGATCTGAACTATTTGCATAGTGAATTAAGTTGGTGCTCAAGTGTGAGTAATCATAATTTTGCTTACTGAAATATACTATTTACTTATTTTCTTCATGTTGATATTTTATTACCTACTGAATAGTATAAAAATAAACTAGCCTTCTAAGGAATCTTTAATTTTACCAAATTATTAGGGGAGGAAGAAAATTAATGCTTATATCTAAACACTTGAATACTTGCTGTTGATATCAACCAGTGGCATTTCCAGCCTAACACTTATGCAGGATCAAAGTGTGATAATGCATCTTATTAAGGTGTCATGTTAGTATAAACTGTGTACATCATAATATTCTTATGTTACTCTGAGTTAAGAAAAATCAATTGATGATGTAAAAGTGCACACTGCATTACTGGGATAGAAAAACCTATCTTAAATAATTAAAGATATATTATTACTTTTTCTCCTTAAAGTTGCTTTTTCTTCTTAAAGCTTCTCTTTTATGTTTCTAAAAAATCTCCCTTGAGTGAAGAAATTGCTTTTTGACCCTTTTGTTTTTGCTTTGTCTAAGTCCATATATTATTTCTCTGTAGTGTATATGATTAAGGATAGACAAAGAATTCTTACTTTCTAGGACTTTTCTTTTCCTTCTGTAGCAATCATCATTTCAAGTTCTTATAACCTTTTGCTCCTGTTTTCAATAAATCTTTTTATTATTCATATCTCTATTCTTTTAAAATGTTTTCGTGCCCTTAAATCTTACCCAGGTGTTTGATATGTGTCCTACTCAGAGATTCTTCTCTTTTATGTCCGATGTGTACTGTACCATTTTGTACAGGCTCATCCATCTTGATCCATATCCTCCTGATTAAGACAACTAATCTCACTTATCTGTTGTTGGTTTTCAAGGATTTGAGATTCTAGGTGGCATCTAACAGAGGCCTCAGAATCACTTCCATAAACAAAATATGAAACTAAGTGAGCATGATATGCTTAGTGTTCTAGCATTATTTAACTTTATTACTTGTAGTCATAAATATGCAGGTAGGAAAGGATGCATAAATAATGTAATCCCTTTCCCTTTCCAAAATCAATTTTGTAAAGAAATTTTCTGATTGCAGCCACTTTCTGTATCTAACTTGCGTGTAATAACTGGTTCTGCAGAGATTCTAAAAGAGAAGGCTCATTTTGATCTTCTACAATTGCATGATTTAGAACTAATCTGCTGCAAAACATTTAAAATGATGTTGATAAAAAAAGTACATCTTTATGTATACCTCAAGCCATCTTGAGGAGTAATTTCTTTTCTCTGAACATCTACAGTGCTTTATTGGATCTTCCTTCTGGCTCTTGTCACTCCTGCTCACTCCCTTCCCCTTTGGAGCTTAAATGTAGAGGGTTGAATTAATCATAATCAATTTCTGGTGTTTTGTCATCATGGCTTCTCTCTTGTTTTATTTATTCTCTTTTATTCCTCTTCCTATTCCTCTACTTCCCCCATTGGCAATCATTCTACTGTTTGGTGTGTATTTACTTTTGTTCTTAAAGTTCTTGTAAATTATTATTTTGTGTATATTTTCAATTCACATAAATGGTATTGTGCTATAGAATAATCTCATTTTATTTTTTACTTTTATTACTCAACACTGTTTTTAAGATCTATCCATGTTTCTACCTCTAGATTGTTTATACCTGCAGCATAGTGCTTCACCGTTTATATCCTCCACGCTTTAGTTGTGCTTTCTTCGAGTGATGGGTACCCAGATTTCCTCTATTTTGCCACCACCACAGACAATGCTATGATGAAAATCCTAGTACTAGCCCCCTTATGGATCTGTGTAAGAATTGCTTTGGGATATTATCTCCCCTCTTAGACTGTAAGCTCCTCAAGGGCAGGGTTTATGTTGTTTATCTTTGTATGGTCCACCATGCCTTGCTTGTACTAGATTTGTTGGATAAATAAATGAATTCCAGGTTAAGAATATAGGTTGTCCTGAAAGCAGAAGAAAATTAAGGATTTTTGAGAACAAAGATACTGTGGTTAAAGAGGATGTTTAAAAAAATAAAGAAGTAGCATTCTAGAATGGTGGGAAAGAGATTGAAAACAGAAGTATACATGTAAAGTAAGAATTAAATTAACATGCTGCTTTATGTCTTAGAGTTGTATTTTGGAGTAGGTAACATGAAAAGTTCTCACATTTTTATATCAAATCATTAAAATTATATAGAAAAATTATATATACAGTGAATGATAATAGACTCTGGAAATTTTACTGCTAATATTCTTTAGTCAATTTCTATTATGTAATCATGCTTATGTGGATTTACGTATGCCCAAATTTAATAATGTCTTTTAAAATATAAGTTCTGGCCTGGCGCGGTGGCTCACACCTGTAATCCTAGCACTCTGGGAGGCCAAGATGGGTGGATCCTTTGAGCTCAGCAGTTCGAGACCAGCCTGAGCAAGAGCGAGACCCTGTCTCTACTAAAAATAGAAAAAAATTATCTGGCCAACTAAAAATGTATATAGAAAAAATTAGCCGGGCATGGTGGTGCATGCCTGTAGTCCCAGCTACTGGGGAGGCTGAGGCAGGAGGATCACTTAAGCCCAGGAGTTTGAGGTTGCTGTGAGCTAGGCTGACGTCACGGCCCTCTAGCCTGGGCAACAGAGGGAGATTCTGTCTCAAAAAAAATAAATAAATAAAATATAAGTTCTTACAGTAAAAGGAAGAAGGTTGAATTAATCTGTTAGCATGTAACACAGATGCTCTATCTTTGAACATTCTTGGTTAAGAGACTGCTGTGTTAAAGATGTATAATGTGCCCTGTTTGGGAAATTTTGAGACACACATTTAGACATAGTGGAAAAATGAACCAATTCTAGGCCAGTGGCTTTTATTTTTGACTGTGATCACAATAAGAAGTATTTTTGAAACCCAGGACACAACATATATCTATTTATCAAAACACAAATTCTGTTAGGTAATAAATACTCTACCACATTTGGCGTACTGTGTTATTTTCAGTTCTACTTAATCAACTTTATTTTCTATTTAAGACCCAGTGGGAATGCTGTTCAGAAATCATTCTGGTAGGGTGCTGTGTGATGATGTAAGATAAGAAAGCAAGAGAATTGCAGAACAAGGACTAAGTTTGATTAGATAAAACCAAGTAAGGAAATATGAAATCTAGTCTAAATCCATCTTTATATCATGTATTTTTTTCCATTGGCCATTATTTTTCTATTGCACAGTGTACTAATTATTTTAGATACAAAAATAACTAATAGAATTAAGTTCATTTCGATAGTAAACTAAATATTTGACAAGTATATGTCCACCTCATTCCCTCACTACCCGTAAAAAAATAAAGGCCATGTTTAACCTGTCTCTGTTATCATGGCTTCTACTGCAAACTTTATCTAGATTTGTTAATGGAGGAATAGTAAGAGGCAGAGGATGTAGGATAGAAACCAAACCAAAAAGATAAGATGGTGACTTTACCTGTATTTCTAAATAGTACTTTATGGTGCCACTGAGTAATACCAATGAATAGATTTATTTGTTTGTATCTGACAGGGGCGATGTTTGAAGGACATAGAACCTTTATTTTCTGGTGTCTTATAACACCAGAAGCACTGCCTATTGAAAATTTTGTTGCTAAAAGAATACTTGTCACAATCTACTTTATTCCAAAATTAAAGATGTTGCTTCAGCTTCAAGCAATAATTAGGTGACATTATTTGTTTTCCACCAACCTGATTTATTCTTGATATTATAGCTTGTGTTAGAGCTTTGATGTGTATCTAGGCAATCTTACTCCATAGTTACAGATCCTCAGCCATTGGCTATTTTGGGAAGAACTGCTTTTTGTGCATTACCTTCACTGTCTTCCATTTTTAATGCTATACACGTTTTGAACTTATAGTCTCTCTATTGATTTAAATAAAGTACTCTTAGTAATCTTCTGTTCCAAGCTTCTTGCATATTATTTGTTAACTAGATAGGGCCATTCCTATCTGTTTCTATCCTCAAAATTCTAGTCTTAATTTGGATTATTTTACTATTGATAAAGATTTTAAATCTGTGAATGTCCAACGTGGTCACAACATAATGACCAACCAGTCTTGTTACCTAGTTTTCCTTAATCTTAAATATAAATTACATTGTAGCTATATAAGGGCGTTTTGAAATTAACAGGTGTTTAAAGGAGCATTCAGTCTTTGCAGAACTTCTAAATTTACTCTTCTGATGTCATTGAATTTATTACAGGACTGAATGTTTCCTTGCTGTGCTGTGGATTTATACATTGCTATTTGTGACTGTTTACCTTCCTCTTCTTAACTGTTTGTTGATTGTCTTTGGGCACTTTAGACAAATACTGTAAATCAAAACATGGACTCCTATGCAGTCTTATGGAAGTAGTAATAAACCTTAGCTTACAAATCTGTTTTTTTGCTCTGAAAGAATAAAGTGTTTCTCTACCTTTACTCAGAAAGAAATATATAATTGAATATAGACAATGCACTTTGCTGAAATTTACTTTTAAGGAATGATTAAGCCTCTGAAAATGATTGCAGTGATATTGGAACTGTGGTCTTCTTACCTTGTTAAAGAGAGTATCTAGGGGAAAACCATATAATTTTTTCAGTAATAATGCGTGTTGCGTATGTTTGAGCTACCTGCGGTTTTGAGATCCATTTTAGCAAAAGGCAGATGAATCTCTCTTTTTTTTCTTCTTCCTTCCTTCAGTGGTTTTGTCATCCACTTGCAATTCAGAGCATTTTAACATCTAAGTCACTTTTTTTCCTTTGGACTTAAGAATCATTTCCAGGTCATTTGGGGTGGCTCACACCTGGAATTCTAGAACTTTAGGAGGCTGAGGCGGGAGGATCACTTGAGGTCAGGAGTTCAAGACCAGCCTGACAAGAGCAAGATCCCATCTCTACTAAAAATAGAAAAATTAGCCGAGTGTGGTGGCATGTGCCTGTAAGCCCAGCTATGCGGGAGGCTGAGGCAGAAGGATTGCTTGAGCCCAGGAGTTTGAGGTTGCTGTAAGCTAGACTGACGGCACAGCACTCTAGCCCAGGCAACAGAGCAAGACTTTGTCTTAAAAAAAAAAAAAAAGAATAATTTTTAATACATTAGATGATTTTATTTTAAAAATTCCCAAATTACCTATGTTATTTACATATGTTGACTGCAGTCCAAAATAACAGATAACCATTTTTTACCCAGTTATTTCTTTTTTAAAAATAGTTTTATTGTTTAATTTATACACTGTAAGGTTGACTCGTTTTAAATGTACAATGCAGTGAATATTAGTATATTTACTGAGTTGTGTAACCACCACCACCATCTAGTTTTAAAACATTTCCATTACCCCAAAAAGATCTCTCATGCCTGTTTGTGATTAATCCTCATTCTCACTGCTAGAAGCCCTGGAAACCACTACTTCCCTTTCTGCCTTATAGATTTGCGTTTTCTCTACAGATTTTATATACATGGAATTGCATAATACGTGGTCTTTTGTGTCTGGTTTCTTTCACTTAGTATAATGTTTTTGAGATTCATTCATGTTGTGTAGCATGTATCAGTAGTTTGTTCCTTTTTGTTAATGAATAGTCCTTGTTCTTCCTAAATAAGATAAAGACTTGAATTTGTCTCAGAGTAGTTATTGTACATGAAAAAATATATTTCCCCCATTTCACATCCAGATGTTAGGATTGTTAATATTATTTTTAATTATTTTCAGCTGACTTGTTATGAGGGGAGTAACTTAAACGCAATTTAAAATCTTAAAATAATATATACTTCCTTTGTTTTTAACAAACACTGTCAATATGAGTAACCCTATATGCAAAGTATGATTTTTCTCCTAGGATCATTCATTGTTTCTCTTATAGATTTTACTTGAAGGGTTTATTTAAACTCAGGATAATTGTCCTTTGTGATAGAAGTTTAATATAGTGTGCTGGTGCAGAAGTTTTAAAGACTTATTTAATGGAGAATTTTAGAAAGATGTGTCTTGAAAAAACTGATTTCACATATTTTAATATAAGATGAAAAATATTTTGACAACTTGAAAAGTACTTTTCCCTACTTTGATGTATAAGTTTTGGTCTCTTATCATAAATAACCTTTACTTAATACAGTTAATATTGCTAAAAGAACAATTGTTCTAAATGGCTATTAAGCTAGCATTAATGGTATCCTCAACACTATTTTGGTACTGCTTTAGATTTGATATTCCTTAAAAAGTCCAATCTAATCAGCAGGATTTCTTTCCTCTTTGTTTTTTTCTCTCTGCTCTGTCTTAATTTCCAAAATCTTCCTATCCTAAAGTGTAGATTTTTAAAAATTCTCATTTTTTGAATTGGCAACATTCCAGTTTGTGCTGTGTGAAACAGATGAATGTAGGCTTTATTTATTTATTTATTAATTTAAAAAAATTTTTCTCTTTGCTTTTCTCAGACTCTGCTTTCTGGAGAATATAGGCTTTAATCTACCTAATACTGGTGTGACTCTTTGAACATTCATTCTACAGAATTAGTTATGAGGGTTTTGGGAGGGAGGTCCGTGTTTGTGGGAGGGGAGGCTGATTTTTTTTTTTTTTTTTTTTTAGCATGGCACTTTTTCAAACATTTTTCATGTGCTTAGGTACATCCAAGCAGAAGTCCAGTTCCCTGCAGGTAGCAGATCAGGACCTACTGCCACCTTTTCACCCATACCAGCCTTTGGAGTGCATAGTAGAGGAGACTGAAGGCAAGCTGAATGAACTGGGACAAAGAATTAGTGCTATTGAAAAAGCACAGCTTAAGTCATTGGAGTTAATTCAAGGTGAACCTCTGAACAAGGATAAGATAGAAGAACTTAAAAAGAACAGAGAAGAACAAGTCCAGAAGAAGAAGAAAATACTGAAAGAACTGCAGAAAGTGGAAAGGCAGTTGCAGATGAAAACACAGCAGCAATTTACCAAAGAATACTTGGAAACCAAAGGTCAGAAAGACACAGTCTCTCTACACCAGCAGTGCTCTCATAGAGGAGTCTTCCCAGAAGGGGAAAGAGATGGTAGTCTCCCAGAGGATCACTTTTCAGAGTTATCTCAGGTTGACACAATCTTATTTAAAGATAATGATATTGATGAAGAACAACAGTCTCCACCATCAGCAGAACAAATTGATTTTGTCCCAGTCCAGCCTTTATCATCTCCACAGTGTAACTTTTCCAGTGGCTTAGGTTCTAATGGGACAAATTCTCTTGAACTTGAGAAAGTATCAGGTAATCAGCAGATTGTAGGACAGCCTCAGATTGCTATTACTGGACATGATCAGGGGCTCTTAGTTCAAGAACCAGATGGACTAATGGTTGCAACTCCAGCGCAGACGCTTACCGACACTCTTGATGACCTGATAGCAGGTGGGTTAAGAAATATATCTGTAATAATTTCTCTTTAATCTGTGTGCTCCACTTCTTTACACACCCCTCCCAAAATGCAGACTTTGTATTTTCCATTTTAGAACTGTCTTTATAAAATTACTTATTTCTTGAGGTATTTTGGAAGTGAATTTAAATAAGGTCAACAACACTAACACACAAAAATGTGTTTCCCCCTCTTCTTTTTTGTCACATTGTAAAGGCAAAGAAATAAAGTTGCCCTAATCCTTTATTTTAGTCCTGTGGTATCAAAACCACCCTGTGTTGTGTCTTGGATAGGCAATCTCAAAGTGGAATTTCTTTGTAGGCTTTGTAGATATTTACATAAGATCATACATTAAATTTTCCTGCTGGTGATTTTCATGTTTGGAAATCGTAATTTTAAATCACATTACTTTTTCTTTATAATTTCATTAGATCAATTTAAATGTTTCTAATTAAATGGATCATTCAGAGAAAAGTAAGCATTCTATGTTATTAGATTTGTGGTTATCATCACTTGATGATTTGAAGATTGGGATTTTTATATTGACTCTTGATGAAAGCATCCAGACTCACCAAACACATACCCACACATGAAAAGAAAAAAAGA
Organism: Lemur catta; assembly: GCF_020740605.2. Lineage (NCBI taxonomy): Eukaryota > Metazoa > Chordata > Mammalia > Primates > Lemuridae > Lemur > Lemur catta. The sequence continues at coordinate 6,656,198 of NC_059132.1, forward strand.
AAGGCCTGATAACCTTAAAAGTATATGTTTTTGTTTGTTATTGTGTGGAAAATTACATCTAGATATGAACTGAGGTGCACAAGTTTACTTTCCCTTTCATTGTCCTTGCAGCAGTGGGAAAACAGTGCAATTAATCATTTACCTTCCTAAAGATGGCTGGTGAATGTATCACCTCCATGAGAGCCCAGTTCAGAAATGCAGCCAGAATGGCTGTTGACAGTGGATGAAGACCAAGAACTAAGATGTAGCTGGAGTGATATTCAAAGGCAGGCCAGTCCTCTGTCTCTTGATTGCAACATTTTTTTCCTTACTGTTGTCTGTTTCCTCTTGTTATATTCTCCTCCCCTCCTCCCATTCCAATTATGCTATCTCAGTTTTCTTTCTTCTTTGTGAGCCTTTAGTCTTCCTAATCTTTACTGAATCCTTTAAAATGTGGAATAAGATTACTTCAATCAGGAATTTTGTTGGGCCTGTGTATGACTTCAATGATTATAGAATTATGCTATTGCCTTTGAGGATCCTCTGATATATAATAGGTATCATTGTGCAGAGGAGGAATGTCTTAGTTTCCTTAAAACAAATTAAAATGCTGGGAAATGTTTTAAGGAACTAGGCTCTTTATTCTTTAAATTGGGTTATTATATCTTCAGCCAATAGCCACTTAAATTAATTTGTATCATTAGCATTGAAAGTTGTTATAAATTATGAATACACTCTTATAGTTGATTTATAGTTCTAATTTCTAATCTGGGTAAAAGTAGATTTTGGAGTGTGAAGTATGTTTATGAATAATGAGGAAACTGGTAAACTAGGAATAACATTTTTAAGACTTAGGGTTCTGTAACCAGCATTGTAATGTTCCGAAGTAAGTATGTGGTTTGTAGAAACTCCTATTACTGATCTATTCAGTTATGGTATAACTCAGAACTTTTTTTTTTTTCTTTTAAGGAATGTAAAAAGAGCTCTAACGGGAACTTGAAGGTGTTAACTTTATGGTAGTATTTACAGATGGTTCTTATATGGAAAGTGAAATTTTATCAGTATTACTGAAGTTATTTGTTAAATTGGTCTTTTATAAATTTCACATGAAACTTTAAAAAAATTGGCTTAGGGCCGGGTGCGGTGGCTCACGCCTATAATCCTAGCACTCTGGGAGGCCGAGGCGGGTGGATCGCTCAAGGTCAGGAGTTCGAGACCAGCCTGAGCAAGAGCGAGACCACGTCTCTACTAAAAATAGAAAGAAATTATCTGGCCAAACTAAAATATATATAGGAAAAAAAAAAAATTAGCCGGGCATGGTGGCACATGCCTGTAGTCCCAGCTACTCGGGAGGCTGAGGCAGTAGGATCGCTTAAGCCCAGGAGTGTGAGGTTGCTGTGAGCTAGGCTGACACCACAGCACTCACTCTAGCCCGGGCAACAAAGCGACACTCTGTCTCAAAAAAACAAACAAACAAACAAAAATTGGCTTAGAAAATCTTTTAATTATATATAATATTAATATAAACAAAATTTAATTTGTGTTAGACATTAATGGCTACCACATTATAAAATATTCTTTTATTAATAAGTTTTTAACTTTTAAATCAGCCATAAGTACAAAAATTATCTTCATATAAAAATTTTCATTTTTATGGAGGTTATCTGTTTTTAAATACATGGCAATAATTGTATTTTCTTTATCAGGTCATGATGGATGACCTGTCTTACTTAAAATTTAAAAATATTTTTTTTCTAAGTCCAAGTTTTTCTTAACTTTCTTAATTGAAAGTAGAAAAAATTAGGGTGAATTAGGTTACTACCTAATTCTACAATTGTAAAATATATTAATATATTTTGGTAAGATTATAGAGCAGGCCAAAGATATAGTTAATTTTACCTAAATTAAATCTAGTTCTCACCCCTCATATTTAATAAAGGAGAGAATACTGTACACCTTAAAATTTTACTTTAGAGAATATGTGTATATAATAGTAAATTTCACTCTTTAAATATGAGTATTTTTTCTTTATTGCTGTTCTCTCAAAATATTGTTGTGATAATGAGTTGGTTATATACATAATTTATTAATGTTGTGACTTGACTAGCTAACTAACTTTGCATTTTACTTACTATGTGTGTCATACTTGGTATAGTCCCAGACGGAATGTATATAAACTCTTGATTAGGAGCATGGTTCTTCAAGTCCTTTTCCTCTGAAAGTGAGTGTTGGGCTTATAACAGGTAATACTGTAATAGCAAGTGATTCTCAAAGTTTGAATGTGGAAACTTAAAGCAATTTAAAGAAATTCAAAATAGCTTTCACCATTGAACAGTTCTAGAAACATTTAATAAAAATTTCATTTCTAATGTAAAAAGAACATTGGTTACAAATTAACTAATATCAATCTATTTACATTTATTAAGCACTTACCATGCACCAAGCTCTGTGCTAAGTGCTTTATATATATTATCTCATGGGCTATTTATAATAATCCTATAAAATAGGTCCTTTTCCCACCTCTGGTTTTCTGTTAAAAAACTAATTCTTAGGGAAATTAAGTTGTTAGTAAGTGCCAAGATTCAAACTTAGTTCAACTAGGATTAAGAACCTTAGATGTAATAAGAATGCATCTGTTTCAGCTTAAAGTTCTGATTTAGCTTAAAGATAATGTTATTTGCTCAGACTTCTAAATTCTATTAAATAATAGTTCCCTTATTTTTATATTAAGATTTGATGTACATGTAAGTTTTATTATAGTTTTGTGACTTTTTAGTGCATTGTTACTATTGTTGGTACCTTAATAGGCTCTCTTAAAACAAATTTCAATTTTAAAGTATCTTGCTTTAAGTAACTGTGGTAGTCAATGTGGGTTTAAGAATAAATAATCAGAAAATCCTCTTATCTTGAGGGGATTTACAATAAAATGTCTTTAAATAATCATTTTCTCTAATGTTAATATTGTATGTGTAGGTTTTTATTTACATGAAACTATTTAATAAAGTTACTATTATAAAGAACAATTTATAGCCATTAAATTTATTAAAACCTCATAATATATTTTATGTATACCTAGTATCAGTGAATTTTTTATAGTAAAATTTATTATTTTCTTCCATACTGCCTACAAAACTATCTTCAATTTCATAAAGAATCAAGTAGAATATTACACCTAGTTCTTCTCTTACCCCATTTTAGGATAGTGTATACATTTAATTTGAATTACATATTGACCTTTGTGGTAGCAGTTTGTAGTAATCATTTTTAGAGATATTTCATTCAAAAGTAGGAAATGTTTTAGAATTTTTGAAAATGTTATAATCCTGGTATAATTTTCTCTTAATACAACCTTTATTTCACATGTACCTTTTAAATCACTTGCTACTTTTTAGTTTTATTTTTGTAACTTTTAATTTGTAATTAATCCTGTTAAAGTCACTTTCTGTGGGATGTTTCTGATTGTCATTATTATAGGGAGAAAAAACGCTTCTAGGATAATGTAATACAAAAATGTGCAGTAATTGATAATAACACATTTTTGGTAACAGACCTGCTAAATGCACAAAAGTATTTTTTAAAAGCCAACTCTCCAAAGAAGTCTCTTACAGCCTCATATTCTGACATAACACTCTATGCAACTTTTTAAAATTTTAAAAATATCTGGTTTTTGTCATAAAAAAGATAACACGAATAAATAAAATAATAATAGAAAAGTAATTCTTTACTAAGGTATATGTTAATAATTATGGGACCACTCTTAAAGTCTTCCTATTAGAAAGGTCCTACAATATATCGATCTTTAGTATTTTGTTTTTTTTGAGCTGTTTTTTAAACATATCAGCTGCATGGAGGAGGTATAACAAAATACTATATGCTTTTAATTTATTGAATGACAAACATTTTTAAGCTTTGATTCCATTTTGTATATTCTTATAGGTGAAACAAACATATATGGTAATCATTCCCATTTGTAACTGAATAAATTATGTTATTTGTGTGATGACAGAAACTACAGGAAATTTTTATTGTCAAGATGGTTATACATATTGGTGAGGAGGAGGGTGGGATATCTTATGTAGAAACATATACAGGCATCTTAAACTTTGCTAAATTATTTAAATTATAACATATTAAACTGAGTCATTCATACTTGTGAACAGTATCTTTGAATGGGATCTAGTGATATCAGAATTCTATAGAGAAAACATTTTCTAACACTTAAAATGCTTATATTTTCCTATAAATCTTGTGTATTTTTGATTGACTTTTAGTCTGGGTATAAATATAACGTTATTGCCATCATTGAAGCTTTGTTAACTTTCTGTATATTATTAATGATTATATGTTTTTTTCTGAGGTTTTTTGTTTGTTGAGTGGATAGTAATGTTTTTATCTTTTAATACAGTGAATAATAGTACTTAAAGTGCTATAAAGTATCTGATAATAACATTCATTGAGTACTATCTATGTGCCAAACACTGTGTTAAATGCTTTATATATAGTATTTCCTGGACTACTCCCAATATCCCTCTGAGATAAGTCCTATTTCCCCCTTTGTAAGTCAAACTTTATCTCTTATGAAACATAAGAAATGTTTAGAGACTTGCCAGGCATGGCAGCTCATGCCTATAATCCCAGGTACTCGGGAGGCTGAGGTAGGAGGATCACTTGAGCCTAGGAGTGCAAGGCTGTAGTGAGCTATGATTGCACCATGGCACCTCAGCCTGGGTGATAGAGTGAGACTTTGTCTCTGAAAAGAAAGAAATACTTAGAGATATAAAATATGTGATTTCAATTAATTCAGACACCAAATTTTGAGATCCCAAGTAGAGCTTGATGTTCATTTTAAAAATATTTGGACTTTCAGACATTGATTTATTTTAGCAAATTTTCAAAATAAAGATTGAATTTTAAAAACACATACTTCCTGCTATTTATATGAGAAATATTTTAACTTGTTCCCATTCCCCTATTTCTCCTTCCTTTTTTTTTTTTTTTTGCATTGTCCACAGGATATTTTTACTTAGTTGGCTTTTATAAACTAAGATATAAAACACCTTTTATTTTTTTATTAGAAACTCTTTTCTGCCTGTTGACCTTGTAAAAAGCTACCCATTTATTGTATGTGCACTAAGTATCAGCTGCTGTGTTAAGTATTTTACCTGCATTATCTCAAGTGATCTTTCCAACAGCCTTCCAGTGCAGGTGACTATTATTATCCCCATTCTTCATATAAGGAAAATTGAGGCCCAGAGAAGTTACTTGCCCAAGATCAGAAAATTAGTGTTGAAAGTAGTATTCAACTGTAGGTCTATTTAATTCCAAAGCTTATGATTTAACTACTATTATATATTACTGCTATGGAAATTTCTGTTTTCTGTGTTTTTCTGTGTACAAATGACCTTACTGTTTTAAGTGGAATTTAGCAATATGAATATTGTTTTTCAGCTGTGAGTAGCAGAGTGCCCACTGGTTCAAACAGTTCCTCTCAGACCACAGAGTGTCTTACACCTGAACCCTGTTCACAGACTCCAGGCAATATGGCTTCCCAATCTGTGCCCCCTGTGTATCCTTCAGTTGACATTGATGCACATGTGAGTAGATTGCTTTTATTTAAACTTATTTTGCACATTCTGATTTCCTTTGGAAAGGAAAATTATCATTGTAAAGTCATTGTGAAAAGAAATATTATTTGCTCTTCAATTGATAATGCTTTTGTTAAAAAAAAAACCTAACTTATTTTTTTCTTCTTCTAGACTGAGAGCAATCATGACACAGCATTAACACTAGCTTGCGCAGGTGGCCATGAAGAACTTGTATCCGTACTCATTGCACGGGATGCCAAAATTGAGCACAGAGACAAAAAAGGTAAGAAATGTCAGTCAGAAATGAAATCTGAGTGTAGATACATCAGAAAACAATTGTAGGTTTTTCACTACCAATGAATAGTTCTTAGACCATCTTGGTGATAAGAAAGATAAGCATATTTCAATTAGGAATATCAGGATTCATTAATCTGCAGAGCCAAATAATTCTCCAAAAATTCAAAAAATTAGATAATAGATTATTAGCGAAGTAGAACAAGTTGCGGTTGCCCTTCTCCTTAATTCAACGGTAGTTTGTTCAGAGACATCAAAGTTCATTATAAATATAATAGTTTTTATTGTCTTAGCATTTCTTTTTTATCAGGTATTTATATGTTTTTGTCACTAACAACTTGGGGTTTAGAGCAGTTTTATGTTAAATATCAATTAGTAACTGCCCTGAAGTTTTTTTTTTTTTTTTTAACATAATAGAGAATTGAAAATAGTGGCTTTAAAATAAATACAAAATAAATTTGTTTGAGATTTTTGTTTTCTTTTCTTTTTTTTTTTTCCTCTTAATATTTTAGAACAACGATTGGAATCAAAGATTTTTTTTTTCTGATTTAGGTTTCACACCACTGATCCTGGCAGCAACAGCAGGACATGTTGGAGTTGTTGAAATCCTATTAGATAAAGGTGGAGATATAGAAGCACAGTCTGAACGAACTAAGGATACTCCACTTTCATTGGCATGTTCTGGTGGCCGTCAGGAGGTTTGTTAATTTAATTTTCATTTTGTAAATGTTTTACTTGTATTTTAATATATACACATAATTAATATTCTAGCTGCCTGAGTAAAATTTGCATGTTTTGACATGTTCCATATACTTTATGAGGAATGAGATACTTTTGTTAAGTTTAATTAGAATATAAATGACGTTTGACGTTTTAAGGAATCTGTTTCTTGTCCTTATGGCCAAATAAAAATTCCCTTTATCCTAACATTTAGTAGAATTGAATGAACCACAGTTCTAATGCATATGAAATGCAAATTCATTGCCCAATAATTGACCTATAGAAAGGGTAACATCCTGTTATTTCAATATAATTGGGATTTCAGAGTTCTAAATTTCTTTTCTTTTTTTTTTTTTGAGACAGAGTGTCACTTTGTTGCCCGGGCTAGAGTGAGTGCCATGGCATCAGCCTAGCTCACAGCAACCTCAAACTCCTGGGTTTAAGCGATCCTACTGCCTCAGCCTCCCCAGTAGCTGAGACTACAGGCATGCGCCACCATGCCCGGCTAATTTTTTCTATATATATTTTAGTTGGCCAGATAGTTTCTTTCTATTTTTAGTAGAGATGGGGTCTCGCTCTTGCTCAGGCTGGTCTCGAACTCCTGACCTCGAGCGATCCACCTGCCTCGGCCTCCCAGAGTGCTAGCATTACAGGCGTGAGCCACCGCACCCGGCCTAAATTTCTTGATATTAAATTGAATCCATTTCTCTAGTGCTGACATTTTAATATTTAGGGACTGATGAAATGTGATTAAAAAGTCAGATATTTAGACAAGGAAGTTGTATGTCCCATTTCTTTGTGCTTCCTTCATAAGCTGAACCCTTGGTGTAAACTCTTTCTCTGTTCATATTTTATTTTGTAGGTGGTAGACTTGCTGCTGGCTCGAGGTGCAAATAAAGAACATAGGAACGTGTCTGATTATACACCGCTGAGTCTAGCAGCATCTGGGGGATATGTTAATATCATTAAGATTCTGCTTAATGCTGGGGCAGAAATTAATTCAAGGTATCAACTGTTCATTTTATTACTCATGATTATTAAGTTACTACCTTACAGTTAAGTTTCTACCCTTTAAATGTTTGTACAGATACCATTTTTTTTTTTTTTGAGACAGAGTCTCACTCTGTTGCCCGAGTTGGAGTGAGTGCCGTGGCATCAGCCTAGCTCACAGCAACCTCAAACTCCTGGGCTTAAGCGATCCTACTGCCTCAGCCTCCCAAGTAGCTGGGACTACAGGCATGCACCACCATGCCCAGTTAATTTTTTTTTTTTTTTTTTTAGTTGGCCAGATCATTTCTTTCTATTTTTTAGTAGAGACGGGGGTCTCACTCTTGCTCAGGCTGGTCTTGAACTCCTGACCTCGAGCGATCCACCCGCCTCGGCCTCCCAGAGTGCTAGGATTACAGGCGTGAGCCACCGCGCCCGGCCAACAGATACCATTTTAAATTCAGATAGTACTAAAGTTGCAAAGCCAACAATTATTCCTATAATGTTGTTATAAGTAATACCAGCTTGTTTTAGTAATGTGGCTGCTTTAAAGAGGTCTCATTTCAAAAAGTATTCTGTTATGTATAGTTAGAAATGTTATATTAATACATAGTTGGAAATCTCTAAATAGGGATTGTTTTAAATTTTGATTTTTAAAATATAAATAATATTTAAAGAGATTTAAAATAATAAAGAATAGGAATTCTTTATTATTGATCTAAACAAAATCTATTCATTGGCGTTACAAACCCTTCTTTTTAGTGAAATGTTTTCATCTTTAATGCTTTTTAAAAATAATAGGCAACATATTATTTTAATTTTCTAAGCACATTTCCCCCCTTAGGACTGGGAGTAAACTAGGCATTTCTCCCCTGATGTTGGCTGCAATGAATGGACATGTTCCTGCAGTGAAACTGCTGCTTGATATGGGTTCAGATATTAATGCCCAGATAGAGACCAATCGGAACACAGCTCTCACCCTGGCCTGTTTCCAGGGCCGAGCAGAAGTAGTGAGTTTGCTTCTGGACCGAAAAGCCAATGTTGAACATAGGGCAAAGGTAAGCATTTTATAACTTGTCAACTATTTCAGATATATTTCTAGGAGAAAGAACATGGCATTTCAACTCAAATTGAATGTAATATTTTAAATTGTCATAAGTTAAAACTGATAACCTCAACCTCAAGGCAGGGCCAGGGAATTATGCTATATAGTGATTGGTGACATTCTATCACCATTCATTGCAGTTTGCAACTTTTGAATGTAGTAAGATTATTTCGTATTAGTCTTATAATGTAGATTTTTAAAGAACTTCTTTAATGAGGCATGTGCTTACTATTGGCAAAAACCCCAAGCAAAAAATTAGTTCATAGATTATAAAATTAGGACAGCTAAAATCTAATCTGACCATGACAGATTCTGACAGTTTCATGACTATTTGGCATTTAAAAAATAGGAGTTAGTATGTCTGTGATTTGAATGTCTTTGCTTAGAACTGTTAGATATTTAGAACACTAGAAAAATGTAGCTTAGGTGGATTATAATCAGCCAACAGCCAATTTGGTAGTCATTTCAAATTGGAAAGGTTTGAATGGAAATTTTCTCCTTGAATTTCCTTAGTTATATTTCTTAAAGTTTAATGCAACATTTACATTCTTTTAATCTTAGAATAGAGGTGATATAGTATTCTCTTGGACTCTTTATCACACAAAGAGAAATGAGTCTTTCCATTCAGTTTGTCTATTTCTAGTATAGGTATTCACTATGGCACACTTATCCATTGAAAATCCTAGAGAAATCTATATTATATCTCTTCATTGTATGAAGAAGTTATTCTCTGAGTACATTTATAAAAGTATTAAAGTTATGAAATTGTTTCTTTTTCTTTTAGCATGAGGTGGTAGTATGTTATAAGTGAGTTCATTCTAGCATGTCTAACTGAATCTAACAATTTTCACTTGCTGTTTAGTAAAATTCAAGACTGAATATTGCTTAGCTCTTTTTTAAATTTTTAATTGTTATGGGCAAATAATAGTTATATAAATTTATAGGGTACATGTGATTTTGATACAGGAGTACAATGTGTATTAATCAAATTAGGGTAATTGGGGTATCTGTCACCTCAAGCATTTATCATTTCTTTGTGTTAGGAACATTACAATTCCACTCTTTTAGTTATTTTAAAGTATACCATAACTTATTGTTGACTATAGTCACTTTGTTGTGCTATCAAATATTATTCATTCTATCTAATGATAACTATATTTTTGCACCCATTTACAATCCCCACTTTATCCCCACTCCCCACTACCTTTCCCAGCCTCTGGTAACCATCATTCTACTCTCTGTCTACACGAGATCAATTGTTTTAATATTTAGTTTCCACATATGAGTGAGAACAGGTGAGATTTGTCTTTCTGTGCTTGGTTTATTTCACTTAACATAATGTTCTCCAGTTCCATCCATGTTGTTGCAAATGACAGGATTTCATTTTTTAATGGCTGAATAATATTTCATTGTGTATATATACCACAATTTCTTTATCCATTCATCCACTGATGGACACTTACTGCTTAGCTCTAAGAGCAAATCAGAACTAGAATCTTCTTTTTTTTTTTTTTGAGACAGGGTCTCACTTTGTTGCCTGGGCATAAGGTTAGAGGTGTGATTGTAGCTCACTGAACCTCAAATTCCTGGACTGAAATGATCCTCCTGCCTCAGCCTCTTGAATAGCTGAGAATACAGGTGCACGCCACCATGCCCAGCTAATTTTTCTATTTTGTTGTAGAGATGGGGTCTTGCTATGTTGCTCAGGCTGGTCTTAAACTCCTGGTTTCAAGTGATCCTCCCACCTCAGCCTTCCAAAATTCTGGGATTACAGGCATGAGCCACTGTGCCTAACCTAGAATCCTCTTAAAAGTTAATTAATCTTTTAAAGGAATTATGTAAATTAGTTGCATAATTTATTGGTTTGAACAGACTGGTCTCACCCCCTTGATGGAAGCTGCTTCTGGAGGATATGCGGAGGTTGGAAGAGTTCTCCTTGATAAAGGAGCAGATGTCAATGCCCCGCCTGTGCCTTCCTCAAGAGATACTGCTTTAACAATAGCAGCAGACAAAGGTCACTACAAATTCTGTGAGCTCCTGATTCATAGGTGAGTAATTTTCTATTACTATATATAGAACTTTCTATGGTTCCTTTCACTTTTCAGAGCCTTTTAAGTTAATCAAATTATTTTTATTGACATTTTAAAGAAATGTTATTTGCATGTTATTTTGTAAAAGATAAAAGGTGACAGAGGAAACTAGAAGAAGTGAGTCTCTTATGGAAACAAACTGTATTAACATTCTTTGTTTATAGGGGAGCCCACATTGATGTTCGTAACAAGAAGGGAAATACACCACTTTGGCTGGCATCCAATGGTGGTCATTTTGATGTAGTACAATTGCTAGTGCAAGCAGGTGCTGATGTAGATGCAGCAGATAACCGGAAAATCACACCCCTTATGTCAGCATTTCGCAAGGTAATTTGATATGGGGGGGGTGGGGAAAGGTAAAATTATAACTTTAAGCCAATTCTAAGTTGAAACCACGTGAGAAAGATAAGTTGATTTTAAAGAATTGAGTATATTTCCATACAAAAATCACTGCTATCTTCCCAAAATTCTTTTGTGCCTAAATCTAAGAGCTATGTGGGAGTTCACTATAAGCAGCTTTGTTAAATCACTTGGTGTCTTGACTATTTTTGTTGTGTTGTTGTACATAAAACATGAGATTTAAGGAAAGATGTTTTATGTAGATGAATGTTTTCTCTACCTAAGGAGGAACAAAAAGGAGTGGACTCATAAAAACTTATCATACCTCCTATATTTATTAAGGCTCATTTATCTGCTATATTTGAAGAAGGCTTTCCATTGCAATTATGATAAACTATAAACTACTCAACAAGGTCTATAAAACCCTGCAACCTCCCCAGACCAATCATTCATGCTGACACCCCCTTTGCTCTACTATATACTCTAGTCACTGGCCTAGAATGCACTAAACTTTCAACTGCCTCAGGGCCTTTGCTCACTGGTTTTCTTTTCCTGAAATGTTTTCCCCTGCTCTTCTCTTGGCGCACCTCTCTACTCATTCTTTAGCTCCCATTTTAAACGTAACTTCTCAGGAAGTCTTTCCCTAACAATCAATCTGAAAAAGGTCCCTGTAGTTCTCTTTTACAGTTGAATTCTTATTTTCCTTATCCCAGTTTGTAATTACATATTCAAACCCTTTTAAATATCTATCTCACCAACAAGACTAGAATTTCCACGAGGACTAAGAGTCATGACCATCTTTTTCAGCACTGTTTATATGCCCAGTTGTTTAGCACAGTGTCAGACACATACTAGGTGGTCACTAAATAGCTATGAGAGCAATGTAAGTTATATGTCTTAAAATATTTTCTAAACTTAATTCTTAAAATTTTTTTTCTTTTAATTGAAGTATAATTTACATATAATGAAATGCATGAATCTTAAGGTGCAGGATTTAATGAGTTTTAATAACTGTATACATACATATAATCCATGTCCCATAAAGGTACAAAATTCCATAACCATAGAAGGTTCCCTCATGCCCTGCTCTAGAGGTACCACTTTTCTGATTTTTATCTCGATCAGACTAATTCTTTTATTTTTAATTGTGTCAATGTAATTTTAATAGATTTAGGGGGTAAAAGTAGAATTCTGTCACATGTATATATTATATAGTGATGAAATCTGGGCTTTTAGTGTACCCATCTCCTGAATAGTGAACATGTACCCCATAGGTAATTTTTTATACCTCACCTCCTCTCACCATGCCCCCTTTTGAGTTTCCAGTGTCCGTTATACCACTTTGTGTGTCCTTGTCTAGCCATAGTTTAGCTTCCACTTATAAGTGAGAACATGCAGTATTTATTTTTCTGTTCTTGAGTTACTTCATTTAGGCTAATGGCCTCCAGTTCCATCTTAAGTTGCTACAAAAGATATTATTTCATTCTTTCTTATCGCTGAGTAGAAATCCATGGTATATATCTACACACCACATTTTCTTTATTCACTAATCAGTTGACGGACACCTAGGTTGATTCCGTATCTTTGCAATTGTGAATTGTGCTGTGATAAAAATATGAGTACAGGTATCTTTTTGATATAATGATTTATTTTCCTCTGGGTAGATATCTAGTTGTGGGATTATAGGATTGAATGGTAGACCTACTTTTTAGTTCTTTGAGAAATCTCCATACTGATCTCCACAGAGGTTGTACTGGTTTACATTCTCACCATGGTGTATAAATGTTCCCATTTCCCCACATCCATGCCAACATCAAAACCGAAGTCGCTGTTTTTTTGACTTTTTAATAATGCCCCCTTTTTTTTTTTTTTTTGAGACAGAGTGTCGCGTTGTTGCCCTGGCTAGAGTGAGTGCCGTGGCATCAGTGTAGCTCACAACAACCTCAAACTCCTGGGCTTAAGCGATCCTACTGCCTCAGCCTCCCGAGTAGCTGGGACTACAGGCATGCGCCACCATGCCCGGCTAATTTTTTCTATATATATTTTAGTTGGCCAGATAATTTCTTTTCTATTTTTAGTAGAGACCGAGTCTCACTCTTGCTCAGGCTGGTCTCGAACTCCTGACCTCGAGCAATCCACCCGCCTCGGCCTCCCAGAGTGCTAGGATTACAGGTGTGAGCCACCACACCTGGCCTCTGTTTTCTCTTGATTATTTCTTTTGCTGTGCAGAAGCTTTTTAGTTTAATTAAGTCTCATTTGTCTATTTTTGTTTTTGTGGCATTTGCTTTTGGGGTCTTAGTCATAAATTCTTTGCCTAGGGCCTAAAATTAGTCCAATGACCAGAAGAATTTTTGCTAGGTTTTCTCGTAGGATTTTTATTGGTTCAGGTCTTACATTTAAGTTTTTAATCCATCTTGAATTAGTTTTTGTGTATGGTGAAAGATAGGAATCCAGTTTCATTCTTCTGCATACAGCTATCCAATTTTCCCAGCACCATTTATTGAATAGTGTGTCCTTTCCCCAGTGTATGTTTTTGTCTGCTTTGTCAAAGATCAGTTGATTATAGGTGTATGGTTTTATTTCTGGGTTCTCTATTCTATTACATAGATCTCTGTGTCTACTTTTATGCCAGTACCATGCTGTTTTGGTTACTATACGCTAGTGGTATAATTTGAAGTCAGGTAATGTGATGCCTCTAGTTTTGTTCTTTTTGCTTAGGATTGCTTTGGCTATTTGGGCTCTTTTTTGGTTTCATGTGAATTTTAGAATTGTTTTTTCTAATTTTGTGAAAAATGATGTTGGTATTTTGATAGGAATTGCATGGAATCTGTAGATTGCTTTAGGCAGTATTGTCTTTTTAACAATATTGAGGCCAGGCACAGTTGGCTCATGCCTGTAATCCTACCACTTTGGGTTGCTGAGGCAGGAGAATTGCTTGAGGCCAGGAGTTCAAGACCAGCCTGGGCAACACAATAAGACCCCCGTCTCTACAAAAAATAAAAAAATTAAAAAATCAGCCAGGCGTGGTGGTGTCAGCTGTAGTGCCAGCTACGTAGGAGGCTGAGGCAGGAGGATCACTTGAGCCCAGGCATTTAAGGTTGTAGTGCGCTATAATCATGTCACCACACTCCAGCCTAGGTATAAGTGCAAGACTGTCTTACAAAAAAAGAATGCCCAACAACAACAACAAAAACTCGCCCAACAACAACAACAAAAACTCTCCCAACAACCACAAAAAATCTCAGGACAAGATGGATTCACAGCTGAATTCTACCATTTGTACAAAGAAGAACTGATGCCAATCCTACTGAAATTGTTCCAAAGATCAAGAAGGAGAGAATCCTCTGTAACTCATTCTGTAAAGCCAGTTTCACCCTGATACCAAAGCCAGGACAGGATGCAACAAAAAAAGAAAACTATAGACTGATATCTCTGATGAACATAGATGCAAAAATCCTCAACAATATATTAATACTAGCAAACCAAATCAAACAGCACATGGAAAGGATAATTCACCATGATCAAGTGGGTTTCATCCCAGGGATTGAAAGGAGGTTCAATATATATAAGTCAATAAATGTGATTCACCACATAAACAGAATTAAAAACAAAAACCATATGATCATTTCAATAGATGTGGCAAAAACATTAGATAAAACCCAGCTTCCCTTCATGATTAAAACCCTTAAAACACTTGGCATAGACAGAACAAAACTCAAAATAATAAAAGTCATACAAGACAGACCCACAGCCAACATCATACTGAATGAGAAAAGTTGAAAGCATTTCCCCTAAGAACTGGAACAAGACAAGGATGCCCACTTTCACCATGTCTACTCAACATAGTACTGGAAGGCCTAGCCAGAGCAATCAGACAAGAAAAAAAAAACAAAGGGCATCCAAATTGGAGAAAAGAAAGTAAAATTATGTTTGGTGATGATATGATCTTATACCCAGAAAACTCTAAGAACTTTTTCTTACTGATTCTTTCTTGCTAATTGTTATATTTGGTCTATTCAGAAGTTTTATTTTTTCCTGGTTCAATCTTGGGAGGTTGTAATTTCAAGGAATTCATCCATTTCCTCTAGGTTTTCTAGTTTGTAAGTGTGTAGTTGTTCATAACAGTCTCTGATGATCTTTTGTATTTCTATAGTGTTGTAATTTCTCCTTTTTCATTTCTAGTTTTATTTGGGTCTTCACTCTTCTTTTCTTGGTTCAGACTAATTCTTGAAGATGTTTTAGAATCTTAGGAGGAGAAATAGATGTGTTTAGAATTGATTACAGAGCATTTTGCCCCTGATAATGGCATTTAGAAAGTGCTTTATTTAGATTCAAGTCATAGGGCTCAGAAAAATGTGATCATCTACCTTGTCTAGTTTAGTAAGGTAGAACCAAAATAATGCATTGAAATCTAGGAAATCCTCTTTGTTTAGGACTCATTTCCCTCTTACACTGAAGTTCATTTTAAATCATCAATTTTTATCTTATTAATAGATTTGTTCTAGGAGATATTTTTATACAAAAACTTTTCTACTTTCAGTTGGAAGTATACTGATTAAATCTAGGAGAAATGACTTTTAGTCCACCATATATTCCTGAGCATGTTGTGCTTACATTTTTCTGTTTATAAAGTGAACACTGTTGTTATTTTCATAATTTTAATTTTAAATTTAGTAAACTATCTCAACCTATTAATCTGCCTTTTTACTCTTTAAGTTGTTAAGCATATGGGCAAAATTTTAAGGGATTCTTTTGTGTATTTTCTTTGTTGTACTTCTTACAGGGTCATGTAAAAGTTGTTCAATATTTGGTGAAGGAAGTAAATCAGTTCCCTTCTGATATAGAATGCATGAGATACATAGCAACTATTACAGATAAGGTAAGTTTAATATGCTATTGAAAAAAATTTTTTTTAAATAAAAATTCTGTGAGACAGTAAACTAAAACTAAAAAAAAATAGGCTATTGAAGCACATTTTTGTTCTTTGTGGAAAGATATGCCTAGGTGTGCAGTTAGGAACTTGTTCTTTTTGTCCTCTAAAACAGCGGTTCCCAACCTTTTTGGCGGCATCAGGGACTGGTTTCATGAAAGACAATTTATCCACAGACAGGGAGTCCGTGGGTGGGGAGAGTGGTGGAGCTGTGTAGCCTGGGGGTTGGGAACCGCAGCTCTAAAAGATTGATCACTTGACCTTTTCATCCTTTAGTTTGTTTCTCCATTTGCAAAATAGATGGTTATAATCTTTTTTTTTTTTTTTGAGTCCCTGTTGCCCGGGCTAGAGTGCCTAGCATCAGCCTAGCTCACAGCAACCTCAAACTCCTGGGCTCAAGGGACCCTCCTGCCTCAGCTTCCCGAGTATCTGGGACTGTAGGCATGTGCCACCGAGCCTGGCTAATTAATTTTTTTTTTCCTATTTTTAATCACCCAACTAATTTTTTTTATTTTTAGTAGAGATGGGTTCTCCCTCTCCCTCTTGCTCAGGCTGGTCTTGAATTCCTGACCTCAAGCATTCCTCCCATCTCGGCCTCCCAGAATTCTAGGATTACAGACGTAAGCCACCACACCTGACCAAATAATGCTTTTGATAAACTATTTTGAGATTTCCTTCCTACTATGGGCCATAATTACAGTGACTACACCTAAGATTCATTACTAAACCATTAGCTTGATTAGGTTTTCTAAGAACATGCAACTTTTTTAGGAAATGGTACCTTATTTTGATGAAAGATTGAGGATAGCTTAATTTGGTTTAGTGAATTTTCAGTTGTTTCAGCTTTAATCGCTGCACTTTAGTGTGCTCATCAGCTCAAATTTTATTTGGCCTCTTTATATTATGTATTTCTATATTCACATAATTCCATTTTCTTCTATAGGAACTGTTGAAAAAATGTCACCAATGTGTTGAGACGATTGTGAAGGCTAAAGACCAGCAGGCTGCAGAAGCAAATAAGAATGCAAGTATTCTTTTAAAGGAACTTGATCTGGAAAAGGTGAGTGGGAAAATAATTTTCCTTTTTAGAAATTGTTCAAAATCTGTGCTCTTATCTGAAAAAATATATATACATTTTCTGGTGCTAACTAAAGTAGATGTTAGCAAAACTTTAGGGTGGTGAGAATTCTGAATGTGTGGCTTTAAAAGTTCTATAAAGTAGAAAAATGATTACTTCTGTAATAGCCTCTTGTCAATTTTTTTTTGTTGCCCAGGCTGGAGTGCAGTGGCCTCATCATAGCTCACTGCAACCTCAAACTACTGGGCTCAAGTGATCCTCCTGCCTCAGCCTCCTGAGTAGCTGGGACTACAGGCTCACATCTCCATGCCTGGCTCATTTTTCTAATTTTGCAGAGATGGGGTCTTGCTCTTGCGCAGGCTGATCTTAAACTCCGGGCCTCAAGTAGTCCTTCCCCCTAGGCCTCCCAAAGTGCTAGGGTTACAGGTGTGAGCCACCATGCCTGACCCTCTTGTTAATATTTTTCCAATGAAATTTGTTAGTCTTTCGTAAAGATTATAATACAAATAAACAGATGCCACATAAATGTATTTTTAATAGCTTTACTGAGATTTAATTCACAAACCATACAATTCACCCACTTAAAGTTATACAATTCTCAGTGGGTTTTAGTATATTTACAGAATTGCGTATTTCTCACCACAAATCAATTTTAGAACATTTTCATTATCCTAAAAAGAAACCCTGCCCCTCTTTCCCTACAATCCCTCCATCCTAGGTAACCACTAATCTACTTTCTCTCTATATAGATTTGCTGATTCTAGACATTTCATAAAAATGGTATCATACAATATTTGGTCTTTTGTGACTGGCTTCTTTCACTTAGCAAAATGTTTTCAAAGTTCATCCATGTTATAGCATAAATCAGTACTTCATTTCTTTTTATTGCCAAATACAAAAAATATTCTGTTCTTTAGATATACCACACTTTGTTTTATTTCCTTATCAGTTGATGGACACTGGGTTATTTCTACTTTTTGGCAGTTATGAATAATGCTGCTATGAATATAAGTGTACAAGTTTTTGTATGAGCATGTTTTTATTTCTCTTGGGTGTATTCCTGGGAATGGAATTACTGGATCATAGGGTAATTCCATATTTAACCATTTGAGAAACTGCCAGATTATTTTCCTATATGGCTGTACCATTCCTATCCACAGTGTATGAAGGGTCAGTTTCTCCACATCCTCACCAATAGTTGTTATTATCTGTCTTTTAGATTATAGCCATTCTAGTGGGTATGAAGTAGGTATCTCATTGTGGTCTTTTTTTTTTTTTTTTTTTTGAGACAAAGTGTCGCTTTGTTGCCCAGGCTAGAGTGAGTGCCGTGGCATCAGCCTAGCTCACAGCAACCTCAAACTCCTGGGCTTAAGCGTTCCTACTGCCTCAGTCTCCCAAGTAGCTGGGACTACAGGCATGCGCCACCTGCCCGGCTAATTTTTTCTATATATATTTTAGTTGTCCAGATAATTCGTTTCTATTTTTAGTAGAGACGGGGTATCGCTCTTGCTCACGCTGGTCTTGAACTCCTTACCTCGAGTGCTAGGATTACAGGCGTGAACCACCGCGCCCGGCCTCATTGTGGTCTTAATTTGCCTTTCCCTGATGGCTTGTGATATTGAACATCTATCTTTTCATGTGCTTTTTGGCCATTGGTATATTTTTTTTGGAGAAATGTCTGTTCAGATGCTTTTTTCATTTTTTAAAAATAACTTTATTGGCTGGGCATGGTGGCTCACTCTTGTAACTCTAGCACTCTTGGGAGGCCGAGGCAGAAGGATTGCTTGAGCTCAGGAGTTCAAGAGCAGCCTGAGCAAGAGTGAGACCCAGTCTCTACTAAAAATAGAAAAAGTTAGCTGGGTGTGGTGGCACATGCCTGTAGTCCCAGCTACTTGGGAGGCTAAGGCAAGAGGATTGCTTGAGCCTAGGAGTTTGAGGTTGATGTGAGCTAGGCTGATATCATGGCACTCTAGCCCAGGCAACAGAGCAAGACTCTGTCTCTAAACAAAAAAAAAAGAAGGTATAAATGATAAAAATTGAATATATTTAAGGTATGTGACTTGATGTTTTCATAGTCTATTTTGTAATCGGGTTATCTTTTCCTTAGTGAGTTGTAAGATGTCTTTATATATTCTAGATACAAGTCCCTTACCAGACACATGATTTGCAAAAATATTTCCTATTTTGTGAGTTGTCTTTTTACTTTCTTGGTGGTTCCTCTGAAGCACAAAAGTTTTTAATTTTGATGATGTCTAGTTTATTTTTTCTTTGTTGCTTTTATAAATGTGTTTTTAGAGTGACATCCATGGGAAGCCCCATGTATCATAAACAAAAATATCATTTCATTCTTTATTTTAAATTATTACATTATTGGTAAAATGATATACCTACTTTATTTTTAGTCAAGAGAAGAGAGCAGAAAGCAGGCTCTTGCAGCTAAAAGAGAGAAAAGAAAAGAAAAGAGAAAAAAGAAAAAAGAGGAGCAGAAAAGGAAACAGGAAGAAGATGAGGAAAACAAACCTAAAGAGAATTCAGAACTACCAGAGGATGAAGATGAAGAGGAGAATGATGAAGATGGTAAGAAATGAACCATGTGAATGACTGATAAAATTCTCCTTTTTTAATCAATTTGAGTGCTTTTGCTCTAATTAACTCCAGTTAAATATTTGATCACTTTTAATCTGAAATTGACACCTGACTTTTACAGTAAATATTTCTAAATGTTTTACTTTATAAAGGATATTAATACAAGAAAACAGAAGGGTAAAAAAGCAGGCACATAATTTGAAGAAGTTCATTTGTAATTTAAGTCACTGTGTAAAACATCACATGTATACTAAAAGTGATACATTAAGAAGTTTGCCAGTATTTCTTTGGTTGTTTTCTACCCCTTCCTCCCCTGATTAGAAACTAGGAAGAGGTATAGTTTCTCAATAAATTCTTAGGTTCAGGCTCGACTATATAGAGGGGTGAAATGTCAGTAAAGATTTGAGTTCATTACTCTCAATGAGTTGTTTATTGTGCCTTCTGGCGGTACTTGCAGTAAGCAAATAATTTTGCTCTACTTAAATTCTAATTCTAAGGTACTATTTGAAAAATTTCCTAAATTCAAACTATATTGTGGTTTTAGTTAGTTTATGAGGCTAGCATTTCAGATCTTAAGAATGTTAATGGTGTGCATATACTATACCAACTTAGACATCAAAATATAAAATTGTATATTTGTTCTAACAATAGTAAAGTTTTCTTTATTTATTAGTGACTACTGGTAAAAAGAAAATATGACCTAAAGGACTGCATTATTATGAGTTTTGAGGTATATTCTGTCAGAATTTGTTTTGAGATCTGTGGCTCTCAGTGTGATTTTTATCCTTTTTGATAATTTCAGTGGAGCAAGAAGTTCCCATAGAACCTCCTAGTGCAACCACCACGACCACAATTGGAATCTCTGCAACATCTGCAACATTCACAAATGTGTTTGGGAAAAAAAGGGCCAACGTGGTGACAACTCCCAGCACCAATCGGAAAAATAAGAAGAACAAAACAAAGGAAACCCCTCCCACGGCACATTTAATTTTACCAGAACAGCATATATCTTTAGCACAGCAAAAGGCAGATAAAAATAAAATAAATGGAGAACCTAGAGGTGGTGGTGCAGGTGGGAATAGTGATTCAGATAACTTGGACAGCACAGACTGCAACAGTGAGAGTAGCAGTGGTGGTAAAAGCCAAGAGTTAAATTTCACTATGGATGTGAATTGCTCTAGTGATAGGAGGTACCCCTCACTACTCCTCCATTCTCAGGAAGAAAAGATGAGTACCGCCACTTCTAAAACTCAAACACGGTAAATTTTTCTGATTTGTTAACTTTACATTCACCTTTCCTTCTTCATGCCTGGCACAAGAATTTGAAGTACATTATCCAAGAACAAGTTGTGTTGAACAATTTAAGTTTACCACATTATCTGTCTTCAATATTCAAAACTGAAATTTATCCATGTTATGTTCATCATGTGCCACTTAGAAAGTGAGATTATTGGAAATTTTTATAAGATTCATAGTCTGAAGTTGAAAATATTAGCATGCGTTGATTTTTATCTATGTCATTTTTATTGATTATGGTCTAATTTTTGGCCTCGGAATTCATTTTAATACTAAAGTACTAAGGACTCTTTGCTCTGTTTCTGTTTTTCTGACTTGTTCATTAGTTGATATGCCAAGTTTTAATTGAAATATTTCAGCATAACTTTGTCCATAAAGGAATACTCTCTTGAGTTTCTATCTTAAAATTTAGGCCGGGCGTGGTGGCTCAAGCCTGTAATCCTAGCACTCTGGGAGGCCGAGGAGGGCGGATCATTTGAGCTCAGGAGTTCGAGACCAGCTTGAGCAAGAGCGAGACCCTGTCTCTACTAAAAATAGAAAGAAATTATCTGGCCAACTAAAATATATATAGAAAAAATTAGCCGGGCATGGTGGCACATGTCTGTAGTCCCAGCTACTCGGGAGGCTGAGGCAGTAGGATCTCTTAAGCCCAGGAGTTTGAGGTTGCTGTGAGCTAGGCGGATGCCAGGGCACTCACTCTAGCCCGGGCAACAGAGCGAGACTCTGTCTCAAAAAAAAAAAAAAAAAAAAAAAATTTTACTGGACTCGATTTTTTTTCTCTTCTCAGAGTTGAAGGTGAAGTGAATCCTAATTCCTTGTCAACGAGCTACAAGTCAGTGTCATTGCCATTAAGCTCTCCAAACATAAAGCTGAATCTCACTAGCCCTAAAAGGGGCCAGAAAAGAGAAGAAGGGTGGAAAGAAGTTGTACGGAGGTAAGTAGAATTAGTCTCATCTTTTTTAACTTTCATAAACTTTCTCCTTCTCTTGTGAAATGGTTACCTAATTAATTAATGAATAATTTGGATGTGTTACTACTTTAAACTGCAGTGCTGTACTAATCCAGAATATGCTAAAGCAAAATTATTAATAGAAGCTATATATAAATTTTGCATGCATATTTTATATAACACAAGCAATGTTGGCTTTTTTGGATTACCTGTGAGTTGCTTTTTTATAGTTTAAATATGAGACTTTTTTTTTTCCAGGTCTCAGTAATTCTAGAGCTAAAGTACTAAAAATCAACTTTAGATTCAGAATACATGCCAGCTCATCATCGACCTGAGGCTTTATTTTTTATTACTAAGTATGAGCTTTGATATTGGTTTAAAATGAATATGCTAGCATATATTATTCTGTATGGATTTCAGTAATATGGCATTCATTATTATAAGTTAGAAAAAGTTAACACATATGGCCATTACATCTTAGTTGATATGTGATAGTTTGGGCAGATTTGAATGCTTAGATTTTGAGTGATTTAAATATAATTTTTGTTTGAAATCGCAATGGAATTTTTAACTTTATTAAATTAAATTCAATGTGGTAAAAGAGGTCAGTTTCTGAAAAAGGGCCAATATGATGACAACTCCCAGCACCAATCAGAAAAATAAGAACAACAAAACAAAAGAAACCCAGCCCATTCAATTTTAAGAATTTCCTCTTTAAGGTTTGAATAATATTCTGTAGATGTCCATGAACATACTTACTGATATGTCTGTTTTAATAAAGACATTTACTATTCATAGACATTGAATTTCATAAGCTCATATGTAGTCTTCATTTTATAGGTCAAAGAAATTATCTGTTCCAGCCTCAGTGGTGTCCAGAATAATGGGAAGAGGAGGATGCAACATCACTGCAATACAAGATGTTACTGGTGCCCACATTGATGTGGATAAACAAAAAGATAAGAATGGAGAGAGAATGATCACAATAAGGTAATTGTGAAATATGTATGTTGCTAGTTCTGAGTAAAAATTATATTTTATAAGAAGCATACTTTGGTTAGATATGGTACAGTTAAGAATTTTATTTGATGGTAATATTATCTGGATTTTTTATGTTTTTATTATTTTTTCCCCAGGGGTGGTACAGAATCAACAAGATATGCAGTTCAACTTATCAATGCACTTATTCAAGATCCTGCTAAGGAATTGGAAGACTTGATTCCTAAAAATCATATCAGAACACCTGCCAGCACCAAATCCATTCATTCTAACTTCTCATCTGGAGTAGGTACCACAGCAGCTTCCAGTAAAAATGCATTTGCCTTGGGTGCTCCAACTCTTGTAACTTCACAGGCAACAACATTATCTACGTTCCAGCCCACTAATAAACTTAATAAGAATGTTCCAACAAATGTACGTTCTTCTTTCCCAGTTTCTCTACCTTTAGCTTATCCCCATCCTCATTTTGCCCTGCTGGCTGCTCAAACTATGCAACAGATCCGGCATCCTCGCTTACCCATGGCTCAGTTTGGAGGAACCTTCTCACCTTCTCCTAACACGTGGGGACCATTCCCAGTAAGACCTGTGAATCCTGGAAACACAAATAGCTCTCCAAAGCATAATAATACAAGCCGTCTACCTAACCAGAATGGGACTGTTTTACCCTCAGAGTCTGCTGGACTAGCTACTGCCAGTTGTCCTATCACTGTCTCTTCTGTAGTTGCTGCAAGTCAGCAAATGTGTGTGACTAATACCCGGACTCCTTCATCAGTCAGAAAGCAGTTGTTTGCCTGTGTGCCTAAGACAAGTCCTCCAGCAACAGTGATTTCTTCTGTGACAAGCACTTGTAGTTCCCTGCCTTCTGTCTCCTCTGCACCTATCACTAGTGGGCAAGTTCCTACCACATTTCTACCTGCAAGTACTCCTCAAGCACAGCTTTCTTCACAAAAGATGGAGTCTTTCTCTGCCGTGCCACCCACCAAAGAGAAAGTGTCCACACAGGACCAGCCCGTGGCAAACCTATGTATCCCATCTTCAACTGCAAATAGTTGCAGTAGCTCTGCCAGCAACACCTCAGGAGCTCCAGAAACTCACCCATCCAGTAGTCCCACTCCTCCCTCCAGTAACACACAGGAGGAGGCACAGCCATCAAGTGTGTCTGATTTAAGTCCTATGTCAATGCCTTTTGCATCTAACTCAGAGCCTGCTCCATTGACTTTGGCATCACCCAGACTGGTTGCTACTGATAATCAAGACACCAGTAATTTACCTCAATTAGCTGTACCAGCACCTCGAGTTTCTCATCGAATGCAGCCTAGAGGTTCTTTTTACTCAGTGGTACCA
Organism: Lemur catta; assembly: GCF_020740605.2. NCBI lineage: Eukaryota > Metazoa > Chordata > Mammalia > Primates > Lemuridae > Lemur > Lemur catta. The sequence continues at coordinate 6,680,479 of NC_059132.1, forward strand.
AATGCAACTATACACCAGGATCCCCAGTCTATTTTTGTTACAAATCCAGTTCCTTTAACAGCACCTCAAGGCCCACCAGCTGCAGTGCAGCTTTCGTCAGCCATGAACATTATGAATGGTTCTCAAATGCACATAAACCCAGCAAATAAATCTTTGCCACCTACATTTGGCCCAGCTACACTTTTCAATCACTTCAGCAGTCTTTTTGATAGCAGTCAGGTGCCAGCAAACCAGGGTTGGGGAGATGGTCCGCTGTCTTCACGAGTTGCTGCAGATGCCTCTTTCACTGTTCAGTCAGCGTTCCTCGGTAACTCTGTCCTTGGACACTTGGAAAATGTGCACCCTGACAATTCCAAGGCACCTGGCTTCAGACCACCTTCCCAGCGAGTTTCTACTAGTCCAGTTGGTAAGTTATTTATTAACTACTGCCGTAGCTCAGTTTGGGGCTCTCACAGCCTAATTTAATCTTCCAAGAAAATAATAAAGCATTTGTTTTGTACCTAATGCATGATTTTAAGGAAATGAGGCCAGGCGTGGTGGCTCATCCCCGTAATCCCAGCAGTTTGGGAGGTTGAGGCAGGAGGATTGCTTGATCAAGGCCGTGAGTTTGAGAAGCCTGGGCAACATAGTGAGAAAATAACAAAAAAAATTAGGCGGGCATGGTGGCATGCGCCTGTAGTCCTGAGTACTCAGGAGGCCGAAATGGAAGGATCACTTGAGCCCAGGAGTTTAAAGCTGCAGTAAGCTATGATCATACCACTGTACTCCAGCCTGGGCAACAGAGTGAGACCTTGTCTCTAAAAAAAAAATTAGAGTGTATCATAAATAGTAAAGACCCTTTATAATGATGCTGATAGAGCAGACAAAAAAGAAGAGCTATAGGTAAATCACTAATATACAATGAGCTGCTTTATATTTTCTCTATGATTTGTCTCTCATAGTAAGGAGGTTATACCTTATGGCAGTCCATTTTCTTAGAATTGGTGTCAGAGGATTAATAAAAAGGGCTCATGGGGTACTTTAAGGATTCCAAATTTACAGGTTTTTTTTAAATTATAGTGATTGTTTACAGTTCTCAGATTTTAAAAATTGAAGTTGCAAAGATGTTTAGGCACCAGACCATGATTTAACTTTGCTTAGTATTACTCTATATTATTAATATTAGATGCAGCTATTTGAAGAGATCCAATCATTTATAGGTTCTTATTTTAAAAAGACCAACTTAGATTCAGCTATTGGTTCCTAAAAATTAGAAATTAGTTGCTGACGCATCCTAAGAAAGATATAGATAGATATGAGACCAGTTTTGACTTAAAGATATTTGAAGAACCATAATGTATTTTCTGGAGTTTAAGAGCCAAATTGTCATCCAATCTGCACTATTCTGAAAAACAAATTAGAAACATGGCTGACCCATAATGGGGGTAAGAAGCACTATTGCTGGCTGGATGCAGTGACTCATACCTGTAATCCTAGCACTCTGGGAGGCCGAGGTGGGAGGATCACTTGAGCTCAGGAGTTCGAGACCAGCCTGAGCAAGAGCAAGACCCCATCTTGACTAAAAATAGAAAGAGATTAGCTAGACAACTAAAAATATATAGGAAAAAATTAGCCAGGCATGGTGGTGCATGCTTGTAGTCCCAGCTACTCAGGAGGCTGAGGTAAGAGGATCACTTGAGCCTAGAAGTTTGAGGTTGCTGTGAGCTAGACTAACACCACGGCCCTCTAGCCCAGGTGACAGAGCAAGACTCCATCTCAAAAAAAAAAAAAAAAGAAGCCTCCTACCACTTAGCATTTCTATTCCAGTTGGAAAACTGTACCATAGCCCATGCTACCTTTTTTGCTAATTATAAATTGATCTATGTTGTTTAAAATTATTTGTGAGTTATAGATATGTATAGCTTTAGCTTTCATTTCAGATATATTTCCATTTACTTTTCAGGAAAACACAGCTGTTATATCATCTTTCAAATAGAAATATAAGCCTGCGTAAGACAGTGGTCCAAAATATTCTCTAGAATTTGTTTTCTTCTTTTCTATAAATAGGCATTTATTATTATAACTTTTCATTTTGGGAAACTGGAACAGATTTTGAGAAGCTCCAGGGTGAAGTGCCTAGGCTGTGATAGAAACATTTATCCTTGACCTTCTTTCTAGGGCCCAGGATTAATAAGCGCGGCTCCGTTTCTTCATTGTCCCTCTGGTTTCTTTTGTTAATGCTCTTCTTTCATGGAAATAGTTTACTCTTCTAGTTTTCAGGTAAGAAGAAAATACTTAAGAAGATGGGGAAGCGTCCGGAGAAATTGAAAGCATTATACACTGTTGGTAGAATGTAAAGTGGTACAGCCCCTTTGGAAAAACAGTTTCATTGTTCCTAAAAAAGCTAAACATAGAGTTACCATAATGACCCAGTAATTTCACTCCTAGGTTTATGCAAAAGACCTATGTCTGTACAAAAACTGGTACACAAATGTTCATGGCAGCATTATTCATAACTGCCAAAAAGTAGAAATAACCCAGTGTCCATCAACTGATAAGAAAATAAACAAAAACATGGATGAACTTAGAAATCATTTTGCTAAGTGCAAGAAGCTAGTCACAAAAGACCAAATATTCTCACACCTGTAATCCTAGCACTCTGGGAGCCCGAGGCGGGTGGATCGCTTGAGCTCAGGAGTTTGAGACCAGCCTGAGCAAGAGCGAGACCACGTCTCTACTAAAAATAGAAAGAAATTATCTGGCCAACTAAAATATATATATAGAAAAAATTAGCCGGGCATGGTGGCGCATGCCTGTAGTCCCAGCTACTCGGGAGGCTGAGGCAGTAGGATTGCTTGAGCCCAGAAGTTTGAGGTTGCTGTGAGCTAGGCTGACACCACGGCACTCACTCTAGCCCGGGCAACAAAGCAAGACTCTGTCTCAAAAAAAAAAAAAAAAAAAAAAAGACCAAATATTGTATGATACCATTTATATGAAATGTCTAGAATCAGCAAATCTATAGAGACAAAAAGTAGACTAGTGTTACTTAGGATGGAGGGATTGCAGGAAGACAGGGAGAGAGGGTGATGGCTAAAGGGTACAGGGTTTCTTTTAAGGATAATGAAAATGTTCAAAAATTGATTGTGGTGATGAATACTCAATTCTGTAAGTATACTAAAAGTCACTGAGCAGTATAACTTTAAATGGGTGAATCGTACGGTCTGTGAATTAAATCTCAGCAAAGCTATTAAAAAATACATTTATGTAGCATCTGTTTATTTGCCTAAAATGCAGGTATTATAATCTTTACAAAAGACTGACAAATTTCACTGTAAAAATATTAACAAGAGGCTATGATAGGAATGATTATTTTCCTACTTTATAGAATTTTTAAAGCTGCATTCAGAATTCTCACTACCCTAACATCTACTTTCATTAGCACTAGAAAATATAATTTTATTTGTTTATTTATTTATTTTCAGAAAAGGGCACAGGGTAATAGTTGCCGAGCACCATAATGAAAGTCTGCAATAAGTAGAAAACACATCAAGTTATCCAAATGTCCAGAATAGGCAAATCTGTAGAGACAAAAAGTAGATTAGCAGTTGCTTAAAAGCAGAAATATGGCAGTGAGAAGGACAGTGAGGGACAGATAATGAGTATGGAGTTTCTTTTAAGGGAGACAAAAATATTCTAAAATTGATTGTGGTGATGGTTGTACAATCCTGTCAATATACTAAAATCCCTGAATTACATGTCAAAATTGTTTTATAAAAAGGATGGGAAATAAAACTTTGAAAATAACATCTGCTTGAGATAAGTTTTGACAATTTTGATGCTCATGTTAACTATTTTTTCCTGAAATAAGCACCTATAATTCTTTTTCAGGCCCTTGTCCCCTTTCCTAATACATTTCTCCAGAGAAATAAATGGAATTTGAGAAGATGGCTAAGTTCAGTTTTATAGAAACTAGATAGAAGTTTTGATATAGTTTGTAACTGTTGATTTTTTTTATCAGATAGAATACTGAAATTATTCTTAGTTTCATAGTATGGTTTTCTTCCTTGTCAGGAAGGACATGATGGTAGATTTTGTTACTCATCTTCCATCGGAAATGACTGTAGTTATATAGATGAAAAGTTGTACTTTCAGATTTACCACAAAAGAAGTTATTGATGAGTACCACTTTATTACAACATATTCTCATTTCATGTCTCCTTCAATTAAAAGCTTTGAGATTTGTCCAAAATATTACTACAGGTGACTGCCATTGGGTTCACTTTTCTATATCTAGTGCTGTTTGGTGATACTCTTCTGGATTGTAAGAAGAAAAAAGGGTTTGGCCAATACAGTATCACATAAATGGATTATTTTTGCTGTGATCCACAAAAATGAGCCACAAGCTGTCTTCCTTTTCAAAAGGGAATAAGTAAACCTCGAACTTTTAATTTTAAAGCCTTGGCTAATTGGATGTCTTGGACATGTTTTATTTCAGGGTTACCATCCATTGACCCATCAGGCAGCTCCCCATCTTCCACTTCTGCTCCTCTGACAAGTTTTTCCGGCATACCAGGAACAAGGGTTTTCCTGCAAGGGCCAGCTCCTGTTGGGACTCCTAGTTTCAACAGACAACATTTTTCTCCCCATCCTTGGACAAGCGCCTCAAACTCATGTAGGAATCCTGGAGGAACTCTTCCCAGAGAGTTTTGAATAAGTTACTAAATCATTTATTTCAGGGAACACTATGTTTTAAACATTAGTAAACTAAATGGTAGGCAGATACTCAAGGTTTGTATTGCAGTCTTGTCAAAAAATTGTCAGTCATTTGTAGGATAGAAAACATGAGACGGGTCAAGCTATTCCAACCCAGAAATGTTTGTACTGGGACTTGGATCAAGAAAGGAGGTACTACAAGTAGTTTTACAAAAGGACCCTTTGGGGGCAGTGCTGTGACATCATTTCTCAAATCTGAGAAGTTGTTGAATTTATATATATGGTTAATTTGGTATGATTTCTCATTTATTTTATGAAACTACATTATTGCCATTTATAAGTAAAAGTATTCCTTTGTTCTGACTTATTTGTTTCAATATTTAGAATAGCTTAAGTATGTGGAATTGAAGAGGATTTTATTTTTTTTTAATGAGCATCAGGAGGTAGTCAGTGTACTGGATGTTTTGACAAGCAGAGCTACCCAAATTACTTAAGAGTACCATTAAGAATCAGAGGTTTGAATTAAGCCTACAATCCTTTGCTAACATTTAATGTTTCTTCTTTATGGGAAAAAAAAGGCTATAGAAAGGGAAAAAAAGGAAAGAACTAGTAAGTATAGAGGGCTACCAACTGTTTTGCATATAATACGCTTGGTACTGTGTGAACATTGCCACATTTTAGTTAATTTAAAATGTGACAATATATGTTTTGAGAAGATTATTTAGAGCTAGAGCAAAACGTGGCCTGTTTCCTTTCTAGCCTTGATCAGTTCAATCAGGAAAAAATGTTTTAGACTATTTGTTTTATGCTTAATATAGGCAGAAGTAGTCTAGGCCAATGTTTATAGAATTACATATTTTCATTTGAATGATCTTATGAAATATTTCTCTACAGAACCTATGTTGTGGAATAGATCTTTCCAACAAGGCTTCTCATATTCTTAAGTTTTTATATGTAATAAAACAATAGAGAAATATTTTGCCACCAGGTGACTCTTCTATTCCATCTGTTTCTTCGGGATCATCTTCACCTCTTTCAGCCACTTCTGCCCCACCAACATTGGGCCAACCAAAAGGAGGCAGTGCCAGTCAGGATCGAAAAATACCTCCCCCGATTGGAACAGAGAGACTGGCCCGGATTCGGCAAGGAGGGTCTGTTGCACAAGCCCCTGTGGGGACCAGTTTTGTCGCTCCTGTTGGACACAGTGGAATCTGGTCATTTGGTGTCAACGCTGTGTCAGGTACAATTACCTTACCCTCTCTCTAGAAGGGTATCTCAAATAAGTTACGAGTTTGCCATTAAAACTTAGTTTTTTAGAAACAAACAAACAAAACTTAATTCCTGTGCTTAACAGTCAGGGAAGGGTATTTACACTTATGAGGAGTCCAATCCAATCTCAGGGTCTGGAATGTTAATTGGGATGATATATAGAGTTGATCAGAAATAAAAGATTCAAAGTGAGTGTCCTTTCCCTCTTAAACAATCATTTGAGTTCTTTCAGAGAGCACTTTATCTTTTGAAAGACAAAGTGGAGTGAGGTATTCAAGGGACTTCACCCAGTTTTCCAGGAACTTGTTTTTTTTTGGCTTGTAAGATTGTGATGAATGTGCCTGAGCTCTTCAGAGAAAAGATTTTGATCACATTTAGTATGAAAAACAAATAAAGTCGTAATGTATTATTGTTTTATCTAAATAAATATCAAACACTGTTTTCAATTCTTCTTTCTAGAAGGCTTATCAGGTTGGTCGCAGTCTGTGATAGGGAACCATCCAATGCATCAACAATTATCAGACCCAAGCACATTCTCTCAGCACCAACCAATGGAGAGAGACGATTCTGGAATGGTAGCCCCCTCTAACATTTTTCATCAGCCTATGGCAAGCGGTTTTGTGGATTTTTCTAAAGTGAGTTGACAAACATCATTGTAACTTGTTTGACACTTCACCAGTCAATGTAGTCACATGTTAAAGAATAGTTTGTATTGAAGTAATTGTCCCTTTTGTTTCTGTGACGTTGCCAGATCTTTTGCTCAATTTCAAGAGTGGGTAGTATTGTCCACAGTTAGTTTGTCCTCACATCATCCTGAAGATGTCCCTGTCCACCTAAAACATCTGAGGGATTTGTGTTCTGCTGCCACAGCTTTGAGAGAGGCCTCTGTCTCTCTAAACAGTTGGCCATGAGCTCTCTGATGCCTTCTTGTCTGTTCTGACAGCTTTCTGGCTACCAGAAAGCCGGATTATGGATGGAAGTAATCATGTAGAGTTCCCTTTTTTCTTCTTAGCACATGCTTTATTAGTGAAACTAAAATATGGGAAAGTTGAGGGTATTAAATGTTTTCATCAAATATGGAATATGGAAAATTTCCTGATGACTTGATATTGAATTTAGGTTTTTTTCTTCCTTGTTGAGAAATGTGGATACAGGTAAACACTTTTGCTTTCTCAACATCGTGCCATGCTATATTACAGGATCCTCTGGAGTTCTTTGTTTATTTTAGAGACAGGGTCTTGATATGTTACCCAGGCTGATCTCAAACTCCTGGTCTCAGTGATCCTCCTGTGTGAGCCACCATGCCTAGCCCTGGAGTTCTTTGAATGAGGGAAATTGAAGAGGTTTAAGCTGGTATTCTGGGATCATTTATAAAAGTTTTATGATTAAACCTTTTTTTCCTGTTTTAGGGACTGCCAATTTCCATGTATGGAGGCACCATAATACCCTCCCATCCTCAGCTTGCTGATGTTCCAGGAGGCCCTCTGTTTAATGGACTTCACAACCCAGATCCTGCTTGGAATCCTATGATAAAAGTTATCCAAAATTCTACTGAATGCACTGATGCCCAACAGGTAAAATGGGCTTTAATGCTCTTTAATTTTTCAGATTTGTTGTGTCATACTTTTAATTCTGTGGGTAGTGCAAATTCTGAATGTCAAAAGTCATGAACCAACCATTTTGATTTGAATTAAGTTTTTCAATATCAAGATGATGCTACTAAACATTTTATTTCATGTATGTGTATTCTTCGTAGGCAGAAACAGTGAATTACCATTGCATTTATATATTCATTTTGTAAATATCTAAAGATTCCTAATTAGAAATTCCAATTTTTCCTCCCCCTTTTCAGATTTGGCCTGGCACGTGGGCACCTCATATTGGAAACATGCATCTCAAATATGTCAACTAAGTTAGAAGGTCTTAACTCTTTAGCCTTGTTTGAGAAACCTATGACTTTGGAAGAACCCTGGGGATTTTTTTTTTTAATGTGCCTAACTAAGAAATTTTCTCTGAGCAATGGAAATTTGATTGTCCATTGTATAAGAACAAACTGATTCCTATCCACCTGATTATGTTCTCTGGTTAGTTTAGCCATTTTGAACTTAAGATCAGATGAACTTAGTGCTTTTGGCTAAACATACTGAATGCTACTTGTATGCAGACGAGAATTAGTTGATTACATATTTCAACCTTTTAGGGTGGTAAATACATGTATAATTGTTTACATACTTAAAAGGAAAAAGTTGAGTAAATTTCTTGTCATATAGTGGCTCTACTTAATGTAGCCTGTATTAATGTGAAATATTTACCAGAATATTCAATAAAAAGATGAACAGTGTTTAGAAGTGGGGTGTGATCCTTTCAGTGGTCATGCAGGTACCACCCTATCCACATCATAATGAACCAGATCATTAATACTGTATTTGTAACAGGCTTCTAACATTTTACACTTTAGAGTCCATTCTTAGACTGCCTTGAAAAAGCACTTTTAAGACTAGTTATCTATTTATTCTGTGTTAAACATTCCTTGTTTCCTTGTTGTCTTCCATATCATTTTGTGTGTGACAAAGTTTCAAGCCCTGGCAATGTATCTTACCTAACTTTAGCAGATAGGCCATTGATAGGTTTTGCTCTTTATAGATCATGAGATTGTCAATAAGAATCATTGGATTTAAATCAGATGACACTAAACAAACTGAGGAACAACCAAATCATCAACTTCAGGTTCCTTTGGTGCTTTCTGACTTTTTTTTTTAAATCTAAAAGATTTATTTGGTTATAGGTATTTTAAGTTTTATTTGAGTTAAGACATAAGAGGGGGGGTGACTCCTGTCATTCTGTTGTATTGTTGAATCAGCTGAGTACTGTTTATAAATATGTCACTTTGGGCTTTAGTTCCATGGCCCCAAGAATGAAGAGCCAGTATGTTTAACAAGCTAAACACAGGAACACTGGGATGCGTTGTTTTGGACAAACTAAAGGCTATGCCAAGAATCTGATGCAATAAAGAAGGAAGAGTTATCCGCCGGGCGCGGTGGCTCACGCTTGTAACCCTAGCACTTGGGAGGCCGAGGCGGGTGGATCGTTTGAGCTCAGGAGTTCGAGACCAGCCTGAGCAAGAGCGAGACTCCGTCTCTTCTAAAAATAGAAAGAAATTATATGGACAACTAAATATATATAGAAAAAAAAAATTAGCCGGGCATGGTGGCACATGCCTGTAGTCCCAGCTACTCGGGAAGCTGAGGCAGTAGGATCGCTTGAGCCTAGGAGTTTGAGGTTGCTGTGAGCTAGGCTGACGCCATGGTACTCACTCTAGCCCGGGTAACAGAGCGAGACTCTGTCTCAAAAAAAAATAAATAAATAAAAAGAAGGAAGAGTTATCCCACTGAAAATGATAGTCATCAACTTATTTGTTTTAATATAGCTGAATTTCCTGGTCTTATCTATAGGCAATATAAAAAAGAAAAGAAAATGTTTGAGGCTGATAGAAAAGCCAAAACTTATCAAGGCAAAGGAGGATGCATAGAGAAAGAGTAGTAACTAGAGGCAGCAGCATACTAGCAGCACTTTTCTATTCTTATGCCAACAGAAATTCTTAATCTTCTCTGCCCAGGTCCTAAGGCCAGCATCAGATCAGACATACCATGTTTGTTCTATGTTAGACATAACCTGGTTCTTTTGTCTTCCATATCATCTTACATATAGGAAAACTTCCTTAAGTTCATTTCTTATTTTCTATTTTGAATGGATTTGGAAAGTGTCACTGGCGTTGAAGCTACTGCCTTTGTAGTGATCAATAACCACATCAAGTATTCTCAAGAGGCCCCTTGACCTTTGCAGGGGGGACAAAAGACCCCCTCAGATCACCTACATATATTGTTGTTTCCACTTACCACCAACAACCAAAAAATTACCTAAAATTAGTGAAATGAATGAAACTACTCCTGATGAAATATACACTAATGAGAGATAACATTTAGTAAATTATTCAGTGGGACAAAAAGGTGAGTTTTATTCTATCTTAACTATCTACAGTATATTTTAATTGTCTGGAGGAGCCCTTAAATTCATACTCTGTACCTTGAGGACAACAGAATGAGAAATTTTATCTCAGGTCAGAAACAAAAACCCATGAAAGGAAGGGACGCAATTATGAGGAACTTTTAGGAGAATTGGGAAGAAACATCAGTTGTGCAGTTGGGAATAGTTCTTTGGGATGCTATCCTCCCTTCCCTCTTACAAGCACTTCCTTCCTTTCTTTCTGACTATTTGGATCCCAGTAGCTTATTCCCAACCTCATTTCTCCTGCTATAATCTCTTCTTCCTCTGCCTGCCTCTTCCTGGCATTCCTTTTCTACTATTTTACCAACTTCAGCATTGGATAAAACCTAGCTCAGGTAAGAACTCAATAACTTTCAAAATATACAAGGGATATGGGGGGAGGACGCATGGATACAGTGGAACAACAGTAACCAGAAGCCTAAATTCTATTTTCATTTCTGCCACTGAAGCTTTATGACGCTACACAAGTCATTTCACCTTTCTGGGCTTTGTTTACCTCATCAATTGAGGTAAACATGAAACATGAAAATGAAATTGAACTTAAATGAACTCAAAAGAGCCTTCTAGTTCTAACACAGGTTTTCTTCTTTTTCTTGTGAATGAGAATATAATGTATGGGAATACTGGAAGCCATTAGAATGTTTACAGTGCTGTGGTTTGAGAGCCCCTAGCATTGGTTCTGATAAGGAATCAAAAGCTTGCTCTTGAGGAAGCCCGTATTGATTTTGAGATTTTAGTGGAGGCAGAAGAAAACCTTGCATATCCATAGGGAGCCCTCAAGTCATTAAGAAACATCTTGCTAAGTCATAGATCAAACCCTGTGAGAATAATAGCTCTTTCAAGGAATAAAACTATATTATCAAGGTTTCTGGACCCACTTATTTCAAATAGTGTTCAATGTAATAAAATTCTACCACCAATAAAATTATTGATGTTTTAAGACCCTTTAAACCTATTGTGGCTACAGTGTGCTGACTTGCCCTTTTATAGGCCAGTCTGCTTCCTTCAGTCCCTGCTCTCAAAGGGGAAATCCCATCAACTCAGCTAACCAGACCAAAGAAGAGAGTTGGACAGCCAATGGTGGCCTCTCCTAACCAGAGGTAAGAAATCCCAGGACTTGAAACTACAGTTTCCATCTGTTCATGTAGATTGTGGCCAAATCCTGTTCTAAATCTCAATACTAGTGCAAGAGGAGACCATCCTTGGGGGTTTGAGTTAGCTTATAGAAGGGGAAAGGCTGGTCACATTATAGTTTCAAGCCAAACAAAAAGGAGTACTTAGTATAGGTGGTTCTATCTAACTGTTTTAAGACCTTTGGACCACGTTGTAAACCCAGGAAGAGGCAAGCAAGCCTGTAGGAAAACAGTTGCTGAACATCTTGTTCTCTGACTAGCAAGAAGCACTTCTACCAAGAAGTGTGGCTGGTTGTGATTTCCTCCCAATGGACCCTGTCTTGGGGTGAGGGGTTCTGATAATGCTGCATTTTCTATTCATCCTCAGTGATTTGTCATTAGCCAACAAGCAGGTTCCTTCACCTTCACTCTGTCTCCTGTAGGCAATGGGTGAAAGGTGGTTTTAAGTATCAAAAACTTAAGTGTGTTAAGACTACCTCTCATAAAGGCCCTAATTCTGGGCTTCAAGACCTAATTTGAAAAACAAGGTCATAAATCAGATGATCTGATTTCAAACCTATTTTGTAATTATTTTTCACATTCCTGTTTTATCTTAATATTACTGGTGTGAGTCCAGAGCACTTTGCCTGGTAGCAGAGACCTGATATTTCCTTGTGGGTTTAATCATAATCTCTGGGGGTAGACCTGGGCATAGGTATTTTGTTTTTAAAGCTTCCATGTTCTAATGGGGAAATAGTATTGGCCCTTTGATTTAAACTCCTGTTCCTTCATCCAGGTTGCATGGATAATGAATCTGGCTTTCTCTCTAAAGCCAAATACCAAGTCCCTAGCCCTTATAGCACACAGTGTCTCCAGAAAAGTTAGCTGCAAGCAGTAGTCATTATAGTAGTAGTAATTGCTGCTGCTGTTTTGTAGTAGAGATTAGTGGAAGGAAGACCTCACTTCCACACTGATCCTTCTTGAAAACCTTTGACATTTCTCTCCTACTCTTTTTTTTTAACTGGTCTTTCTCAGTCTCTTTTGGTGAATCCTGTTTCTTTACTACCCCTTAAATAAATGTTGATATGCCCAGGCCTCCTCTTACACTGTATCTTTTCCCCAGTGATCTCATCCCACTCTCTTGGATTTCACTACACCCAAATCGGAGTCACTTAACCCAGGGTTCTCCCTCTGCACTTGAAACCAATAATATGCCCATCTTCTTGTTTTCCTTATTGTATTAGTTGGGACTACTTAGCCACCAAGACTTTCAAGCCAAAAGATTGAGAATTATCCAGACTTTTCTCCCTTTCCCTCACCCCCACCCTTAATGGATCATCTTATTCTTCCTCCTCTGTGTATCTGAAATCTCATCCACTTCTTTCCATCCCCATAGCCATTGCTCTTTTGCCCACTGGTTTTATTGGGTTGGACTCCCCACCTTCAATCTCACCATCCTCTACCCCATTCCCCCCATCAGACTACTTCATCACCTTGTGTAAAAGCTGAGTTATCAAAAAAAAAAAAAAAAACACAAAGCTGAGTTATCTTAAATGGCTCTCCACAATCTGCTTGCAAGCTACCCTCCAGCACTGCTAAAACACTTCATTTAGGCATGTACCATTTTGTAAGAGACTCAAAAACCTTTTGAGGGGACAAAAAATATACATACCCTTGCTACCCAAAATGTGATTCTGAGGACTTGAAGCATCTGCATTACCTGGGATTGTATTAAAAATCCAGAATCTTCCCACAGACCTCCTGTATCAGAATTCTCATTTTAATACGATCTCCACATGATTTATATGCACATTAAAGTTTGAGCAGCACTGATTTATAAAGTACAATTTTTTAAAAATGAGTAATCAGAGCTAAGGGAAAATACGAAGTCTGAGCTGAGGTCATATTGATAAATGCATGCAAATAGTTCACTTAGTTTTGGGGGGCGGGGTGGGAATGGGGCAGTACTGATTTTGAGGAAGCCAAACAGAGGACAACTAGATGAAGTCAAGATTTTTAGTGTGTATAGCTACTAGACGTAGTACTTAACTCTACCACCATGTCTCTTGCCTATCATTTTGTTCCTACATCAAAAAATCTTATTTCCAAGGCCAAAGTCTCTCCTACTTTTTTTCTGAAAGCTAAAGACCAAGCCCTCCTCACCACCCCCCTGCCCTTCCTTAGTTAACTGTAGTCCAGAGATCAGTGGACAAGCTTCCCCACTGGCGATGCCTCATGTAGCTTCCCCTATGCCCCAGCTTTTACTTACCTTTTAATTAAATGAGTGCAGGTATCACTTCTTCAGAAAGCCGGCCAGCCCTCCCTGACCTTCCCCTTCCTGCTGTGCTCCAGGCCATTCTAGGTGCTCACCCTGTACTATTATTGTTTATGGAAGGCAGTACACAGCTGTGGTGAAAGGGCACAGGCTCTGGAATCAGATGCACTCAGGTTTGAATCCCAGCTTCCTCTCCTAAAGGATACATGACTTTGGCTACTAACCATGCTTTACTGTCCAAACTGCTGCAAGGAATGGATGAGTTACCACTGGACAGCAACACTTGCCCTCCTTCACCTGCCCCCAGTGCGCAGCTGTAAATAGTAAATAGCTGAGCTGCTGCAGCACTCAGAGGCAGGTTGTCCAGTGCTAGGCCAGGAGGAACTGGAGGTCGGTGTGGGGACTGGGACTCAGACCCTTTCCAGCTTTTTCTGAGCCAAGGCTTGGTCCCTAGCGGGTAGGGCGGGGCCCCTCGCCAGGTTGAATGACGGCGGGCGTGACGTAGTCCTAGTGTTGTTGCCCGCGGCTGCACGTGGTCGGCAGAGTCCGCCTCAGACTCAGCAGTGCTCCGCGACCACCAGCTGGTTTCCTTCCTGATTCTGCCCGCTATGTCCACGTCCACAAGCTGCCCGATTCCCGGGGGTCGGGACCGGCTGCCCGACTGCTACAGCACCACGCCAGGGGGCACACTATACGCCACTACCCCGGGAGGTCAGGTGGCCGGGGCCGGGTCCGGGTCCGGGTCCGCAGGCTGCGGGCAAACCAGCGCGTGCGTGCTATCGTGGGTTGGGGGGGGGGTGTGGATTTGCGGGCCTTGGACGCGTGCGCAGGCCCCTCTGCTGTTTGTAGCTTTGGGTGAGGATGTTTGGAGCCGAAGCTCAGTTCCCAAAAACCTTGAAGTGATGCAGCGAGGCCATAAGCCTGGCTTCCGGTATGTGGCTGTAATCCTTCACAGGGGGCTGGGTTCTGGGCGCCTTGCACATGCTCCCACCCCTTGCGACTTTGCCTCCTGAGTGTAACAGCTGAGGCCCCTAACTGAGCGTGGCCTGGGCAGGAAACACCCGGTCTTGCAAAGCTAGAGCAGTTGGGAGTGGATGCTCCGTTTACGTGCAGCTGGCTGATGGCCTGGGATCACGAGCTGCTGCGTACCCGACCCAGAAGTTCCTGCCACAGGGGAGGGGAGAGAAGAGGGTAGGGCCTTTTGAGGACACCACACAGGCCAAGTTCCTCTCGGCTAGGCTGAGCCTTATAGGACTTGGGAGGGGTCAGGATAAGAACAGCATGTCCCTGTGTTTCACTGGGAACGCAGCTCCTCCCTGCAGGAGATAATAGCCCAGGTGGTAACACTGGGTGAAACCCTTCACAACTGCTATTTGACCTCTTGATCTAAGTGAGGCTGGAAGGCTGGGCCCCATCTTGTGAACCAAAGCAAGGAAGTTCCAGAGCAGCAGCCTTCAGTACCTGAGCTCCAAGTTTGGTGCTCTTCTTAGAGCCAAGACCTGATGTTCCCCCAAACCTAAAGCCCCTGCCTGAACCTGCTGGGATCCCCCAGTTGTTTATGGTTTTTAGCCACATCTTGGTTACGCCTAGAAGACTTAATTGCTGTGAAGTCTTGTCAGTTAAGATCCTAGCAGGACTGCAGAGCAGATGCCCTTTGATACACAGGGAAATGTGACACCACCACCCACAACCCCCAGTTCCTAGAAGGCCTGTGTCTGGGGCTCCAGTAGCCTCTGTACCCAAACTCCTGACTCTTACCGTAGCCCCTACCCCTTGACAGGCACCAGGATCAACTACGACCGAAAGTTCCTGCTGGAGTGCAAGAACTCACTCATTGCCCGGACACAACCCTGCTGCCTTCCTCAGATTCCCGGGGTCACAACTCCCCCAACAGCCCCACCCTCCAAGCTGGAGGAGCTGAAGGAGCAGAAGGAGACAGAGGAAGAGATACCCGGTAAGGAAAGCAGAAACTAAGAATTGCCCCGGCCTTTGAGTTCAAATGCCCCTGTGAAGTAGAGTGGGGGTTCATTTCCAAGAGGGGTTTCTGCACTGATGCTGTGAGCCTGCAGACTCTCAGACCAGCAACCAGTCCTCCTCCCTTTTCTGTCTCCAGGTGATGCACAATTTGAAATGGACATCTAATCCAGTGCAGATGACCCTGTGTGTGGAGTTATAGAGGGATCCCTCGGCCACTGCTGCCACCCTCTTCTGGGGTATCCAGAGGCCAGCTGGCCTCATCTTATCTGGAAGGGAGTGATTTGTTGGTTCTGGGCCTCCTTTAGTTCTGAGGCAGCTAGACCAGGGATAGGAGTGGGCAACTTGCCAAGCCCTTGGTTCTGCTTTCTCTTTGGTCTGTAGGGACTCCTCTCAACCCCAAGCCCTCTATGCTTAGGGTCTGGGACTGTGGGGGATGGAGTATGTCACCTTCTGGTTGCTTAGTAAACATTCAGAGAAATGCTTTGGCTCCAGTGTTCTCCTCAATGTTTATCGCCCCATTTCAGCCATATAGCTAAGGGCCCCAGGTCCATTCATTCCCAGCTTCCACCCGGCCCACTTTTAGCAGCAATGAATGAGGCAGGCTAGTGGAGCTGCCAAACCATACACAGCAGTAGCCAGGCCCTTGCCAAAGGCTGTTCCTGCCTTTCAAGGAAGCGACACTCCTGGGACTGAGCCTCCCCAGCAGCTCCTCCCCTATCCAAAGCAGGACTTTTGGAAAAGAGGTGCTGTCCCTGCCTATAGTCATCCCCAGTCTTTCCCCCATGCCTTTTCTGCTTCTCACTAGTCCCCCTATTCCAACACTGAAAACATGTAACCTCCCTTCTCACAAGATGATATCCACCAAGGAGCTCTCTGTCCCTTTCCACGCAGCTCTGTTCTCAAAGGGTTAGAACAGACTTTAGGGCCCCCGTTGAAGGCCAGTATGAGGCAGATGCTACTGTGGTGAATCAGATAAAGTTATGATCCCAAATCTCAGTAATCTGGTTTTTTTTATCCTTCAGTTTACACAGCAAAAACCCCAATGTGTTTCTAATCTCTGTGGCACCTCAAGGGTGATACAGTGCAAACAGGACAGTCTTTGAGGAATGTGCTTTTTAGTCTAATCTTGGGGAAAGTGGTAGTCAGCAATCTGGTCGTGCCCAGCAAGGCCCTTCATGATAAATGGAGGAAGGAGAACAGCAGTTTGCAGGGTACACAGGGAGCAGGGAAGTTGAGGACAACAGAGGGGACCAGTTTGGCATAGGAAGGGCTCATCTATCTCTCCCACCTACCCAAAGCCCACCACTGAGATGTTTTTATTGAATTGCATGTGTTAATGGGTAACAAACGACATCCCTCTGGCCCAGGTGGAACCTCTTCCCACAGAGGTAAGTCAGGTTGAATGAGACAGACAGCCTCCCTGGTGGTAAGAGGAAGCCAAGTGAAAGAAGGCCTCCCACACCAAGGCATAGGAGATTGTGTCAGGTGAGTCTGGGGAACCCACAGGATTATGGAGCCTGCTGGAAGCCTGGTATGGTCTGGTTCTCCTCAGCTGTGGCAGCAGATTTCTCTTCATTGGCCTCCTCCTCTGCAGACAGGCTCCTCTTTTCCGCAATTAATCTTTTAACTCCCACCATCCATTGACTGACCTCAGTCACATGGTCAACCATGAGTGAGCGGTGGATGTCATCTGCTGCATCCCACTGGTGGTTTGAAAGCTCTGAGGAAAGAGAGGGGTTGAGCAAGCAGCCTAGGATAAAAGAGACAGCTCCTGTACCTCCCCTCCCAATCAGTCAAAATCTCAGCACCTGTTCCAGCTCAGCCAGTCATGGCAAGATGAGGGACTTAGGCTGTACCAAGGAACCCACCCATACCTCGCACTAGTATAGCCATCCTCTTCTTTACAGGCATTGACAACTTCCCTCCAGCCCACTGTTCCTGCAGCAGTGCCAGGCGTCGACTGATGTCATCACATACCTGCTTCTGAGACAGAAGCCCCTCCCAATTCAGTGCTGCCAACCCAACAGGGGGAGGTGATGGCAGCACCATGTAGGAAGCACCTGCTTTCTCTGGCCTAGGAACTTTACACTTCATCTTCAGAGTTCTGGTTCTTTACCCAAAAGTTAGCAGCACCCACTGAGAACCTGATGAAACCTATAGATCTCCTCCCAAGAAAAATGCATGTATGGCTAGAATTTTTAAATTTCAAAGGCTTCTCAGACCCTCAGAAGCTTATGTTACTTCACAAATAAGGAAACTAAAAGCCAAAGAGGTGAAATTACCACGACACTCCCTCTTTCTTTCCTTTAAGACATTCCTTAGATCCCTTGCCTCCACAGACTTAGGAAACAGTATAAATGAGATTTCTTTCTCCCAGACTGAGCACAGTATAATTTCCTGAGCACAAAATCAGCAGGATCTGCTCTGAATGGCTTGGAGGTACAGAAAATCAGGCTGTTACCGGTTCACTAATGGGAGCTGAATTCAACTCTTGTTCCCACAAGCCTCTTCTATTGAAGTCCTCTGAACCCTCCTGAAATCTTGTGTTCATTTTTCTGGGAAGGCCCTAACAGATTCTGAAAAGGTCTGTAGCTAAAAGAATTAATAGCCATTGCCCATAGTGTCAGATGGTCTACCTCTGGGCGCTGTACCCACATCTGGCTATGACTGGGAGCCCTCTCCACCCTCTGGAGTGCCAGGGCTTACCCTCGTGTGGCCACGGCAATCCTCCAATGCCTGTTCCAAAGGTCCCAGCACATCCTCCATCAGAGCTTCAGACTCAACTGGGAAACTTGTGGGCTCCACACCAAAGGCAGGACAACTCCCCACAGGTGGGGGCCTGGGAACCTTACTTGAAGGAGGTGGAGGCCCCATTGCGGGAAGCCCAGAAGTCTCTGAGGTGGGGATTGAAAAGGTAAGAGCAGGATCAAGCAAGATGACTTAAATATGCAAGAAGCTCAATGTTAAATTTGCCCCTTCTAAGAAGGGCTTCTGGCACAACTCATTCAAAAATGTGTATTTATGCAGTCTCTACCATATGCCAGACAATGTGCTAGGGACCAAAAATAAGAAAAGTAAAACAGAAAGATTAGGTTTCTGACCTCAGAAAGCTTAAATTCTAGGCGGGGGCGGGGCGGGGGGGCACAAGAAAATTACCAAATTGTGTTATATGCTACAAAGAAATAAAATGGATTATGTAATAAAGATGAACAGGGGGATCTATCTAGACTAAGAGTTCAAGGAAGGTCTTCTGATGTGACAACTAAGTTTATCCCAGCTCACCCACTCTGACCTTCAGCGAGTTACTTTTAACTTCTAAGCTTGGGTTCAAACTTAGCTGTTTTTATTTTTTTATTTTTATTTTTTGAGAATCTCTGTTGCCCTGGCTAGAGTGCAGGGCATCAGCATAGCTCACTGCAGCCTCAAACTCCTGGGCTCAAGCGATCCTCCTGCCTCAGCCTCCCGAGTAGCTGGGACTACAAGAGCACGCCACCACGCCCAGCTGATTTTTTTCTATTTTTAGTAGAGACAGGGTCTTGCTCTTGCTCAGGCTGGTCTTGAACCCCTGACCTCAAGCAATCCTTCTGCCTGGGCCTCCCAGAGTGCTAGGATTACAAGTGTGAGCCACCGCACCCAGCCTTAGCTGTTTTTATTAAGTTGAGAAATAATGGATGAGATAGATGCAGCTATGAAGAGTTGAAGGAATATGTACCGGGTGTAGGTAAGGGCAATGCCTAGATGCAGGAAAAGTATTGACTTGTTCAAGGGACAGAAACAAGGCCTGTGTGTCTGAAAATTATTAACACTGATGTATGCTATGAAAAACTGATGAGAACTGGTCAAGGACGGAGGCAGACACAACTAGCTGAGGAGTTGAGTAGTCCAGGAAAGAGAGCATGCTGGTGTGGACTCGGGTGAAAGAGTACATGAGGGAAAATGGAGTGGTCTGAGGTTTATTTAGGAGGAGGTAGCAATAGAACTTGGTGGATTGGGGGTGAGGGAGAAAAAAGTCAAGATGACCCTTGGGTAATGGGAATCACTGAGAAAAAAGACTAGAGAAAAGTCAAGAATTTACTTTTGGGTATCAGCATCCACATGAATTAATTCATCTAATAATTTGGCCTCTCGAATACTTGACCTCCTTACTCCAATAGTCATTTTTTCCCACCCTACCTCAGCCTCTCATTTCCCTCTGCCTTGTTAACGACACTATCACCTCCAAAATCTGATCACCCCTCCTACCCTTCCAGTTTAGCTACTTTGACTTCATGGTGCATTAAAATCACTCCCTTATAAATACTCTTACCTCCTTTATCACCTCCTATTGTCCAACTTTCCTGGTTAAAGCCAACTTGCCTGTACTTGGGAGGAAAAACAGAACCATGCTAATGAATTACACTTTAAATTCATGGCCACAGATTTTAAAAGGTATCAAACACTGCCTGGACACTTTGCCTCGTTTTTCCACTATTTAGAGCAACTATTTTCATATATCTAAACTTTTCCACCTTCTCCCCCTCTCTCCCTTTCTGTGCTGTCTACTTCTGACTCTGCCTCATATTTCATTGAGAAAAATAGAGCTCGTTAATAGGAGCTCTCATCTTCCCACCACCACTTCTAACCCAACTGCATCTGTAGCCACTGTCCTTCTTCCTCTAATAGATGAAAGGTTCCTGCACCTTTCAAAAGCCATCTCTCCAGCTATACTCTGCATCCCAGCCTCTCTTATCTTCTCTAGGCTTCCCTCTTCCACTTTTTTTTCTTTCCACTTCTTCCCTAAAATCTTGTCTTCCACACTGTAGGCATAGTGATTTTTTTAAGATGTATGAAGTGGTTTTGAAGCTGGGAAGATTGTGCCCGTGGGCAAATGTTTGGAGACAGTTTTGGTTCTCACCACCAAGTGGGTGCTACTGGCATCTACTGGGTAGAAGTCACCAACGCTGCTAAACATGCTACAATATACAAGACATTCCCCCATAAAAAAGCATTATCTGGCCCAACATACCAATAGTGGTGAGATTGAGAAACTCTGCCTTATATTTTTCTGGAGTGGAAAAGGTGTGGAGAATGGAAGTCGCTGAAAGAATCAAACCTGAGCCCCTTTCTGGGGGCCACACCCCACTTAATACCCTAGGAAATTCTCAGGGGGAAAGGCAGCCTCTGCTTTAAACTTTTCAGTGGCTTCCAACTTTACGTATCCTGGTTTACAAAACTTACTATGCTCTAGCCACTCTGTTTTCCCTCAGTCTCTGAATTGGCCAAATGTGTTCTTATCTCAGGGCCTTTGCACTAGCTGTTTTCTGACGCTTGGAAAGCTTTTCTGCATGATCTTTGTGTGGCTTAAATGTCCGCCCCTAAGTCAGCTAACTCATCAGTCACATATCACATCACTCTGTTTTATTTGTCTTGGACCCCTTACCATTATTATTTTACTGTAGTGTTAGAGTGTGGATTCCCTGAAAGCAGAGACCTTTTGTCTTGTTCGCTGCTGTCTACCTAACCCTCAAACAGTGCCTGGCTCATTGTTGGTGCTCAGTAAATAACAGTGATTAAATAAGTGAATGATTGAATAACACATTAAGTCTAAGATGCTTCTTATATACCCAAATGAAGAGGTAGAATAGACAAATGGGTATACCGCTATGGGGTTGTGGGCAGAGGTCTAGGTTGGAAGTCAAATTTGAAAATTTAAAAGCCACAGGTCTAGATATGATCACCTAAGGTGAAAATATAGAAAGTCTTTTTAAACCAACATACCATTTATTAATCTGAGCAGCAGAGAGGGGGCTCGGAAAAGTGCCTGCCATGAGCCCCTTACTGGGGCCCCAATCTCTCTCCTTAGGGAGTCCTCGGAGGAAAGAGAAAGGCCCTCGGAACATGCTTATCCCTGACACCATCCATTCTCCGCCGGTCTCCCCGCAAAGGGTCCCCACGCACCTCTGGGGGATCCATCCTGGGGAGCGGCGACCCTCTTGGTGAGTGGCGTGCGCTTGGGCCCGCCAGCCTGGGTCTGCAGCCCGTATGAGAACTGCGGCGGGTCGTTCCAGCCGCGCTCCTGGTTGCCTGCGGAGGTGAAGCGACACTGGGATTTCACCGGAGGATTATATGGGGGCTGAGGGAGACAGGTCTGCACCCCGCGCCTTGGCTGCCCCCAGCCCGCCGCGAGAACCCAGCGCCCCTAGACCGGCCGCAGCACTCACCCGGCTTCACGTACAGCTCCGCCATCGCCACTTCCGCACGGCCAGCGGGGCAGCGCGTCATTTCCGGGGCGGCCGCTCGGCCGGCGCGCAGAGGCGTGGCTCCCCATAGGCTAGTCGCCTGGAGCCCTTGCTGGGACGGTCCGCAGCCGTGCGCAGCCACTTGTGAGGACCCTGCGCCAACTGCCTAAGGGACTCGAGGTCTCCAGCTAATGAACCTTCGGGATCCTGGTCACAAGGCACCAAACGGGGCTGTTTTCCAGGAGCTGGCGCTCTAGGAGCGCTCGTCCTCTCTGGGTCCGACCTCTCCAGTGGCTCCCACTTGCTCTCAGGAGCAAGTTCGAACCACCAGAAGCTCCTGTCCCACACGTGCCCCTCTGTGATCTGACCAGCTCGACTTCTAGAGCCTCAACTCTGTTCACTGTCCTGCACGATCAACACATTCATTTTCTCTAGCCTCGCTACCTAGTACTCAGCTTAGATGTCAACTCTTCAGGAAGCCTTCTCTAATGCCTCAGGCCAGGTTAAGTGTCTCACGTAAGCTCCCACAACCAAGGTTTCTTAGTTCTACTACACCATATCTTATGTGTTGCTTTTTTTGACTCTTGTTCCTCTCCCTAACTATTTTATTACATCCCCCGCTCCTAGCCTAGTGCCTGGCACGGAGACTTTAGAAAATATGTTCCTTGAATGAATGAAGTAAGATTTCCATCACACCCATGCCCTCATATGACTACAGGCAGCCACCAACACCAGGCACAGACACAAAGACACTTATCTCACACAGGTTGTTAGCCCCCAGCCCTGTCCCAATTCCAATATACTCACACCCAGTGAGGTCACTGAGGGATTTTTATTTGCACTGATTTTGCTATAAAGTGTTGCTGAGGTAGAGCCAACTGTCCAGGGTTGGACAGGGGCAAGGAACATAAGGACCCAAGGAAAGGGGAGCCAGGGTCCTAGGCTGTGGTACAGGGCTTCTCAGTCATCCATATAAACAATAAACTGGGCAATAAATAAAGGATGGCCAAGGATCAGAAGGACAGGCAGAGAAGGCTCCAAGGGGTGAGAGGGTGCAGGCTTCGGGGTAATGAAGGGGTATAGATACAGTTAGGCATGGACCCAAAGCCGCCTTCCCCAGCCCTTCCAGATAAATTTAGGGCATATGGAGCAGAGAAGGTTTCAGTCGGAAGGCATCAAGAAATGAGAAGACACCCCGCTTTCGAGGGGCTGCCCCTGCACCGCCAACCCCTCCTTTGAGCAGGGGGAGGGGCAGGGGACCTCCTGGGGAATCCATGGAGCTGGTCCGCTTGAGCCGCAGACGGGCCCGGGCCTGGGCACCCCAGGCCTTGCCTCGAGCTGCAGAGGCCACAAGACACTTCTGGTACTGAACCTAGGGAGAAGGGGAATGTGAGGATCAAGCTACTTTCTGCCCTTGGAATCCCTGAAAGCTCCTGTAGGACAGAGAACTCGCCAAGGCTTCTGTCTGATATGAAGGTAGTAGTTGGCCACATCTGGAGTCCCTACACCACTCCCCATAACAAAAACATAAAACAATATTTATTGAGCACTTAAAGAGGACTGGATACTATGCTAAGTGCTTTGTATAACTCAGTTATTTATGAACCATATTATCCCCATTTTGCAATGAGGAAATTGAGATTCAGAGTATATGACTTGCCCAAGGTCACATAGCCAGAAAGTGGTAGAATTGGCACTCAAACCTAGTTCTGACTGTGGCCTGTACTCTTAGCTGTACCTACCAATATGCTGCCTCTCCTCCATCTCTCACTGGTGTGGACCAAGTCCCTAGCAAAGCAGATTCCCTAGTCAAGGGGAGGGTGTACAAACCAACTTCATTACCAATGCAAGTGCCCTCAATCTTCTCTCATTTGAACTACTCAATGGGGTCCTAACTGGCCTTCCTACCACCCCTCCTGTGCCCTCCAAATCTTTTACCCATAGTATAGTTTAAGTGGTCCTCCTAATCCACAAACCTGACTTTCCTGCCTGGCTCAAAACCCTTCAACAGTTCCTAGTGCCCCAGGATAAAATAAACTCATCACCCTGGCCTCTAAGGTCCTCTATGACCTGGTTTCTGCCATTTTCTCTGCATTGTCTCTCCCTACATCTGCCCTTGCATGCCAGATACACTAGATTCTTTCAGACACTCCAATCCACTAACACCTTTATCACCTTCACAGCTGAGGTTCCCCGTGGTTGGCACACCTGCCCCACTCCCCTTCACCTAGCTAACTTCTTCCTTGGAACCTTTAACTCTTGGTTTTCTATCACCTCTTACAAGTAGCCTTCCTGATCTTTTTTTTTTTTGAGACAGAGTGTCACTTTGTTGCCCTGGCTAGAGTGAGTGCTGTGGCGTCAGCCTAGCTCACAGCAACCTCAAACTCCTGGGCTTAAGCAATCCTACTGCCTCAGCCTCCTGAGTAGCTGGGACTACAGGCATGCGCCACCATGCCCGGCTAATTTTTTTCTATATATATTTTAGTTGGCCAGATAATTTGTTTCTATTTTTAGTAGAGACGGGGTCTCGCTCTTGCTCAGGCTGGTCTCGAACTCCTGACCTCGAGCGATCCACCAGCCTCAGCTTCCCAGAGTGCTAGGATTACAGGCGTGAGCCACCGCGCCCGGCCCTTCCTGATCCTTGAAGGGGCCACCTCCTCCATCAATCTGTGGTGTACAAGTTCTTTCTGGTCTGTCTCCCTCCTTCCTAAGTGTTCTGTGAAGGCAAAAGTTGTGCCCTCCATACCACTGAATTCCTAGGGTCAAATATGGTGCCTGTCCAAGCATGGCTACATTTTGAAAAATAAATAAGTAAAAAATATGGTGCCTGATAGCCTGTAGGCACTCTCATTTGTTGAATGCATGAGTGAACCAAACTAACAGAGTGTAAGCATCTCACACTCAAATGCCCACAAATGCCAGGAAATAACCTAAATGAGACAAACAGACAAACACAGACAATGCCCACCTTATAGGGCATAGCCCCTACACAACTCTGGCTGCATGCTGACATTTATATGCATGAATGCAGTGCCAGAGCTCCTAGTATTTTAAGAAAAACAGGAATAGCAGTTATTATGTGAAATGTCCTGGACTTAAATATTGGTAGTTAATTAAAACTTACTAAAAAAAGCATTTAAGGCCAAAACACTAGTGAGCCACAGTCAGCCCAGGTTTATGATCTCTGGAGAAGCTGCCAATCTTGAGCCCCAGTCAACAGTAGAGAGCAGCTGCAGGGCAATCCCACCCACCCATTCCCACCCCTAACTCACCATACAGGCAGCCTGCACAGCTTCGGAGAGTCCACCTGCATGGGGCTGGCACCAGAAGGCTGCACACTGGAAGCTCTGACGGCCCAGATCGGCAATGAGGCCAAAGGTATGTGGGTCACGGCCAACACCAATAAAGGTCACAAGGCGCACAGGGCACTGCCACAATGGCTCCTCCTCTGCACTGGCCTCTGCCTGCCCACACGAGGCCTAGTCACTAGAGGGCCAACGACTGGCTAGACCCACTGAACTCTTCCAGCAGCAAGCAGTGACCCCTCAGCATCCCTGCTCACCCCTCCACAGCCCCCAACTTCACCCTCTTCTGATACCTGAATGGGATGTGCAGTCATGAGAGAGTCAGACACACTGAGTATGGTGGGAACCCAGGTGTTTCGGTCCCCTCGGGCGGTGAGGGTACCAATGGCCTCGTTCAGTACATCCATGCCTGGGGGAACATGCCCACCATGGTGTCTCCCAATTGTAAAGAAAGAAAGGGTCTGTAGGGAGTATCTACACCCCTCTCACTGACTTGGGACTCAGAAATGTGAATAGGATACCTGGAGCTGGGCTTAGAATTCTGAGTTAGGAAGGCTGGTACATCCCAGACCATACAAGGCCATGTGAGGACTGAGAAATGACAGTAGACCCTGGCTCACCCACCTTCCCCTGACCTTAGGCAGACCACTCCATCTAATCCCCTCAGTCCTTACCCATGGCTTTGGTGACTGGCAGGGTCCCCATGTACAGTGCCTCATACTTCTGAGCAGCCTGGCTCACTGCATCCAGTAGCTCCACTGAAATAAACATATACATCAAGTTGGCCTGGGAGAGCTCTCTCAACTACCCCTTTCCCCATCCTTATGAGTGGGTCAGGACTCAGGCCAGAGCTGGTACTAATAGAATAAAGGCCTACAGATGCTCTTCCAATTCAGAGCTTGGGACCCCTGGGACCACACCTCTCAGAAATTCCCTATCTCCAGAGAAGTACTAAACAACCAGGAACATCCCCCCCTCCCCGACACCAAGTTTCACCTAAGCAGCCTAAGGCAGCAATGCAGCACCTCCTTCCCCATACCTTGCCGTGGCAGGTCTTCAGGGCAGATGGGGTCTGGGGAGCAGCAAGGGGCATCACCACTGACCCCTACTCGCTCTGATAAGATCTGAAACACAATGCAGCCAGCATGAGCCACAGGGAGAGGGGAGGATTAGGGTAAAGAGGCCAATACCACCCTTGCCCAGCTACCTTGGAAGCTTCAGACCCAGCCCTATACCCACATTCCCTGTGCCACCCATGGCCCTTACCTGGGCACAGAGCCCATGTAGGGCACTGGCAATGGCCTTGGCAGGGACATCACAGCGAAACACATGGCACTTGAGCATACAGCTGTCTTTTTCACCCGCCACAAAAGCAAAGTCCCTGGCAGGGGCAGAGATGAGGCTGGGGTAGAGGCTGGTTAGAGGCAGGGGCTTGTAGTGCCCGCAGGAGGCTGTGAAGTCAGGCTAGGGATATGGCACAGATGGAGTAGAGAGGTCAGGGCTGGGGCTCAGGGCACCTGGTTGTCACTCACCTGTCACTGTTCCGGAAGCATGTGGGAGCACAGAAGAGAATCAGCCCAACCTCTCAGGCTCTCCCCAATCTGTCCCTGCTGAGTCGGACCCACCCTCCCCAGCCAGGACTGGACCAGGCAGGGTAGGCAGTGTTGGGTCCACGTCAGAGGATCTGTATCCAGGGGCTCAAGTACTGGGGATCAGCATCAGTGGGGATCACAGCCTGCAGGTGGGGAGGGAGAAGTAGCTCTCGCTTGGGGGAATGTAGACATCCTTACCGGCCCTTGGAGCTCCCCACGCCCCATACACGGATGTGCACCAGAGGCTGGCAGTGGATCAGACTGTGGTCCAGGGGATTCACCAGGCTCATGGCATCCTTCTTCAGGATCATCAGCATGTTCTGACCCTGCCAAGGTCAGAGGCCAGCCTAGAGCTCAGATACAGGTGGTTGCTATGTGGAACAGGCAATTCAGGGACAACTACCTCTGCTGGGCCCTGGGCTGAACCGCTGCAGTGGGGTGGGGGGTGCCCAGCCAGCTCACCTCACCCCAGGCACCATCTGGGGGCTGGCTCTGGCTGCAGGTCTGGGCCAGTTGCTGGATGCAGTTATTGACGGCAATACTGCTCTTTCCCGGTGCCAGGTCCTCTTCGGGTACTTCTACCCAGCCCAGAGAGCGGACTGCAAAGCACTGACGGGTTAGAGGAAGAGGCAGGAGTAACTAGTGGTGAAGTAGGGTGTTAGGTGCCACAGGCTCCACATGTGTAAACCCTCTGGTACCCCCTGCCTTCACCCTTGATCACCTCTGCTAAGTCCAATCCCACCCCAGGTCTTTCCCTTGGGACCTCCCAATACCCTCAGGCCCAAGTCACTACCTTAGCTCCTGGCTCCATGCTCTGGATGTAGGATTCCTCACCATACCAGGACAGAGAGTTACTGGAACAGAGCAGAGCTAGTAAGAGGACCACATTTCCTACAGTGGTAGCATTGGTAAGACCCAGACTACTTGATAAGCACGGGATGTGAAACAAGACAAAGAATGTAACACCATAAATAAAACCAGAGTGGGGCAGAGCCCAGGACCTATTAAGTTAGCTTAATATGAAGTGTGACTTAGAATTTGAAGGAAAATTTGGGACACAGGACCCAGACACAGGATATAGAATAAAAGTCATAAACATGGAACAGGGTCAAATATGTGGACCAGAGCCCCAAACTGGAACAAGAGACCCTAGAACACAGGATAGGAACCCCCACAGGCAAAGCCTAAGATAATGGCCAACTTGTAGAAAACGATAGGTCAGGACTGAGAATATGGAAAGGAACACATAAAGACAAGCTTAGAACAAGGGACAAAATTCAAAATACTGAGAGTCAAGAACACACAATACAACCCAAAACATCAACAGAGTCCAGAACCTGGGCTGGAAAGCAGACTGTGGGGTTCAGCTGCATTTTTTAATGCCATGGAACCCCAAGCCTTTCATTTTGCATGGCCATCCCTGTTACCTCCGGTCCAGTGAGCTCTCCAGGCTGGAGAAGGATCTCCCTTTGGGGGGCCGCAGTCCCCAAATCCCCTCGGACCCCTGCAGAGTGGGGGTTAGTCAGTGTTGCAGCAGGCCTAGGTCCACACATGGGCTCAGGACCCCTCCTCGTACTTCCACCTACCGTTCCTGGGTCTTCTGAATCTCCTAGTTCCCAGGTTGGGCGCTGCCACTGGGTGCTACCACTGGGTACGTGCCAATAGTAAGTACCTGCAGCATCTCGGATCTTCCTCCAGCCAGGGGGCAGGCCTGGCTCCCCCTCCAGACTCTGGTCCACCCACAAGTCATCTATATGAACACAGGATTGGAGAGGGGGTGCATATTATTTGTGAGTTCAGAATAACATCCTGTCATAACCCTCCTTCCATCCCAAAGGGAGCAGCTCTTAGCCTGGAGGTCCAAGTTCCCCAATCTTGAAGATACCGCATTTAAAGATCAGGGTTCATTTAGACCTGGTCCTCACACCGAGACATATTCCCCACCCTGTCTTTGAGCCTTGCCGTAGCCCTTTGCACTCCTCGTGCCCCCTCAGCTCCTAGTCCTTCCACCAGACCCCTCCGTGCACACCATCACAGTTGACCAGAATGATGGCCAGCATGTAATCCTTGCCCAGCATAGCGCCGGCTGCGTCCCCGCCGGGCTCTGCCAGCGAGCACTCTCAGCCCAGCGCGACCTCCGAAGCTGCAAACGGCCGGGCCAGCTGGCGCCGCACAAACACTGGGCGGAACAGGGGCAGGTCCTGGGGGCGGGTAGGGGCGGGCTCGAGGGGTGGCGCGTGTAGACTGGCGGCTGGATCCCCGAGTGGGTGCGTGTTTCCGTGCGTGGGTCCGGGGGAGGCGCAAGGATGTCACCCGACCAGCAGACACCACCGCACAACTATGACCTCATCAGGTGGCGGAAGACCGTCCAAGCGACGCGCGCACTAGTGAGATCATCGCGCCCTGGCCGTATGCGCGCGCACACGCATCGTGGGCCTCGACGCGAGGGGTCACGTAGAAGTATCTGCGAACCGGAGACCGCCAGGGTTTGGTCACTAGGAAAGCCCCACCTCACCCTTTCTAAAAATGCCCCGGAAATGCCTTCGCCCTCAATAAAGATGGCCGTACCACGTGGCATGTGGGAGGCGGGTCTGCGCCTGCGCAACAAGTTCGGCGGGGAAGATGGCGGATGACAAGGTGAGTGAACGTGTAGGGGAGATCCGCAGTCGTGGGTGGTCTTCGCGCTCCATGGTCATTTTAGTTCTGGGGAGAAGCGACATTGGAGCGGCTCGGGGGTGGGGGTGTCCCTTGTTATCTCTGGAGCTCCTGTCGACTGCCTCAACAGTGGAGGGTGGCCTGGGGGTAGCATTAGGCGAGGCGGGTGGAGCCGGAGATCCCCCAGGTGTCCTCTCCCAGGAGCCATCACGATCCCCAGTTAGTAGCACACACTCAAACACATTCACCCTGAAACCCTCCTCACTCTGCCCCACTCCCTAGCCCCCGAAATTTCCCTCCCAGAGACGCGGTGTTTTCAGTCACACGGACGCTCACAATACCCTCATTCAAACACTCCCTCGCATACACTCTGAATTTCATACTTACGTGTGGTCAAAATCACTCAGTTCATTTACTCACACGCTTGCCCACAGTCATTGCCTCTCGCATGCAGTCATTCACATTCAGTTTCGGATGGCCTTGGGCGGAAAGGGATAAAGCCAAGGGAGAAATCAGGTTTACCCCCAAATTGTCCAGGGAACTACCTCAGTGCATTACGCACCATTGGTCAAGAATGTTGGCATCACCCACACATTTACTAAGTATTTGCCAGTCCCTATGTCAGGCACTGGAACACAGCAGCCAAAAACATTTTTCAGGGAGTTCATAGTCGAATCAGTAGTGCTTCCCTGATAGACCTAATTGAAGGTCCCCTAGCTGTCCCTCCTGCCTTCTCTATGCACTGCTTGCTATATAAAATTCTTGTAGAGAGTGTTGAAAGTTACTGGTGCAGATCCCATCTGTCACCCACTCCCTGGCCCCTATGTGAGTTGTGTGCTTTTCGATGCCTTTCTTCCTTTATTTACCACTACCATCTCAGGAAGCTTTTATAGGAAGAGGTTTCTTTGCCTCACCCCAACCCCTCCAATTCCCAGCCTCTTACAGAATTGAGCAAGGGATGGGGCTGGGTCAAACTGCTGGAACTAGCCTCTCCTTGTTCCTAGGATTCTCTGCCCAAGCTTAAGGACCTGGCATTTCTCAAGAACCAGCTGGAGCACCTGCAGCGGCGTGTAGAAGATGAAGTCAACAGTGGCGTGGGACAGGTAGGGACTGTTCCCCCAACCCCGGCCCCCACCTTAGGCTTTATTGTCCAATGAATGTGCTCTTGAGTGATGAGTGGGTAGTAGAGATTTATTGAGCAAATGGTTATTGAGGGTCCGTTCTCATTCACCTTGAGGAAAGTTTCTTTGAGAAAATGGCACTTGACCTGGGATCTTGAGTAGGGGTTAATTAGGTAAAGAGCAGAGGAAAGAACATTATAAGGAAACAGCATATGCAAAGCCCTTGTGATGGGAAGTAGCATTATGAACATGAGGGGTGAGAGGAGGTCAGTCTGGCTGCAGTAGTGGGGGAACTACTGCTAAGAAATGAGGGTGGAAAAACAGGCAGGGCTCAGATTCCCCAGGGGCATCTCTGGCCTTTTGGCAGTAGGGTTCTGTGATTGGAACCTTCTGACCCCAAGATTCTGAGATTGTGTGACCAGGACCCCTAGATTCTTTTTCTGGCTCCAGACCTTGAGAAAAATCTTTGGAGAAAATACCACAGTTGTTTAGAGGGAGGAGGAAATAGTGATGGAATGCTCTAATCCCAGCTTGAGTAGCTCCTGGGCAGAGAAGTGGGGAGAGCCTGGCTGAGTTTCCTTCTGCGTTTTTCTCTGCAGGATGGCTCGCTGTTGTCCTCTCCATTCCTCAAGGGATTCCTGGCTGGCTATGTGGTGGCCAAACTGAGGGCATCAGCAGTGTTGGGCTTTGCCGTGGGCACCTGCACTGGCATCTACGCAGCTCAGGCATATGCCGTGCCCAACGTGGAGAAGACATTGAGGGACTATTTGCGGTCACTGCGCAAGGGGCCCGACTAGCTTTGGATGCCATGGGGGAGGCAGGATGAGCAGCTGGGGCCTGCAGGTGGAGGTCTTTCAACCACAGACATTCTATCTGGCTTCCCCAGCTATCATCCATTTGCTGTCTCCAGCTTTTCCTGCCACATTCATCCTTGCTTCCTTTCCTGCAGAGTGTGGACAGTGGCTTGTCATCCTACACTCTGGACTCCTTTCCTCCCTAACTCCGTGGAACTGGCCCCAAGACTCTGGTTTCAAGGGCCACCAGCCCGTTCTCTTCAATCCCGGACTATGGAGTTTGCAGCTGAGTCTGATCCTCAGTATTCTCTCTGGCAATGTACCACAGCTCCTCCCTCCTGGGAGCCAGCCCCATAACTTGATTTCCCCCAAAGGTGTCACAATCCCTACTGCCCCTTGCTAACTACGCAGGCCACCTAGGGTCTGTTGTGGGCATGAGTGTAGAGGACGGGGGTATACCAGGCCTGGGCCGTCCCAGGCAGGCCCGTTGGACCCTGATGCTACTCCTGTCCACTGCCATGTATGGTGCCCATGCCCCGTTGCTGGCGCTGTGCCATGTGGATGGCCAAGTGCCCTTCCGCCCCTCCTCAGCTGTGCTGCTGACTGAGCTGACCAAGCTACTGCTGTGCGCCTTCTCCCTCCTGGTGGGCTGGCAAGCATGGCCCCAGGGGGCCCCACCCTGGCGCCAGGCTGCTCCTTTTGCACTATCAGCCCTGCTCTATGGCGCTAACAACAACCTGGTGATCTATCTTCAGCGTTACATGGACCCCAGCACCTACCAGGTACTGAGCAATCTCAAGATTGGAAGCACAGCGCTGTTCTACTGCCTCTGCCTCCGGCACCGCCTCTCTGCACGCCAAGGGTTAGCAGTGCTGCTGCTGATGGCTGCAGGGGCCTGCTATGCAGCAGGTGGCCTTCAAGACCCCCGGAACACCCTTTCTGGGCCCCCTCCAGCTGCTAATGCCAGCCCCATGCCCCTGCATATCACTCCGCTGGGACTGCTGCTGCTCATCCTGTACTGCCTCATCTCAGGTTTGTCATCTGTGTACACAGAACTGCTCATGAAGCAACAGCGGCTGCCCCTGGCCCTTCAGAACCTCTTCCTCTACACTTTCGGTGTGCTTCTGAACCTAGGTCTGCATGCTGGCGGTGGCCCTGGCCCAGGCCTCCTGGAGGGTTTCTCAGGTTGGGCAGCACTTGTAGTGCTGAGCCAGGCGCTAAATGGACTGCTCATGTCAGCTGTCATGAAGCACGGCAGCAGCATCACACGCCTCTTTGTTGTGTCCTGCTCGCTGGTGGTCAATGCCGTGCTCTCAGCAGCCCTGCTGCGGCTGCAGCTCACAGGCGCCTTCTTCCTGGCCACGCTGCTCATCGGCCTGGCTGTGCGCCTGTACTATGGCAGCCGCTAGCCCCTGACCCTGTGGATTGGGTGTCACCATCAGAACCTCTTCCCAGGCCGCCCGTCCCCTCCTCTCAGCAGCCCTGTAACAAGTGCCTTGTGAGGAAAGCTGGGGACGTGAGAGCAGCCAGGTTAGTCTCTGGAGGTGGGTGGATGGGTACCCCTAGCAGATGCGAAGAGTGGGTTTGGTTATGGAAACTCTTAACCACCCCACCCCACCCCACCAAGCTTTCAGGCTAAGGAGTTAGCGTAGCATCAATACCTAGGCCTGATAAATGACCCCATCCCTGATGGGGGTGGGCTCCCCCTGATGGGGGTGGGCTCCCTGCCTTGTCCTGCATGAACACAGTTGCTCAAAGTGGGGTGTGGGCAACAGGTGGCTTTCCTTACCTAGTCACCCCAGCAGACCCACTGCCCCCATGCCTGGTGCTGGGTGCTTCAGCCCAGCTGTGGTGCATGATTCCCTCATAAGGAGTGCTCAACCACTCCACTGTCATGCAGGAAAGCCCAATAAATTGCCACAGATTATACAACCCTCACCCAGACCATTCTGCCGGTCTCCCCAGTTCCAGCAATGCCTGGAGACACCCCTTCTCCATCTGCAGTGCTGCTTCCCATACCCAGCCTTTGTTCTGGAAACCCCAGAGATAGCTGGGGTTTGACTCATCTCAGGGAATGTTGCCCCTGGGCCCTGGCTTAAGCCTACACTCCTGAACTTTCTGCTCATCCCAAAGGCCCTCTTGAGCCCACTGCCCACTCTAAGGCTCCTAGGAGGTGCCATCCTTCCCACTCTGGGTCCTGCCTCTGCCTAGTAGTGTCCCAGCTCCCAGTAGCCTGAGGAAGCTCTACACAGAGTGACTTGGGACCAGGTACAGGAAATTTCTGTAGCTCAATCATTGTCTCTAACTGCATAAGCAATAAATTCTTAATAAAGTGTTCTAGAGTGTAGGGTGGTTCCTACAACCACAGCCATGATTGTCCTGTGTTTTCTATTTGCACAACCCCCTTCAAACATAGTCTTGTTCCCCTGGAGTCTTGAGTATTTTAATTCTGGGGTAACTTCTAGACTAAGAGAAAAAGTTGTTTTCTTCAAGCTGTTGTCAGAGGTACTATTTTCTTTGGGAGCTCCATGGATCTGAGACTGTTCCCTGTCACAGAGCTTTTGAAATTTCCCTGATACTGGGCCCAGCAAGACAAACTAGACTCTAGGCTAGAAAACTCTTAAAAACACCGGTGTGGGTTTAATTCTCATTTCCTCTGGTTCCCTCACTGATGATTCCTTTCTGTCATCTGTCTTAAAATCATGGCCAGAGGAATGTCAGGCCCTGTTTCCGTGGTACAATGCCTGGTGAGCTTGTAAAAATAGAGTCCTAGGCCTATCCAAGCCCTATCAAGGCAGAATCTTTGGGAGTAGGGTTTGGGACTTTTTTTCCCCCTTAAACAAGCTCCCTAAGTGATTCTGATGTACGTTAAAGTTTGTGAACAACTACTATCTGTGATGTAGAACTACGAACTATGGCCAGACTTGAATTTGAATTCTGCCTCTGCCACTTAGCTGACTGTCCTTAAGCAGTTACTTAACCTCTCCTAGCTTCAGTTGCCTATCTCTGAAATGAGGATCAAATGGTACCTACCATATGGGGTAGCCGAAAAGGCTAAATGAAATGGTAAGCAGTAGAGACGGACTGGCACAATGAGACATGGTTAATGTTGTTAATTATCCATAATGAAGATCAGCTTGGTTGTTGTGTCCCTCCCTCTCCCTTCTAGGACCCTCAAGAATGAGGAGAGAGGAAACTTCCCCTGAAGGCTTCCTGATCACCAGATTTCTCCCCAGGGCAGGGATCCAGCAAGACTGCCCCAGCCCAGTCTGCACCCTGCCGAAGCTGCTGGTTCTGGGCTTGGAGTTCCTGATTCTGTGTGGCCAGATTGATGGTGTCTTGCAGGACGCCAGCCAGCAGGCTGCGGTGGTGATGCCCTGTGGTCATGGCCTGCTCCTTCCACAGCCTCTGCCAGGCTCGGAATACCTGTGCCCAAATTCAGAGATGCCTGTCAGTGAGCCAGCCTTGGAACCAGCTCGAGGCCGCCCTCCATCCCCACTGACCTGCAGCATGTGGCAGGTCCGAGCTCGGGTGGCCTGTACGTGCAGGTCATAGAGGACTGCCAGGTCCTGCTCTGCGGCGTCCCGCTCTGCCTCAAGGGCCTCCAGCTGGAGTCTCAGCACTGTCTGCTCCTGTTGCCATCTCTGCCTTTCCTCACAGGCCTTCAGTGGTAATACATACCCTTTGTTGAGTGCCACCTGTGTGCCAGGCTCTGTGCTAAATACTTCCTGTGTGTTAGCTCATTTTACCAAATAACCATATGGGGCATTGCCATTTTACAGATTTGGCAACAGTAGATCAGAGAAGTGACCTAACTTGCCCATATTGTCATGGCTAGTGAAGGACAGAGCTGAGACGACTGACTCATACCTTCCAACGGTTCACCGTCCTCCTAGGGGTAGAAGCCAAACCCAGAAGGGTGGCAACTTGTCTGTTTAGCCTTGCCTCCGACCATGCACCTGTGCGGCTCCAGCCAGCCTGGATAATTTGCAGTGGCCACCCACCACTACGTACACAGGTTCTGTTGCTTAATTTGTTCACACAAGTTACGTTTATTGAGTGCCCTATATGATAAGCACTAACTGCCCTTATGAAGCTCAGAGTCTAGTGAATTCCCCTGGCTGACATCTGTTTGTCTTTTATGCCTCAGCTTAGGTACTATCTCTGGTTTCCTTCAGCCTGAGTCAGATCTACCTCTTCCTTCCCACAAGCCCCACTTTCCCCCATCGCAGCACTTGGCACTGAGACTTGCCTCATCCATCCCCACTGGGCTGTGAGGGCCACGAGAGGGTTTGGATCAGTCTGCTGAGATTGATGCTGGACCCAGCCCCCAGCGAGGTGCCTGGACCAATTAGAGCCTCAGGGCCCTGACTTGACCCTCCTCACCTCCTCCAGGCCTTTGACCTGGTCACCTGCCACCTCCTCTTCCTGTTCCAAATGCTTGAGCTTCTCTCGGATCCAAATTTGGTGCTGTTCTCGCAGTCTTTGCCTCCGGGCTTGGGCCAGGAAGAACTGCAGGGCCATATCTGGGACCTGCTGGGCCTAGGTGGCATTAGTCTAGGCTTAGCCATAAGCCCGTGAGTGCAGAGGCTACTCCCAAAACTACATCCAGGATATAAGTGGCCTGGAAGAGCCTATAGCCTGGGCAGAGACTCGGAAGGCCGTGGAGGAAGGGGGAAAATATTGGCTCCCATACCCCTAATCCAACGCAGTAAGAAAATAGTCCCTCCTCATGCTCCTCCCTTAGGGATGCAGTAGCCATTCAGGTCCTTTATTTGCCGGAAGCTTGCTGCTTTTCCCTGATGTCGGGCAGGGTAAGCAGGAGGCAGACTGGCCTCTGCAACTCTTCACTCCCTCAACAGCTTCCAGCTGTTCCTGGGGTACATGCGGGATTACCTGTTCCTCAGAGTCCCTATGAGTATTCTTCTGGTGGAGCCCAGGACTTAGAGATGCTGTTCTTCCTGCCCCTAGAGGAAAATGTGCTCGATCACCTCAAAGGTGAAGAAGACTCCCCACCCCAAGCTATCCCCTGAGCCCCAGACCCACCTTGGAGCTCCCCCTTGAGGCCTGAGCTATGGCTTGCTGCTGAGTCTGTCACCTGCTGAGAAGATACCAGGAGTGAAAATTCCACACCCTTCCTCCCAGGACAGCGTAGATTAAGCTCACGGCTTTGAAATCAGATCAGGGTCTCAGCCCCTCCTTTTCTTAGCTATATTACCTCAAGCAAGTGACTAGCCTTTTGAGTTTCCATGTCCTTCTGCATAAAATAGAGCTGATAAAAGCCATAGAGAGCAAGAAATGAGGCAATACACCTCAAGCACTGAGCAGCGAGGCACTCGTTCAGTAAATGCGAGCTAACGAGCCTACTTCCCAAAGAGCAAGGCTGTGAGAACAAATTGTAAGTAATTATGAAAAAGGAAGAGAAGGATCAAGAGAGGCTGGACAGGTGCAGCCTTTCAACCACCCTATGGCAAATCATGGAAGACAGCACTGCCTTCGGCATAAGAAAGGCCATGCGACCTACAGAGAGGAAAGAGCAGGAGAGTAGGCGCCTAAGGACCGTGATTGCACCTCTGCTGCCTGATTATGCCTGTGACCCTGGGCTCACATCTTTCACGTGTTTTCTCTGAGCCTCAGTGTGCTCACCTGGAAAATGGGAGCAATGTTGTCTTCCCTGCTTAAAATACTTCTGTGGCTCACCTTTGATCTTCAAGACAAAGTCCAAGCACCTCAGTAGATTTACAAAGTCCGTATGACCTGGCCCCTGCTGCCCTCTCCAGTCCTCTCCTGACTCTCTTCCTCAATTTCTGTTCTCCAGCAAATTGAGCTGCTTGTAGTCCCCCAAAGAGATCAGGCACTTGCTTACCTCTGAGTCTGTACCTGTCATTCTGCCTCGAATGTTCTTCACTCATCTTTGCTGACCTCCTTTAGGGATCCCTTCCTCCATGAAGTCTTCCTTCCCTCTCTTCCCAAAGCTAACTTAGATGCCCCATAGAACCCTGCGTTTATACGCCTTTCAGAGCACTGATTATGGGGTTGTGATTATTTCTTCCCAGGATGTATAAACTTCATGAGGACAGGGAATTCCCACGGCCTGCATGGCACTGTGTCCAGCACGTAGTAGGTGGTCAATAAATGTTTGGGAACAATCAATCAATGAATGAATGGAGGGGGAGCCTCTTCATAGTGCTCTATTAACAGAAGACAAGAAGGCAGATATAAATGGAGCTCCCAGAAGGTTGGATGAAAAGACATACCTGTGGTTCTGGCAGCCCCTCAGCTCTGGCCCCTTTCAGCGCCTGGCTTCTTGGGCACTGGCTTGATGCTTTTACCACCTACGGAGAGAAGGTTCAAGGTGGGCACTGGCCATGGCTGGCCCAGGTGCCCCCAGGCCTCACCTTGCTCACCTGTAGCTCCCTCAGTGCCCTGCCCAGCTGGCTTAAACCATTGTCCGTCAGAGTGTCCCCAAGGAGGCTTAAACGTAGGGTGCTCAGGCCAGCCCGGCGGGCCCGAGCCTCTTCTACTGCATCCCACAGGGTGGGCCTCACCTGTTTCACCTCCATCCTCTTTCCTGAGGCCCCGAGCAGAGCAGCCTGGAGCAAACTCAAGGAGATACCTAGTAAAAGGACACTGAGAGTGAATTACTCCTTCCTGTGGACTCCAAAGCGCACTACCTATGATAATTTTACTTTTGATTAGTAGTACTAGTCATAAAAATATCTAACCCTATTAGGCTTTTATACATGCTCGATGGCACTTTGCCAAGGCTGTTCATGGATTTCCCCTTTTTATCCACCCACACTCCAATGAGGCAGAAACGCTAATCTAGCCTGCCTCCCCCTCCATTTTCCAGATGAGGCAAGTGCAGCTTGAGGAGGTCCAGCGACTTCTTGGTGAGTGGCAGAACTGAAATTCAAGCCCAGTTCTGTCTGACACTAAAGCTCGTGCCCTTCATCATGATACCAAACTGGCCTAGAGAGAAACATGTCTGCCCTTCGCTGCTTTATCCTCGAGGGTATGAACTGCCCCAACTTAGCTTCCTCATTCCACAGGGCCTGGCACGGGGATGTCTGGGAGCTTGTTGGCCAAGTGAATGTGTGTTTGTTGATTTTGGAAACAGAGAGCCAGACCCTTTTGTTACTCTTTTATTATGGAAAATTTCAAACATCCACCCAGCGTGGATAATTATCAACTCATAGCCATTCTTGTTTGATCTATACCCTCCATCTTGACCTCCCCCAAATCCCTGACATCATATCCTTTCAGAGGCCTGATTTTTAATGGGTGTGTGAAAATAGGCAAGTCCCTTCCCCTCTCTGATCCTCCCATTCCTCATCTATAAGTTAGGCCTGCCTCCCTTTCTTTGTTTGTAAATTGTATCTGCCTCATGGGGTTGTAGTTAGAATTGAAAGTATTAGTGCAAAAATACTTGGTAAACTGTTGAAAGCCTCTGAAAGGTGAGGGGTTGCTTGTACTATTGACCTTGCCCTTACCTCCCCAGACTTCAGCAGCCTAGGTACTCTGGGACTCCCAATGGGAGCTGGCCCTCCCAAAAGGTCAGGCTCCCTCTCTGGGCTGGGGTTGGGGCTGGGGCTAGTTGGGTGACTATGAGGCAGGCCTAAGGCCACATCCCAGAGCTTCCCAAAGAACCCCACACCCTTCCCCTGACCACCTTGGGGGTCCAGGTGGAGAAGTAGGCCACTGTAGTTGTTTCCTTCCAGAAGCCTTGAGATAATCCAGGGCAGAGAGCCCTCTACCTCCTCACCAGCAACCTCACCAGCCAACACCCGCAGCAGGGGGCAGTCTCTGCCAGAGGGAGAGAGAGAGGAAGAAAGAAGTCCATTGGTGGATGGGGAAAGAAACTGGACAGAATCACATTCTGAGGGAAAGGTTGACTATTTCCAACAACTTTTGTGCAGCACCAGGCAGATTTGAAATCTTATATAGATCTTTATTTTATTATATAGAGAAAATCCTAAATAATCCACACACAAAAATAACTATTAGAGCTAATAAACAAATCAGTAAAGTTGCAGATACAAAATCAACACACACAAATCAGTTGTATTTTTATACACTAGCAATAAACAGTCCCAAAAGGACATGAAAAAAATAATTTTGTTTATAACAACATCAAAAAGAGTAAAATGCTCAGAAATAAATTTAACCAAGGAAATGCAAAACATATGCACTGAGAACTACAGAACATGGCTGAAAGAAATTAAAGAAGACCTAAATATATGGAAAAACACCCTAAGCTCATTGTTCATGAATTGGAAGACTTAATATCATAAAGATGACAATACCTCCTAAAGAGAGCTAGAGACTCAATGCAATCCCTATCAAAATCGCAATGGCTTTTTTTTCCCTCAGAAATTGAAAAGCCAATCTTAAAATCCATATGGAATCGCAAGAGACTCTGAATAGCCAAAACAATGTTGAAAAGAATAACAAAATTGGAGGACTCACACTTCCCAGTTTCAAAACTTACTACAAGGCCAGGCGCGGTGGCTCACACCTGTAATCCTAGCACTCTGGGAGGCCGAGGGGGGCAGATCGTTTGAGCTCAGGAGTTCGAGACCAGCCTAAGCAAGAACAAGACCTCGTCTCTACTAAAAATAGAAAGAAATTATATGGACAGCTAAAAATATATATAGAAAAAAATTAGCTGGGCATGGTGGTGCATGCCTGTAGTCCCAGCTACTCGGGAGGCTGAGGCAGTAGGATCACCTGAGCCCAGGAGTTTGAGGTTCTGTGAGCTAAGCTGACACCATGGCACCACTCACTCTACCCTGGGCAACAAAGCAAGACTCTGTCTCAAAAAAAAAAAAAAAAAAAAACTTACTACAAAGCTATAGTAATTAAAACAGTGTGGCATTGGCATAAGCCTTTGATAAGATCTAACACCCTTTCATGATAAAAATACTCAACACAGTAGGAATAAAAGGGAAATTTAATAATATGATAATGGATATGTAGAGATCAATGGAATAGAACTTAGAGTCTTGAAATAAATCCATATATATGTGGTCAATTGAATTTTGACAAGGGTATCATGACCATTCAGTGTGGAAAGAACAGTTTCTTTAGCAAACAATGCTAGGAGAAGTAGATAGTCCCATGCAAAAGAATGAAGTGGGACCATTACTCCATACTAATACAATTAATTAAAAATGAATCAATGACCTAAGTATAAGAGATAAAACTATAAAACTATTAGAAGAAAACCTAGGGGTGAATCTTCCTGACCTTGGATTTGGCAATGGTTGCTTAGCTATGACACCAAAAGAATGAGCAATCAAAGAAAAAAATAGATAAATTGGATTTCATAAAAATTAAAAACCTTGGTGCATCAAAAGATACTATCAGGAAAGTGAAAAGATAACCTACAGAATGGAAGAAAATGTTTGCAAATCATAGATCTGATAAGGGTCCAGTATAAAGAATATATAAAGAACCCTTACCACTCAATAAGAAAAATACAACAACCCAATTTTAAAAATGGACAAAGAATTTGAATAGACATTTCTCTAAAGAAATAGAAATGGCCAACAAGCATATAAAAAGATGCTCAATATAGTTAGCCATTAGGGGAATGCAAATCAAATAAAAATGAAATGCTAGTTTATAGCTACCATGTTGGCAATAATCAAAAACATGGAAAATAACAAATATTGGTGAGAATGTGGAGAAGTTGGAACCCTCATATATTGCTGGTGGAAATATAAAAGGGTGCAGTACTGTGGAATGGTGGTTCCTCAAAAGTTGAACAGAGTTACCATATGATCCAGCTATTCCACCTCTAGGTAAATACCCAAAAGAATTGAAAAGAGGTATTCAAACAAATACTTGTACATGAATGTTCATAGCAGCACTATTTATAATAGCCAAAAGGTGGAACAACCCAAATTTCTAATAATTGATAAATGGATCAACAAAAATGTGGTATATCCATGCAATGGAAGAGTATTTGGCCATAAGAAGGAATGAAGTGCTGATACAATGTGGAGAGCTATACTAAGTGAAGGAAGCCAGACATAAAAGGTCACCCATTATATGATTCCATTTATATGAAACATACATAATAGGTAAATCCATAGAGACAGAAACCAATTAGTGGTTGCTACAGGCTGGGGAAAGGGGAAATGGAGAGTGACTGCTTAGTGGGTACAGGGTTCCTTTTGGAAGGATGAAAATGTCTTGGAACTAGATAGTTGCACAACACTGTAAATGTACTAAATGTCATTAAACTGTACATTATAAAATGGTTTATTGTTAATTTTATATTATTTGAATTTCACCTCAATAAAGACAAAGAAAGAAAGAAAGCTAAGAACAGGCCGGGCGCAGTGGCTCACGCCTGTAATCCTAGCACTCTGGAAGGCTGAGGTGGGTGGATTGCTCGAGGTCAGGAGTTTGAGACCAGCCTGAGCAAGAGTGAGACCCCGTCTCTACTAAAAATAGAAAGAAATTATCTGGCCAACTAAAAATATATAGAAAAAAAAATTAGCCGGGCATGGTGGCGCATGCCTGTAGTCCCAGCTACTCGGGAGGCTGAGGCAGAAGGATCGCTTAAGCCCCAGGAGTTTGAGGTTGCTGTGAGCTAGGAGGACGCCACGGCACTCTAGCCCAGGTAACAGAGCGAGACTCTGTCTCAAAAAAAAAAAAAAAGAAAGAAAGTTAAGAAGAGAGTTACCATATGACCCAGCAATATGACTTCTTGGTATATCTAAGAATATTTAAAACAAATGTCAAAACAAAAACTTGTACATAACTCTTCATAGCAGCATTATTTATAATAGTCAAAAGTGGAAACAAACCTAAATTTCCATCAATGGATGAATGGATAAACAACAGGTGGTATATCCATACAATGGAATATTATTTGACAATAAAAAAGAATGAAGTTCTGGCCAGGTGTGGTGGCTCACACCTGTAATCCCAGCACTTTGGGAGGCTGAGGCAGAAAGATCACTTGGCGCCAGGAGTTGGAGACCAGACTGGACAACATAATGAGACCCCATCTCTACCAAAAAATAAAAATAAAAAAAAAAACATTAGCTGGGTGGGGTGGCACATGCCTATAATCCCATCTACTCAGGAGGTTGAGGCAGAAGGACAGCTTGAGCCCAGGGGGTTGAGGTTACAGTGAGCTGTGATGACACCACTGCACTCCAACCAGAGTGACAGAGCAGGACCCTGTGTCTTAAAAAAATAAAATAAAATAAAAAATAAAAATAGGATGAAGTTCTGATGCTACAACATGGGTGAACCTTGCAAACACTGTGCTAAGTGAAAGAAGCCAGACACAAGAGATCACATATTATATGAAAAGCCCAGAAGAGGCAAATCTATAGAGACAGAAAGTAGATTAGTGGTTGCCTTGGGCTGGGAGTCAGGGCAGGATGGGGAATGCCTGTAAATGGGAACAGGTTTCATTTCTGGGGTGAGGAAAATGTTCTAAAATTAGATAGTGATGGTCAGTGCACAACTTTGCAAATATACTATTAATAAAAGTCACTGAATTGTACATTTAAAAGAGTGAACTTTAGGGTATGTAAATTATACTTCAATAGAGATGTTATTTTTTTAAAAGAATCTTACATAATCAAAGAAAGACTTTAGAATAGTCTGGAACTTAGGGTACATTTTCCTCTTCTTTTTTGATTTTCTCTATTTTTTTTAAGGCACTTTTGAATTTGGCAATGTTTCCATGATATTACAAACTGCACAAGTTGGTTTGAGATGATTATTTTCTATCACCACATCATGTTTTCATAACTTTTGGGCACTGAGTAAAGGATGTAAAGGATATGAAGGTATGGTTCCTTGGGAATTTCCCAATTTTGGTTTTGAACATTTAGGGTCTTTCCAAGTTTTCAGTCTGATAGATCAGAAGAAATATAAGTGGTTGAAAATGAATTAGAAATAAAAAAATAAAAAAGGAGTAGAAAAACAAAAAATCTGAAAAATCAGACAAAAATACTTGAACACTATTTGCAAAACTTCCCTTGGTGTACTTACCAACGTTTGAAAAAACAATGGCTGAAAATATGTATTTTTATTTAATGGTTTTACTAATTCTCTACCCAGTTGCTTTTGACCACATTGTCTGCCAACAAAGGATCTTAGCCTGGGCTCTGGGATGCCCTTACTGATGGAATTGAGGAAAGGAGACACTTTGATGCTTTCCTAGGCCTTGACATCCATATTTCAACCCCCAACCTCAGCCCCCAATGCAGTCAGAAGACCCCTCAGACTCACGGGGCTCCTGGAAGCTGCAGGATCCGCAAGGCCCCTCGCCAGACACCCCAGATCTCAGGCCCCTGAGGAGGGTCAGGCCCTGGGCAGGACATGGTGAGAGTGAGCAAACAGCAGGCCCTGTGAAGGAGAGGGTGGGCTAAGGCTAAATGTCTAAAGGGTAAAGGGCAACAGGTACCCTCCTGTCCTTACCTGCCATCACCCTCTGTGGCCTGCAAGTACAACTCTGAGGCAGCTCTTGAGTCAGACACCTCCACTTCACTGGCATCTTCCACCACCCTGTAGGAAGGGGAGGCTGAACTCAGCTCCTAAGCACCAGGGTTCTGTCCAGCCCCCTAGAACGTCTGCATTGGGGAGCCCAGAGAGGTCCCCACAGCCTGTAAGAGTCATCCCAAAGGCTCCAGGCTCAGTATATCTCCCTAAAATCCTCTTATGTTCATGACCTTATTTTTCCTCCTGTGATCTGACAGTGAAAGAAACAGGGTAGCTGGGATTGCCCCCACTTTCCAGATGGAGAAACTGAAGTCCTACTCAGTGTGATGCTCAAAATCACCCATTGTGATAATGACTGAGTCAGGACATGGAGGTTGGGGTCAAGTTGAAGAAGTGTAAGTGGGGGAGAGGAGTGAGAGGGATGGGCATGTGGATGAAGGAAGGAGGCGTGAGGGGGTCCTCAGAGCAGACCCTGGCCCCGTAAGCATGACCCCAAGCCCAGAGCTTCCTGCCTGCCTAGGACA
Source organism: Lemur catta (assembly GCF_020740605.2). NCBI lineage: Eukaryota > Metazoa > Chordata > Mammalia > Primates > Lemuridae > Lemur > Lemur catta. The sequence goes on from NC_059132.1 coordinate 6,724,552, forward strand.
AGCACCCTCAGACTCCAGCGGGCCCTGAACACTCACAAGCCCAGAGGGGGCACATCCAGCACCGACAGGTTCTCCACCCCTGCAGAGAGCAGGTCCCGGGTCCTTCCACTGGGGCCGAGCTGGGATCACACAAGCACACCTGTTACAGACTGAGCCTTTCCCCTACCTTTGGCTCATGCGATCCTCCTGTGGGCCAGACGGGGCACCAAGAATCCAGCCATTGCACGGTCAGAGGGGCAAGCCCGCGCTGGGGAGTGAAGCTGGACCCAAGCTCTTCTCAGCCCCGGGCTGTCTCTCGGCGTGACCGTGGCCCCGGCCCGCAGGTGCCGCCGTTTCCCGCCCGCAGGGGTCTCACCTGCACCAGGCTGAGCGTACTGAGCGCGGGGTCAGAGCGGCCGCGCGGCCGCGCTTCCTCGAACAGCGTCCGCAGCAGCTAAAGCGGAGAAGCGCTCAGTGGGCCTTGAGGAAGCCTTCGTCCGGCCTTCAGCGTTTCCTGAGGTGAAGTCTGCGCCAGGCCCTGTGCCGGGCGCTGGGGACGTGGTGTCCAGGACAGAAATAGCACCAGCCCTCACGTTCACGGCGAGCCGGAAAGTGAGTAGACATGTTCAGTGGGACCTGCTGTTTGCCGGTCCGGGGCCCAGGACGAGATCTGAGGCAGCTATTTTGATGCGGGGGTATTTTGTGAAGGCTCAAAAACAACATTTTCAAGTTTATTTTCATTATTAGGATTAGTGGTAACGGTGAAGACGAGACCTCCCTGGAGATCTGACCTTTGCTCGCCGCCCCTCCGTCACCCTCCGCCTGTCCGCCCAGACTCCCCTTTGCGTGACCGGCCCTGACGAGACTCCGGCCTGGACCCCAGGGAGCCGTGGGGGCCCCGGGGAGGGACGCCTGGTCCGGCTGAGGGGGGAGGAGGAGGCAACACCTGAGCCTCGAGAGGCCTGTGCCCTGCCGGCTCCTCGGGGACTCACCTGAGGTACCAGCCGGGGCGCCTGTGTTTCCCTGCCCCGGAGCAACAGGGCCACGCTGTACCCTCGGCCCACAGAGCCCAGTGCACACTGGACACGCGCCAGCAGCTCCTGTTCTGCCTCCTGCAGGGGACACAGGCACGTCCCTCTGTCTCGGGTGCCCTGTCCCAGCCTACCCTGAATAAAGGGGCTCGCGCGGCAGTCAGCACCCCAGGATCCGGGGGCCTGCGGACTCCCGTCCTCCTCCCATCGCCCTCTGAGCCCCCCTACCTGAGCAGCATCAGGGCCCAGGACTCTGTCAAAGGCGAAGCTTTGTTTCTGCGGGCAGGGCTGGGGTCAGCGGCGCCCTTCCCGTCCTCCCCTGCCCGCACCCGCACCCCGCACCCTCTACCTGAGTCTCCTGCGCCCCTGGCTGAAGCAGGCAGACGTTTGTGGGCCCCTCCAGAAGGAGTGTGGGGGTACCGGTCTCCTCAGGGCCTGAGAAAGGTAGACTTCAGATCAGCTCTCATGAGGGAAACTGAGCTCTAGGATCCCTGAGTCCTGCCCTCCACCTTTGCCTCAGTTTCCCAACCTGACCTGGCCCAGCCCTTCTCCTCTCCCAAGAGGCTTCCTTAGTATGAATATGGGGGCTTCTTACCTGACCCCTTCCCCAGCTCCACTTCTACCACCACGGTCAGCATGGCATGCGGCTTGGGAGAGGCAGTGAGGGTCCCTCGAAGGGGCTGAGCTGCCTGGCACAAACCAGCCCCTGCACTCGCCACCTCTCCATACTCCATGGCTGCCACACTGCTCAGATTCCCCTCAATAATTCATGTCCCTCATCTGAGGGCTCAGGGGCTGGGGGTGGGGTGGCTCTGGACAGTAACTTATCAAGGGAAGTGACACTCCCTTCTCTTCTCAGAGAATATTGCATGGGGTTCTTTTTTTCTTTTATAAAAAAATTTCACACATGTCTAACAGTGGGGAGAATAGTATGATGCACAGTAGCCAGCGGCACCAATTACCACCTGCTGGCCACTCTTATTTCTCCTGTTCCCCGAGCTTCCCCCATGAGTTATATTGAAACAAATCCCAGACATCCTGTTATTTCATCCACAACTATTTCAGTATGTATCTGTAAAGGATAAAAACTCTTTTTAATAATAGCTTTACTGAGATATAACTAATATACTATACAATTCACCCATTTAAAGTATGTGATTCAAGCCTGGCACAGTGGCACACGCCTGCAGTTCCAGCTACTCTGGAGGCTGAGGCAGGAGTATCCTTGAGCCTAGGAGTTCTAGGCTGCACTGAACCAAGATCGTGCCACTGCACTCCAGCCTGGGCGACAGAGTGAGACCCCATTTCTAAAAAAAGAAAAAGATACAAAAAATCAGAACAATAACCAAGGGGCTGTATATTTAGCTTTTTTTTTTCTTGTTAGTTACATTTCCTCATGCATGCAGGAGTTGAATCAATCATTTCTAAATTCCACTGGTAACTTTTACCTTCGGTAACTGATCCCAGCCCAGCTGCTGTTCCATACCATGGATGACCCTGTGGCCACCCACTCAGGAATTGCAGGTTCCTAATTCTCCATCTTTTCAGTCTTTCTCTTCACAAACCATACATTTGTGAGTCAGGGTTGTTCTAGTAAACTCTACTTTGCCTAATATCAACTGCAATGACTTCTGATACCAACTACCTGGAGTTGGACCAGACTTCACAGGATAAGGGCACAGCTTTCCACATGACTGCCGTCACTCCAGACGCCAGCCACAAGCGTGGGATTCCCCAGGCCACCCTCACTTTTGGTTTTGTTGATTCTGTATTTTTTTCCATTTCTTATTTTGTTTATCTCTGCTCTAATTTTTATTATTTTCTAGCTTCTCTTGGCTTTTGGTTTAGTTTGCTCTTTTGCTAGTTCCTTAAGGTGTAAAGTTAGGATATTGACTGGAAATCTTTTGTCTTATTTTTTATTCTGATAAAATATACACAGTCATGCACTGCATAACAATGTTTCAGTCAAAGAGGAACTGCATGTGCAATAGTGGTTCCATAAAATTATAATGGAGCAGAAAACTTCCTGTTGCCCAATGACACCCTAGTTGTTGTAACGTGGCGATGCAGTGCGTTACTCACACACTTGTGCTGATGCTGGTGTAAACTAACCTACTGCACTGCCAGTTGTATGAAAGCATAGCACATGAAATTATATATAGTACATAACATTTGATAATGGTAATAAATGACTATGTTACTGATTTATGTATTTACTATACTTCTGATCATTATTTTAGAGTGTGCTCCCTTACTTATTGAAAAAAGTTAACTGTAAAACAGCCTTTGGCAGGTCCTTCAGGAGGCATTCCAGAAGACGTTATCATAGGAAATGATAGCTCCTTGCATGTCGTTGACCCTGAAGACCTTCCAGTGGGACAAAACGGGGAGGTGGAAGACAGTGATATTGATGATATGGACCATGTGTAGGCCTAGGTTAATGTGTGTATATGTGTCTTAGTGTTTAACAAAAAAGTTTAAAAAGTAAAAAAAAATTTAAATTAAAAATAGAAAAAATCGAATAAACTACATTACATAAAATTTGCCATTTTAACCATTTTAAGTGTACAATACAGTGGTATTAATCACATTCACAATGTTGTGTAACCATCACTACTATTTACAATGTTCTCATCTTCCTAAACAGAAACTCTGTACCCATTAAGCAATAACTCCCTATCTCCTCTCCCACTAGACCCTGGTAATCTTTAATATATTTTCTGTCTCAATGAATTTGCCTATTCTAAATATTTAATATAAGTGGAATAATACAATATTTTTGCTTTTGTTTCTGGCTTATTTCACATAGCATAATGTTTTCAATTTCATCTATGTTGTAGCATGTATCAGTACACCATTGCTTTTCATGACTAAATAATATTCCACTGTATGTATATACCACATTTTGTTTATCCATTCATCTGTTGATAGACACTCTAATTGTTTCCATGTTTTGGTTATTGTGAATAGTGCTGATATGAACATTTTGGTACAAAACTTTGTTTGAATACCCTTTTCAATACTCTTGAGTATATAACTAGGAGTAGAATTATTGGATCATATGGTAATTAATTATGTGTTTACATTTTTTTTTTTTTGAGACAGGGCCTTGCTCTGTCACCTGGGCTAGAATGCAGTGGCATCTTCATAGCTCACTGCAACCTCAAGCTCCTGAGCTCAAGTGATCCTCCTGCGTCAGCCTCCTGAGTAGCTGGGACAAGCGTGCATCACTATGCCCAGCTAATTTTTCTATTTTTTGTAGAGATGGGATCTTGCTCTTGCTCAGGCTGGTCTCAAACTCCTGGCCTCATGCAATTCTCCCATCTTGGCCTCTCAGAGTGCTAGGATTATAGGCATGAGCCACTGTGCCTGGCCCTGTTTAACTTTTTGATGAACTACCAAACTGTTTTCCACAAAGGCTGCACCATATTACATTTCCACCAGTAATGTATGAGGGTTCATATTTTCTCTACATTCCTGCCAATACTTGTTTTCATTTTTTGTTTGTTTATTTGTTGATTAGAGTCATATGAGTGAATGTGAAGTGGTATCACATTTTTTATTTGGATTTTCTTAATGACCAATGATTTTAAGCATTTTCGCGTGCTTTTTAGCCATATAGCTTCTTTGTAGCAAAGTCTATTCAAGTTCTTTGCCCAGTTTCTATTCTGGTTATTTGGTTTTTGGCATTTTACTAATGAATAATAATGTTGAGCATCTTTTCATGTACTTGGTAGGCATTTGTGTATCTTCTTTGGAGAATGGCTATTCAATCCTCTCCCCATTTTTTATTTGGGTTATTTGTCTTTTTTTTGCTGAGTTATAAAAACTCTCTCCAAATAAAATTCTGGATACTAAACCATAACCAGGTATATAATTTGCAAATATTTTCTCCCATTGTGTAGGTTGCATTTTTACTTTGTTTGATGTCTTTTGATGTACAAAAAGTTTTTAATTTTGATGGAGTCCAGTTTATTACTTTTTCTTCTGTTGCTCAGGCTTTTGGTGTCATATCTGATAATCCATTACTAAATGAGAGATCATGAAATTAGTCCCTATGTTTTCTTCTAAGAGCTTTATAGTATTGGCTTTTATATTTAGGCCATTATTCCATTTTGAGTTAATTTTTGTGTGTAATCTGAGGTAAGGGTCCATCTTCATGCATCTACATGTGGACATCCAGGTGTCCCCTGCCATTAGTTGAAAAGACTAGCTGGGCACAGTGGCTCATGCCTATAGTCCCAGCTACTCAGGCAGAGGATCACTTGAGCCCGGAAATTTGAGGCTGCAGTGAGCTATGATCTTGGACAGAGTGAAACACCACCTCTTAAAAAAAAAAAAAAAAGACTAAGGTTTCCTCATTGATTGCTCTTGACACCCTCGTTAAAATCAGTTGTCCATAGACACATGGGTTTATATCTAGACTCTCATTTCTATTCCATTGATCTCTAAGTTTATCCTTATGCTAGTGTCACCCTGTCATAATTACTGTTGCTTCACAATATGTTTTGAAATCAGGAAGTGTGAGTCCTCCAACGTTGTTTTTCTTTCACAAGATTATTTTGTCCATTCTACATCCATTGAAATTCCACATAAACTTTAGAATAAGCTTGTCAATTTAGACAAAGAAACCAGCTTAGATTTTTATAAGAATTTCATTGAGATCGAAGAGTAGCAGCCATGGCTGTGTGCTACCCCATGGCCCTGGGCCTCAGCAAGGGCCACAGGTGGTCAAGCACAGGTGCAAGCTAAGGCACAGCCGCTCCCGCGGGCACCTCAACAAGAATACCAAGTTCATGTGGGGTGTGATCTGAGAGGTGTGGCTTTGCCCCACACAAGCGGCATGCCATGGAGGTGCCAGGGTCTCCAAGGACAAACGGGCCCTCAAGTTTATCAAGAAAAGGGTGGGAGGACACACATCCTCACCAACAGGAAGCGAGAGGAGCTGAGCAAACTCATTGTGGCCACGAGGAAAGCAGCTGCCAAGAAGGACTGCGCTCCCTCTCCTCTATGCATAGTAAACCAGTACAGAAAACTTTTGGTTCTGTTCAGCAGCCTCCATGGCCTGGGGAGGGAGAGAAGGTCCAATCTGTCCGTCTGTTTGGGACCCACCCCTGGGCAGGACCACCCACCCTCCTGGATCTAAGCCCCCATCCTGGGGCAAGGGGCCGGGGCAAGGGGCAACAGGCGCAGAAGCAATTGGTAAATAGCTCATATGCACCAGGCGGGGTAAAAAAGGAATTTCACTGAATCTGTAGATGAATTAAGAAAGAATTACCATCTTACAATATTAAGATATATGGGCATGGGATGTTATTCCATTTACTTAGCTCTTTAATTTCTTTCAACAACATTTTGTAATTTTAGGAGTGTAAGTTGCTGTTCTTTTGTTATATCTATTCCTAAGTATTTATTCTTTTTGCTGCTATTGTAAATGGAATTGTTTTCTTAATTTAATTTTCAGAATGTTCATTTTGAGTGTATTGACATACAATGGATTTTTCTATATTGGTCTTGTATCTTGCAACCTTGCTGAACTCGTTGACTGGTTCGAATGTATTTTAGTGACTCCATAGGATTTGTAATATACATGACCATATAATCTGTGAATTTAGATAATTTTACTTCCTGCTTTTCAATTTGGATGCCAATATTTCCTTTTCTTGCCTAGTTTTTATGGTCAGAACCTCTAGTATAATGTTGAATAGAGGTGGTGAGAACATAAATCCTTATTTTGTTGCTGATCATAGGGCAACAGCATAGAGTCTTTCACCATTAAGTATGATTCCAACTAATTTTTTTGCAGATGTTTTTTATCGTACAAGGAAAATCTCTTTTCCTTTTGTTGAGTGATTTTTCATGAAAGGTGTTGAATTTTGTCAAATATTTCTTCTACATCTATTTAGATGGTCACATACTTTTATTTCTTATTCTATTCATCTGATGTATTACATTGATTTTCAGTTTTGTTTTAAATTTTCTTTTTTTGTAGATACAGGGTCTCACTATGTTGCCCAGGCTGGAGTGCAGTGGCTTGATCACAGCTCACTGAAGCCTCAACTCCTGGGCTCAAGCCATCCTCCCATCTCAGCCTCTGGAGTAGCTGGGACTACAAGCATATGCCACCATGCCCAGTTAATTTTCTTATTTTTTATAGAGACAGGGTCTGGCTATGTTGCCCAGGCTGGTCTCAAACTCCTGGCCTCAAGTGATTCTTCTGCCTTGGCCTCCTAAACGGCTGGAATTAAAGGCATGAGCTACCATACCCAGCTTGATTTTCAGATGTTAAACCAACCTTGCACTCCTGGGATAAATCTCAATTGATCATGGTATATAATTCTTTTTATAGGTTGCTAGATTTGGTTTGCTAGTATTTTGTTCAGGATTATTGTGTCCATATTTGTAAGAGATATTTATTTGTAGTTTTCTTTCCTTGTTATATCTTTGTCAACTATTCTTTCTTAAACATAACCACAACATCATACAGTCATACATAATATCATACCTAAAAAAGAACTAGCAATTTATGAACAGCTTTTGAAGATTCAAGTCAGTGTTCTATTTTTTCCACTGTATGTGATTTTCAGTGGCTCATAAAGAACCTCCCATGATCTGGTGAATGAGGAGCTCTGAGCATTAGAAGTGGCAATGGGATTTGTGTTGGAGAAGAGAAGACCAGATAGGAATGAGAAAAACCTTTTTTGTTGTTGTTGTTTTGAGAGAAAAAACTATTGACTTAGTATAGAAAAGAACTAAAATCTGTTTGGTTCCAGATGACAGAACAGGAACAAAAGAGGAAGTTACAGGGAACCCAATTTGGGATCAGAAAAGGAAGTCCTATGACTAATATTCCACTCTTTCAGCATAAAATCCGTCACACCACACCAAATATCTGACCACAAAGTGCCATGTAGAAGTGAAGCCCTTGCTTTTCTCAGTACATCTTTCCTTCCTTGCCACACTTCTTCCTCTGTTTATGGCACATTATTTAGCCTTGTTTTATTAGGACAACTTGCTCAATCTTTGGGCCTTGCTGGAGATGCCTTGCACCCCGACCCCTGACCTTGGATGAATGAATCCTGTTCCCAGGCTGCTGCGTACTGCCAGAAAAAAAAATTACAAGGCTTGAGACTGGAACCCTGACACATAGTTTATGGTCGTCAAACTCAGTTGAGCAAATCTTTTTATTTGACCTTAGTGAAATAAAATGCTATTCATTGTTTTCTCACTTTCCTCATAGTCCAGTCCTCAGTCCACTCCTCTCATTGAATCAGTGAAATCAGTAACGATTTATGAAGTACCTTCCATGTGCTAGATACTGCTTTAGAGGCTGGAGATTCAGAACTGAACAAGAGTGATGCTCTCTGGTCTCATTGAACTTTCAACCCAATAATAAATAAAGATATAAATAAAGAAGACAATTTCTGATAGAGATAAATGCTATGAAGAAAATAGCACAGGATATTGTGGTAGAAATGATGGTGGGGGGGCTCCTTCAGATAAGGTGACATTTGAGATGAATTCTAAACAATGAAAGGATGACTGCCATTTTAAGATCTGTGGTTAGAGCTTCATTTTCATATTCCTGCTACCACATTTACCCACCAGCATCTTTGCCCAGATACTCCTGCCTTCCAGCATGGGACTATAAATTGACTGTTTTTGTTCTTACACTAAGGCCAACCCCTCCACTTGTGAACTAGGTACCAGTCCCTTTTAGCTACTCAAGAACACTGCTCTAGGCCAGGCACGGTGGCTCACGCCTGCAATCCTAGCACTCTGGGAGGCCGAGGAGGGTAGATCATTTGAGCTCAGGAGTTCAAGACCAGCCTGAACAAGAGTGAGGCCCTGTCTCTACTAAAAATAGAAAAAAATTAGCTGGGCAACTAAAATTATATAGAAAAAATTAGCCGGACATGGTGACACATGCCTGTAGTCCCAGCTACTCGGGAGGCTGAGGCAGAAGGATCGCTTGAGCCCAGGAGTTTGAGGTTGCTGTGAGCTAGGCTGATGCCACGGCACTCTAGCCCGTGCAACAATGTGAGACTCTGTCTCAAAAAACAAACAACAACAACAAAAAATATTGCTCTAGCAAGACTTCCTTCTTTCTCCTGCCTCATCATATTTTTCCTCAACGGGATTATTTACATCTTCATACAATCATGCTATGTCTCTCATCTTAAGAAACAGGAAACATAACACCATACTCAATGGTGAAAGACTGAAAGCTGTTCCTTTAAGATCATGAACAAGACAAGGATGCCCACTTTCAACACTTCTATTGAGTACTGGAAATCTTAGGCAGAGCAAATCAGGCAGGAAAAAGAAAGAAAAGGCATCCAAATTGGAAAGGAAGAAATAAAGTTACCTCCATTCATAGATGACATGATCTTATATGCAGAAAACCCTAAAAATTCCACTGAAAACCTGTTATAACTAATAAACAAATTCAGTAAAGTTGCATAATAAAAAATCAACACAGAAAAAAAATCAGTCTATTTCTATACACTAACTATGATCTATAAAGGATATTAAGAAAACAATTCCATTTACAATAACATAAAAACAAATAAAATACTTAGGAATAAATTTCACCAAGGAGCAAAAGACCTATATAATGAATACCACAAAATGTTTCTGAGAGAAATTAAAGAAAACACAAATAAATGGAAAATCATTGTGTACATGGATTAGAAGTCTTAATATTCTTATGATATCCATACTCCCAAAGCAATCTACATATTTAATGCAATTCTTATCAAAATTCAATGGCATTCTTTTAAGAAATGGAAAAATCCATTTTAAAATTCATATGGAACTTCAAGGGATCCTGAATGGCCAGAAAAATCTTGAAAACCAACAAAGTTGAAGGTCTCACACTTCCTGGTTTCCAAACTTATTACAAAGCTGTAGTAATCAAAACAGTGTGGTACTAGCATGAAGATAGACATATAGACCAAAGAGTAGAATAGAGATCCCAGAAATAAGCTCTCACATATGGTCAAATGATTTTGACAAGGGTGCTAAGACCGTTCAATGGGGAAAGGAAAGTCTTTTCAAACAATGGTGTTGAGAAAAATGGATATTCACATGCAAAAGAATGAAACTGGATCTTTACACCATATACAAAAGTTGACTAAAAATGGATCAAATTGCTATAAGAGCTAAAAGTATAAAACTCTTAAAAGAAAACAGTGGAAAAGCTTCATGGCATTAGATTTAGCAATGATTTCGTGGATATAACACCACAGGCAACAACAAAAAAAATAGATAAAGGGACTATATCAAAATTTAAAACTTATGTACATCAAAGGACACAGTCAAGAGAGTGAAAAGGAAATATATGGAATAGGAGAAAATATTTGCAGTTCATATGCCTAATAAAGGGTTATAATCAGAATATATGAAGAACTCCTACAACTCAACAACAACAAAAGAACCTGATTAAAAAATGGGCAAAAGACTTGAATAAACATTTCTCCAAATAAGATATACAAATGTCAAATAAGTACATGAAAAGATACTCAAGATCACTAACCATTAGGGAATCACAAATCAAAACCACAAAGAGATACCACCTCACATTCGTTATTATGGCTGCTATTAAAAATCCCCAGAAAATAGCACGTATGTTGGAGATATTGGAACCCTTGTGCACTAATGGTGCGAATGTAAAATGGTGCAGATGTTATGGAAAACAGTATGGGCAAAAGATCCAGACTTAGCTAACACAATATTGAAGGAGAAAAGCAGAGTTGGAGGACTGACACTACCTGACTTCAAGATACTAGAAAGCTCCAGTAATCAAGACAATATGGCATTGGTAAAAACAAACAAACAAACAAAACCAAATAGACCAATGTCTCTATCCACCATCTTTTTTTTTTTTTTTTTTGAGACACAGTCTCGCTCTGTTGCCCAGGCTATAGTGCTGTGGTGTCAGCCTAGCTCACAGCAACCTCAAACTCCTGGGCTTAAGCAATTCTCCTGCCTCAGCCTCCCGAGTAGCTGGGACTACAAGCATGCACCACCATGCCTGGCTAATTTTTTCTATATATATTTTTAGCTGTCCATATAATTTCTTTCTATTTTTAGTAGAGACGAAATCTCGCTTTCGAACTCATGAGCTCAAATGATCCACCCGCCTTGGCCTTCCAGAGTGCTAGGCACCATCATTTCTTGACTGGGTTATTAGTATAGCTTCCTAACTGGTCTTCTAACTTACCCTCTATAGTTCATTTTCAACATGGCAGCCAGAGTAATCCTTTTAAAATGAAACCAGTTTACGTCACCCTCTGCTCAATATCCTCCTGTAGCTATTTCATCTGAGTAAAAGCCAAGATTTACAGTGGCCTGTAAGCGGCCTTTTAAACAATTGTGGCCACTTATTTTCTCTCTGATGTTATCTCCAATATCTTCCAGGGCCTTTGTACTGGAAGATTGCTCTGGCTGGACTGCTCTTGCAGCAGGTAACTGCAATGTTCACTCTCTCATCTTCCTGGAACCTTTGCTCTGAAGTCACCCTCTCATGTGAGGTCTATTCTACCCACAACTATAAACTTGCAATCCATCCATCTGGGGCTAGCTTTGAAAAAAGAGAAAAAATAAATAAACTGGCAATCCTTCACCCTCACCCTCAGCACACCTGATCACTTTGGCCCTGCTCTATTTTCCCCACAGCACTTACCAACTTCTAACACATTCTATACTTCATTTTCCCTACTGTGATGTAAGGCACTTTAAGAACAGGGACTTTTGCTGCTCTGTTTACTGTAAGTGCTTTGTTCTGAACACTTGCAATAGTGCATGCCAAATAGGGGGAGTTTAGTATTAATAAATAGTTGTTGAATGGATGAATAAATGAATGACAAAACCGTTCCAGACAGAAGGAAGAATAAGAGACAAAGGAACAAAGAAACAAAGGAAAGAATGACTAGACTATGCTGGGGGTGGTGGTGATGCGTGGCATGGAGATGAAGATAGAAAAGGAGGAATAGAAGACTGCTGACCACTTCTCCCTATGTTCCCCACCTCAAGTTCTGAGTTCTCCTCTTATTTCTCTGTCTCCTTTGAGGATCCTCCTTCCTTCCTCCTGAAATGTTGATGATATTTCCCACAGTTTGTTCTTCAGCTCTCTCTCTTCTTACTTTATTTCTTCGAGAGCTGGGTGAGCTTACTTATAGCTATGGCTTCCACAGCCCCTTCTACACTGATGGCTCCCAAATTCTTATACCCATTCCAAATCTGTCTACTCAGCTCTAGCCCCTGTGGCCAACTGCCTGCTGGACTTTTCCACTTGGGGTCGCTAAGGCACTTCAAGTTCTTAAGCAACTTTCCCCCAATCTTCTTTTCCTTCCCATGAACTCAACTATCATCACCTAAGCCAGAAACCTGGGGAATCTCTATATCTTCACCCCCATATTCCACATGGCCCCTGTAGGCTTTTCCAAACACATGCACTCCCAGATTCAATTAATTGTTCACTTAAAATCTGCTATTGGCTCCTCATAAGTCCTTTCATGACATGACTTTACTTATGTCCCTCCTCTTCTCAGAGGAGATGGCTTCCAATCTCACTCAGAGCAAATGCTAAAGTCCTTACTATGTTCTCTATATTGCAGTCTTTAGACTCTCTGTGACAGAGGACTAGTTTCTTTTGTAAAGTTCCAATTATTGCAGATGATAGTTTTGTAAAACACAATAAAAATATTGCTGCAACATAAAATATTATATAAATATCTAAACACTTATCCTTTTTTCCAAAAAATTTTTTATTATGGTAAGATGTACATAAGTTAACATAAAATTTATGTCAACCCTTTTTAAATGTGCAGTTCAGTGGTATTAAATACTGTACACCCATTAATGTTGTACAACCATCACCACCATCTATCTCCAAAACTCTCTTTTTTACCAGCAAGCATTGGCCAGGATGTAGAGAAATTGGAACCCTTGTGCACTGTTTGTGGGAATGTAAAATGGTACCACCACTGTGGAAAACAGTATGGCAGTTACTCAAAAAATTAAAAATATTAATAGAATTACCATATAATTGAGCAATTACACTTCTGGGTATATACCCAAGATAATTGAAAGGAGGTTCTGAAGGAGATATTTATACACTCATGTTCATAGTAGCATTATTCACAATAGCTAAAATGTGGAAGCAACACAAGTGTCCATCAACAGATGAATGAATAAGCGAAATGTGGCACATACGTAAAATGGAATATTATTCAGCCTTAAAAGAAAGGAAATTCTGCAATATGGATCAACGTTGAGGACATTACAATGAGTAAAATTAGACAGTTACAAAAAGACAAATACTGTATGATGCCACTTTTATGAAATACTTAGTCAAAATCATAGCGATAGAAAGACATAGAGAATGGTGGTTGCCAAGGGCTAGGGGGAGGGAGGAATGGGGAGTTATTGTTTAATGGACACAGAGTTTCAGTTTTAAAGATGAAAAGAGTTATGGAGCCCAGCACAGTGAGTCATGCCTGTGATCCCAACACTTTGGGAGGCTGAGGTGGGAGGATTGAATGAGAGTAGGAGTGTGAGACCAGCCTGGGCAACATCGCAAGAAACTTTCTCTACAAAAAGTTTTAAAAATTAGCCAGGTGTGGTGGCCTGCACCTGTAGTCCTAGCTACTTGGGAGGCTGAGGCCAGAGGATCACTTCGCTTGAGCCCGGGAGTTAGAGGCCTGTCTCTGAAAAAAATATTTTTTAAAAAATTTTTCATGCAGTTCAACTGTCTATTTTTTATTTTGTTGCCTGTGCCTTCACTGTCATATCCAAGAAATCATTGCCAAATCCAATGTAGTGAAAATTTGCCCCATATTTTCTTTTGAGAGTTTTGTTCTTATATTTAGCTCTTTGATCCATTTTGGGTTAGTTTTTATATATGGTATTAGGTAAGGGTCCAGTTTTATTCTTTTGCATGTGGATATCCAGTTTCCCTAGCACAATTTGTTGAAAAGACTGTCTTTTCTGCATTTAATGGTCTCAGTACCTTTCTCAAAAAAATCATTTGACAGCCAGATGTGGCACACCTATAATCCCAGCTACTCAGGAGGCTAAGGGAGGATGGCTTGAGCAAAGGAGTTTGAATTCAGCCTGTGCAATGTAGCAAAATCTTATCTCAAAAACAAACAAACAAAAAAAGACCTGACCATACATGTAAGGGTTTATTTCTGGGGTCCTATTCTATTTTATTACAACTGTCTTCATGCCAGTATTACACTATTTTGTTTACTATAGCTTTGCAGTAAGTTTTGAAATCTGGAAGTGTGAGTCCTCCAGCTTTGTTCTTCTATTTAAGTATTGTCTAAACACTTTTTTTTGTTTCTTTCTTTCTTTTCTTTCTTTCTTTCTTTTTTTTTTTTTTTTTTTTTTTTTTGAGGCAAGGTCTTGCTCTGTTGCCCAAACTAGAGTGCAGTGGCATTGTCATAGCTCACTGCAGCCTCAAACTCTTGGGCTGACGTGATTCTGTCTCGGCCTCCCGAGTAGCTAGGACTACAGGTACACACCACCACGCCCAGATAACTTTTCTCCTTTTTGTAGAGACAGGATCTCTTGCTCAGGCTGGTCTTGAACTCCTGACTTCAAGCAATCCTCCCACCTCGGCCTCCTAAACACTTATTATTGACTTTTGTACTTATCTCCTCCTAGTGCAATAATGAACAATTTGCAGACTTGAACTTGGCTTGGATCATAGTTTGAGTACATTGTTTTTTACATGGTCTGGCCCCTGCTACCTCTCTGACCTTGTCTCTTACTGCCCCTCCCACCCCACCCCACCCCCCGCCCCTGCCCCAATCTTAGTTATTCTGCTACACCCACACTGCCCTCCTTCCTGTTTCCTTTAATGTCCCCCAAACCTCCAGATCTTTGTACTTACTGTTCTTTCTGTCTGGAATGGTATTCCCCCACATATTCTCTAGCTCTCTTTCCCAAGTCACTCATCTCTGTTCAAATAAGTAGTCTCCCTTACCTGTGGGAGATACATTCCAAGAGGGATCCTCCCAATCCTCCCGTCTCCCACCTCCCTCCTCCTGCCTCGGCCTCCCAGAGTGCTAGGATTACAGGTGTGTGCCACCGCAGCCTCCCAGAGTGCTAGGATTACAGGTGTGTGCCACCGCGCCCAGCCGGCATCAATATTTCTGATTCATTTTTGTATACCAGGCTTTAACACAGGGCGTGAGGTGAAATAGGGGTTTTGTAACTATCTGATGTGTGACCAGAGCTATGCAAATGTAAGAAACTGCCCTGATGCGATTAATTCTCTGATACTAGAAATCTCCCAAATGGTTGGTTGAAGGCCCCTCTCCAATGTCCCTGATGAGGCAGGTAACTAGCTCCCTGAGGGATGTGGCTGCCTCCTTGTTAAATGAAGAAATGACTCAGAAGAAACAGCGCCTCTTGATGGCTGATGTCCTAGGTCTCTGAGTTAATGTGGTTTAGAGGGCACAACCTGTGGATTCTAAAGTTGGGAAGGGTCTGAGATGCTATTCTATTTGTAAATCGGAGTCAGCCTGAAAATTATCCACATGTGTACTAACAGAACACAAGAGCTCTGGTTCAGAGACAGACTGTATCTTGCATCAGTTCCCCAAGCCCAAATCCCTCATTATTTGGGAGAGTGACACAGGGAAAGCCACTGTACCTGTGGTTACGGAGGGGTTTTACAACACAAGAGAATTCTGAAATTATGAAACACAGAGCTTATGTAGGACAGGAGGCACCACTGGCCCCTCTTCCCTGGCAGGGAGTAGGGGGAGAGAGATATAGATAGAGAGAGAGAGAGAGACAGAGAAATCAAATGTCTTTGAGTCATATTATTTTTGAAAGGGAGAAGCTGGCTCTTGCATGGGAGAGGAAACATTCTGTATCTTCCAAGTTATGTTTACCATTCAAACATCCTTTAACCTAGAGAAAGCTCTGCACACTCATTATTTCTCCCATATAACCCTAGCCAGGTGACATTTTCCTGTCCTTTATGCTCCTACAGTTCTTTTCGGGGGGGGGGGTTTCTAGAGAGTTAGGATGAAGAAAGTCTAAGTATGATGGATTCTCCATCCAGCACTGTGCCCAGCACACAGCAGACACCCAGTAAAGGTCTGTTAAATGAATGACATGGACCCATTGTTTAAGATTTTAATAAAGGTGGGGCAAAGGGTTGATTGATCAAGAAGTCCTGAACGTCCTGACGGAGCTCCCCTAAAGCCAAGGGCAATCTGAGCCCATTCATTTTTCTTTCTTGGGCCTTAGGCAAAGGCCCGCACTCCTTGAAGCAGCACCAGGGTTCCTGACATCCCCACTGATAGGGGCGAAGGCGCACGGGCTGGGACCACGCCCGAGTTCATCGAGTGCTCTTGGGGCTTAGGGGCTTCGGGGACCAGGAAGGGATTCCCGTCCAATGTCAGGTTATCCACCTGGGGCAGCTCCTCCGGCCGCGGCTCCCTATTCAGCCTGTTGTAGCTGAGATCGAGCACGCTGAGCTTGGCCGGCAGTCCTTTAGGCACCTGCTGTAGCCCAGCGAACGACAGATTGAGGGAGTTTAGCGTGCTGGGCCAGATGCACCCGGCAGCGCTGGGATTTGCGGTTGCGCTCAGTGAGTTATGGCTGAGGTCTAGGCGGTGGGGCTGCACACCCGCCGCCGCCAGCGCAGCGCACACGGCTCTGGGCGTCTGCATCCCTGTGTTGCGCAGCGCTAGATTTTGGAGGGCCGGGAACTTGTGCGGACAGAGAGCCGCGGTCAGTCCGCGTTCGCCCAGTCCAGGATTGTCAGACAGGTCTAGGGTGGTGAGGGCCGGGAAGGTGCGGACCTGTTCGCAGGAAAAGACAAGCGACTGCGCGTCGGCAACGTTCAGTACCTTGAGCCCTGGCTTGAGCCACGGCTGCAGCTCGGCTAGCCAGGAACCCCCTGCCGTCCAAGACACGTTGCGGAGGCGCAAGGTGGTGAGCGCAGGCCCCGCGGCTTCCAGAGGCGGCGGCGGCGTGGTGCCGGTTACCTCTAGGTCCTCCAGCGTCAGTTCCTTGAGGCGGGAGTAGCCCAGCACACGCAGGACGCCGATCAGCAGCCGGGCAGGAACCCGAGCGGCCCCCACCGTGAGCCGCCGCACACGCAGAGCCTTGACCGTGTCCGCGTACTTCCGCGGGTCCGCGTAGCCTTCGGCGCTCTTTAGAAACGGCTCTAGGCTGTGGCCGCCGCCGCGGATCTCCACCTCGACAGAACCTATACACTGGAAGGCTTCAGACCAGTCGGGCTGAGAACCCGAGAAGTTGCAGGCGCAGCGGACATCTTCATCGTCCACCTCACAGGGCTCAGGCGTGGCCGCAGAAACACGCAGCAGCGGCACTAGCAGCAGCAACAGGCAGGGCGCGCGCTCCTGGGGAGAGAGCAGGGGTCAGGGATGCCCCATCCAGTCCCTGGGTCTCCCCGAGTTGTCCGCCTTCGACCCCAAGACCGTACACTCACCATACTCGTCGAGTCCCTCAGAACCTCTGAGGCCTGGACAGGCTCTGGGAAGGGCTTTGGCTTCTTTCCTAGACAGCGGCGCCCGCCGACTTCCAGGCTTCACGCGGGCGAACTCTTTAGCGGCTTCTGAGAGTTTATGCAATCCTGGAATGTCAGTCTGTTTCCTTCTCTGCAAAAGCTGGTTACCTCCCCCTTCTTGTCCTCCCAACCGCCCCCCCTCACTTCCTTTCTGGGAAATATTGCAGTGAACGATGTTGCAGGGAGAGGGGTGGCAACAGGAAGGATTCTGCGGGGCATCTAGGGCGCTCTGTCCCAGGCAGTGCCCTGATGACTCAGGTGCCCCAGGCGGCAGTGAGTGAGTGCCCTGATGACTCAGGTGCCAGAGGCTTGTCTGGTAGTTATGGGGAAAGGATGATCCTCAGTGCTTTAGGCCAGTTCTGTACTCTTCACCCCATCGCCAATATTGCAGCTGCTCAGCCTGATTAGTTTCTTTGACTTCTTCCTTGTCTTGGTTACTACTCACCTCCCGCCACCCAAATCCAAGCCCCTGAATATCCTCAGATAGTTAACTGGATATGGAAGAGAGTGTGACCTTCATCTGTTAGCTCCGAGGGGTAGAATAATTAGGTTAGACCAACTTAGAAGGAAGTTGGTTTGAAGAAAAACTTCCCTTCCCCCCGCCTTTTTTCTTTTTGCCTACTTATTCTTAGTTTAAATAATAACTTTCTTAAAAGTAGAGGTGTTTTGCATTCTCTAGCTGCTGAAAAATAAAAAAGAAAAAAAAAGTAGAGGTGTTTAACAGGGACACATTGGCCAAGTCACTGGATCACTTATAGTATCCATTTTCTGTCCTGAAATTGGGATACAAGGTATTTCTTGTTTTTCTTTTCTCTTTTTTCTTAAAAAGAGGTTGCCCAGGCTGGTCTTGAACCTCTGGGCTCAAGGGATCCTCCCACCTCAGCCTGGGATTACATGTGTATGCCACCACACCTGGCTGGAAGCAAGGTATTTTGAGCCAACTATCTCACTTATACCTTGCTCCCCCCTGCCCTCCCCTCAGTACTATTCCTGTGTCCTAGGAAGGAAGGGACAGGCCTCTGTTGAATGAGGATTAATTAGTAACTCACCTATTTTGCCAAGAAAAAAAAAAAAACAAACAAGTGTCCAAGAGTGTAAGGGTAGGGACTATGCATTTACAACAATGCTCGAAGGTCCACACCCCTAGACATCTGGGGAAAGGACTACATGAAAAGCTTTTCAATTCCCACTTCCCCTTTAATGGAGAAGTAGCTGCACATCTGCTACCAACCCAAACAAGGAGGCTCATCACTGCCCCCATGTGTCCTGTTGGGCATATGCTGATACCCTGTGCCATGCCCCAGTGTCATGCCAGGTCACTGTGACATCCCTGAGGACCAAGATGTGAGTACAGCTCAGTGTTAAATACACTAACCCAAAGTCAGACAGCCAGGCATGGGAATCCAAGCTCTACCACCGAGGTTGTGAGATTTGGGCAGTTTCTGGGCCTTGGATTTCTGGGCTCCCCTTTGTTAAATGTAGATCATAGTAGTACCTGTCTGTGAGTAAAGTCCTTGGCACAGAGCCACATCCATTAAGGGTAGCCTTGATTGCTATTCCTCTCCCTCAGAGTCTCTGCATTCAGCGAACTCAGGCCACTGAGGCCTAGCTCCTCATCACCTGAGGGGAGGCACTCCAGGGAGGGAAGTCCAAGCAAAGAGGGGCAATGATGGTTCTGCAAAGATCCCCAACTCCACCTTGATTCATCAAATACCTATCATTTTTCTATCAAGTTCTAGGGTTGGTGGAAAGCCCTGGGATGCAGACATGACCAAGACATAGTCCTTCAACTGCTCCAGTATATGGGGGAAGCAAACATGAACCCAGAACTACAGTCTGTAGAGCAAAGGACCCTACCATAGTGCAGAGGAGAAACCAAGGGCTTGTGGGGGCTCCGGAGAAAGGAACAGACAACCCTGTAGAAGACAGGACATGGGGCTGGTTCTTACAGTGTTAATAGTGTTGCCAGGCAGGTAGGTGCAGAAAGGCAGTTTAGGTAGCTGTAACTGTCTGAGCAGACATTCTGGGAAGAACATAGATTTTGCCTGGGAACTTCTTTCATCTTCCCCACCAGGAGTAAGATTTAGAAGCCAGCCTGTTCAGCCTGGGCAACACAGTCAGATCCTGTCTCTTAAAAAAAAAAAAAAGAGAGAGAGAGAGAAATTATCCAGGCATGGTGGCACACGCCTATAGACCTAGCTACTGAGGAGGCTGAGGCAGGAGAATTGCTGGAGTCCAGGAGTTTGAGGTTGCAGTGAGCTATGATGACGCCATTGTACTCTAGCCTGGGCAAAGAGCAAGGTCCTATCTAAAAAAAAGAAGAAGAAGAAGAAGAAGAAGAAGACGGGCTGTTGCATGAGGAAGGGGCCCTATCCCTAGCCAGAGCATAGTACATAGCAGGTGCTCAATAAATAGCTGTCCAGGGGTTGTGTCCAGGGGTTGGATGGATACTGGGGCCTGGAGAGACAACAATGTGGAGGACAGAATGATGGTCTGTAGATATTTAACTGGTTGTTTTGTGGAAGAGATTGCAGACTTCATTGATTGACTGTAGAATTAAATTCAAGGGAAAGAAGTTGGTTTGAAGAACAATCTCTTTCCTGGATTCATCCTTACTTATACCTTTGCCTAAGTAACAGCTTTCTAAAAATTAGAGGCCTCCCATAAAAAATTTTAAGTGCTACCAGGACCCTAATCTCTTGGAACTGTGAAGGGGGTGTGGGAGGAGACATCAAACAATTACACTGTAATTTAATGACAGCTGTGAAAAGGGCTATAAAGAAGTAAATGGTGGGTCATCAGTGGGAGCGGTGTTATGGGTGAAATGGCATCGCGGCTCTTTCCAGAGCTCCGGGTTGTTTTGTACGTTCATCTAAAGTGTGTTGTGGGTGGGGAGGTTGTGTCTGCTTAGTGGATAGTGATACTGCTGGCCTAGGGCGGTCGAGGTCGGGAATGAGTGCCTTTCTTTCCTAGAACTGGGAAGAGAAACCAGATGCCATGTGCAGGTGCTCGCCCCTCGCTTCGCGCTCGGGCCTGGTCCCACCCGACCTCCATCCTTAACCCCGCCCTTTCCCCCCCGCCCCTCACTTAGCCCCGCCCCTCACTTAGCCCCGCCCCATCCGCTCTCCGCCCCGCCCTCACGTCTGCCCCGCCTTGCGCCGCCCAGTGCTGCGGCTGCGAGGGCCGTGCCATTTTCTACGCCTCGCGGGGGTGTTGCGGCCCTGAGCTGCCTGAGAACTTCCCGTAGCTCCAGCATGTGGAGCCGACGGCTGGGCCGCCTCAGGCCAGTGGGCTGCGGTGTAGAGGAGCTACGGCGCCGCCGGCGGGAGCGGGAGGCAGGTGTGGGCGGGCGGGGGAGCGCGGAAGGCTAGGGCTTTGGCGGTCGGAGGTTGGGTGAGACATTCCTCCCTCGACACCGCGGCTCGGAGCGGCGGTTTCTGGGTCCCGGGCACCCTTCCCAAGCTCAGCC
Organism: Lemur catta; assembly: GCF_020740605.2. Lineage (NCBI taxonomy): Eukaryota > Metazoa > Chordata > Mammalia > Primates > Lemuridae > Lemur > Lemur catta. The sequence goes on from NC_059132.1 coordinate 6,745,592, forward strand.
CGCCCCTCTGCCCCCAGCACTGCGGAAGGCGCGGAGGGAGCAGCAGCTGGTCAGCAAGAGGCTGCTGAGAGACGACGCCCCGGAGGGAGCCGGAGAGGGTTGCGTGGTTGCGATCCTTGGGGAAGCCGAGGTGAGGGGCAGGGCGGGGCGCGCGCTGCAGTCCACGCCCACTGGCGCCAAACTCCCGGGAGTATCGGAGGTCCAAACCTGAGCGCGGTCCACTCTGCGCTTACATCCAGTCAGTGAGTCAGGCCAGTGGGTCAAGCCACAAACAGGGGACTCATCCTCCGCAACTCTTTGTCCCACATCTCCAAACAATCCATCAAGTCGTAGCCGATCTTACCTCCTAAAGAGCTTTGGAGTTTTTACATGCCTCACCATCGCAGCTGTCACCACCATGGATTCTCTGCAGCAGCCTCCTAAAAGGTCACCCCGCATCTAAACTAATCAATTTATCTCTTAAAAATACATAGAGACCAACATCCTTCCTGTGACCTGCACAACCTGTCATGGCCTAGCCTTTGCCTACCTCCAACCTTACCAGTTTACTCATCTCAGCCGCTGCCCTCTTTTCAGTTCCTGGAACAGTATCAGGCTCTTTTCCTGTCTCAGGGCCTTTGCATGTTTCTGTTGGTATTCTGTCTTGATAGCTTATTTTTTTCCTGAAGAATATTGATCATTGTTTTCTTTATTATTATTATTATTTATTTATTTATTTTTTGAGACGGGGTCTTGCTCTATTGCCCAGGCTGGAGTGCAGTGGGGTGATTGTAGCTCACTTTCTTCCAACTCCTCTCCAGCTAAACTTTGAACCCAGGAAAACCTAGACCCTGTCTAGGGTCATTGAAAACCTAGATGCCTGCATAATATCTGGCACATAGTAAGTGCTCAGTATTTATTAAATGAGTGAACGAAGGGATTTATTCATTCAGCAAGCATTGGATATCCCCCTTGTTTGTATTGTCTCCATTTACATATATATTTATGAAGCACTTATGCCTAAGTTATACTATTTATTCATTGTGTGCTTGCTTTATGCCAGGACACTGTGCTGGGCACTGAGGTACACAAAGATGAAAAGATAGAGTCCCTTTCTTTGAAGTGCTCACAGCCCAGTGAAGGAGAAAGATCTGCTACCACCTGTCATAATGGAAGGAAATATGAGGCACACAAGAAACTCCCAAGTCTGCCAAAGGAAGCCAAAAAGAGCTACCTTCCTGGTGGCAGTGACAAGCAGAAATCTCAAGAGAGTGGGAAGCTGGATAGGATATCTCAGGCAGAAGGAACAGCATGTGCAAAAGCTTGGAAGTTTTAAAAAATATCTTATGCTAGGTGTTGTTGGAGTGTAGATTGCATGGGAATGCCTGGAGGGATAGGTTTTGCCAGGATGAGAGATTTAAATACTATCCTTGAAGTAACCCTTTAAGAAGATAGGGTAGATACTGTTCCGATCTACCCTTAGGTTCAGGTCTCATGTAGATAGATAGGGTAGATACTGTTCTGATATCAGCCCAGTAAATGGCTGGGCTGATATCGGAACTCAGTTCTGATTCTTCTGTTTACTCCACTGTAAGGTTGGTGCTTATTAGACATTAGTATGAATGACAAGTTTTGGAGGTGGTGTGATATTGGAGAGTTCACAGGTGAAATGGGGAGAGAGAAACCCAGGACTTGCTCCCTGGCAACTATGTGTTCTCCCTCTGTCCTGGGCTCCAGGTCCAGCAGTTCCTGAGGCTAGCCCAGCGGGGGACAGAGGAAAAGGAGAGAGAGAGGGCTTTGGTCAGCCTTCGTCGAGGCTTGCAGCACCCTGAGACACAGCAAACCTTCATCCGGTCAGTGTGGGTGGTGTGAGTGGGTGGCTGGGGGTCTGAGGAGGGGACCACAGGCTAAGCAGGGCTTGGGTGCTCATTCATGTAGGCTGGAGGGCAGCATGCGGATCCTGGTTGGGCTTCTGACCAGCAACCAAGCCCTACTGCAGCTTGAGGCGGCTCGGTGCCTGCATGAGCTCTCTCATTCTGAGCAGTCTGTGGTGGCTGAGGCCTGCCTGCCAGCCACCTCTTACCTCCTCACCTACCTCTCCGGTCACAGCTCAGACTTCATAGTAAGCCCTGTTTCCTCCTACCTTGTTCTTTGTTTACCTGAAAAAATTGTGCCTTTGGGTCCAGTTTGAGCTGGTAAGTAGGGGGAAGAAGAAAACCTGTTTCCCCCACGGCCACAGCCATCCATGCATACATCTATTATCTCCCCACCCTACCCTAAGCCGCAAGGACAGAGCCACTCCATCTTCCCCACTCCCCCCTACCTCCCTCATGTAAGATGGGCCAAGCCCAGTGCTTTTGTTGCCTGCTTTCAGGAGCTGTGTCTGTATACACTGGGTAACCTGATCGTGGAGAGTGAGGCTGTGAGAAGGCAGCTCCTGCCACAGGGCATTGTTCCAGCCTTGGCTGCCTGCATCCAGGTGAGTTCCTCCTGTCTCCCTCCCTGGGGATCCTCCCCTTGCTCCTCTCCACACGCCCCACCTACTTTGGTTAGGTAGCTCCATCCTCTGCTCTGTGCCAAGGGCTGAAAGTCTCAGGAGACCTTATGACCCAGCTTCTAGAGTCAGATCCTTACCCTGTCTATTTCTAGTCCCCCCATGTGGCTGTGCTGGAAGCTCTTGGATATGCCTTGTCTCAGCTTCTACAGGCTAAGGAAGCTCCAGAGAAGATCATTCCGTAAGTAAAATTGTGTCTCCAGATGTACAGCCAGAGGTCACCCACTCAGTAGTATAGCCCCTAGATGCCTAGCTGTCTGATTTCCAGAGCTGTTGCACTTTTTAACTCCATGTGTCTGGCTAGGAAGGGCTTTGGGTTGGGCATTTTCCCACCTGTTATCAGGGTTTAGGAAGAGCCACTTGCATCTTCGGGGTTCCTACTCAAAGCTCTGCTTCTGCCAGCAGCTCCATTCTGGGCTCTACTCTCCCTCAGCACATGCTGCAATTGTTGCAACCTGGCCCAAAGCTGAACCCTGGGGTTGCTGTGGAGTTTGCCTGGTGCCTTCATTACATCATCTGCAGGTAACACAGGCCAGTTGTGAAAGTGCCACAGACCTTCCCTGGGGCTCCCTTCCATGACACTCAAATCTTTGAACTTCAGGTTCTGGAATTGCTGTTATGAGCCTTCATCCCTCCATGGTCCTCTTTTTGGAGCCCAAGAGACCCACAGACCTAGGCTGTTTCTCAATTTAAAGATGGAATTGACTGGCTAGTGACTACTTGCTTCCTGTTGCCCAGCCAGGTCAATAATGCCCTGCTCATCTCCCATGGGGCTCTGTCCACTCTGGGGCTTCTGCTGTTGGACTTGGCTGGGGCTGTCCAAAGAACCGAGGATGCAGGACTAGAGCTGGTAGGTGAAGAACACAGGGCAAAGCCTGGGAGATTGTTTCTTCATACTCTGCTTTTTCTCTGGCGTGCAGGTAAGCTCTTCCTCTTTACACCTGACCCCCAAATTTGCCTTTGCAGCTGGCATGCCCTGTGCTTCGGTGTCTAAGCAACTTGCTAACAGAGGCAGCAGTGGAGACTGTGGGAGGGCAAATGCAGCTCAGAGATGAACGTGTAATGGCAGCCTTATTTATTCTTCTGCAGTTCTTCCTCCAGAAACAGCCCAGCCTGCTTCTTGAGGGCCTCTGGCTCCTCAACAACCTCACTGGTTAGATTCTGGGGATATTTCCCCATGGCTTAGGCTGAGGTGGGTGGGATTGGGGGGCAGCAGTTCAGGCTCCACCCTCATACTTCTCTTTCAGCAAACTGTCCTAGTTTCTGTACCTCCTTACTCTCCCTGCATCTGATTGAGCCTCTCTTGGAGCTGTTGCCAGTATCTAATGTGGTGAGCATAATGGTATGTATTGGGTTCACTTGAGTCCAAGACTGGGTGGTCAGAGTGTAAACACAGGGAGCAGTCCCAAAAGTACTTAGTTGAGAGCTAGCAGGTAGTGTGGTATGCCTTGGTTTCAGGGCCAGACCAGTCTAGGTGTGAGCCCCTAACTGGATTACTGGTTACTATCCTTGGGCTAGTCATCTAACCATCTTAATATAATTGGTATAATAATTCTACTGCAGAGGGTAGTTGTGGGGATTACAGAACATGTATATAAAAGAGCTTGGTCCTGTGCCTGGGCATGTGGTCAGCACTCTGTATATTTTAGCTATCATCTTTGGCTTTCATCCTTTGTGGAGACTATGTATGTATCTACCTGCAGGTGCTCACAGTTCTGTGCAATGTTGCAGAGAAGGGTCCTGCTTACTGCCAGCAGCTATGGCCAGGACCCCTGCTCCCTTCCTTGCTGAACATGCTGGCCTTCTCTGACACTGAAGTAGTAGGCCAGAGTTTGGAGCTGCTGCATCTGCTGTTCCTCTATCAGCCAGAGGTAGTAGGTTTCTGGCTCTGGTCCCCAGTCACCGCTGCTCTGAAGCCTCACCATGGTCCCTTCCCTTCCAGTCCTAATTATAGTTGCTTCCCTGGGCCTGGCTAGCCTGTATATGTTCCTGGTTAGAACCTTTATCATCTTGTTGGGAGTGCACCCTCTTCCAAAAAGTTGGCTAACTCATGAAGCTGTGGGAATCAAGTCTTAGTACCCACAGATCCAGGTTTTAAACCCTTTCTTCCCTGCTCTCAGGCTATTCAGGCTTTCCTGCAGCAATCGGGACTGAAGGCCCTGGAAAGGCATCAGGAGGAGGCCCAGCTCCAGGATCGTGTGCGTGCTCTTTGTTGGACAGCTCTTCACGGGTGACCTGGCTTCTCAATTTGGCTCCCCACCCCCGGCTTCTTTGCCTACTTTCTCTTGGGTGGAGCCCTCCAGAGGTTTAGGACCACAGTGAGGTCTCATGTTCTCTACTCCCACACCTAAGCCAGGACTGTTGGACCCCAGGTCCTCCTCTTTCACCCAGCATTATCCAGGCAGGAGGACCTGAGGGGACTTAGTGTGGCTTCCTTATTCTGGGATGCTGAAAACCCCACACTCCACATTTTTTTGCTTCAGCAGTGGGCAGCTTTTGATGAAACAGAATAAAGTTTTATTTTTATATTAAACTGCTTTGCTTCAGTGTTTGCACAGTAAGGGGTCAGGAGTAGAATGAAGACAAGCACACCCTGAGACAGCATTTGACAGTACAAGCTTTATAAGGAACAGAACACATTTTTCCATATTGTACTGAGTCCAGCAGAGCCCAGGCTCTGGAGCTCTTGCTTTTAATCCTCAGTGGAGGCTTCAGGCTTTGCCACTTAGCACATTCTCCACAGTTCTGGTTACCTGATCAGCACTGAAGTTGTTCAACGAGACATTCTTCTCTTGGCCAAATGCTGAGGAGAAAGGGAGGTGACTTGGTATTTATTCTGCACTGTGGAGGCTACCACAGTATAATAAAAGGTTTTTGTCTTTATCTTAAATATTTGGAATGCCTAGAATTAACCCAGTGTGTCTCAAACACATCTTGGAAGCCCAGTTCCAGCTAGAATTTCAGTTGATTCTGAGTGGCCACAATGAGAAGGAAGGTGTTTCGGGGAGCCTTTAAGGGGCACTGTAGGCATTTATTAACTACTGTGAGCAGTACACTGCATGGGCCTACCCTTGGCTGGGTGCCCATTCTCTGGGCTCCATAGGCCATCTAGCATAATATCTAGCACAAATTACTTGTGTCAGTCTCCCCTTGTAGTCTACTGGCTTTTGGAAGGGGAACTCTTTTTCTCCCTCCAATTATTAGTGTGTGGCATACTACAGATGTCCACTGTTAGAACCAATCTTCCTTAAGTGTGACTCCCCCCCTAGGGTACAGTATAGTTAAAAGCTGTAATTAACATCCCATTATTCGGTATATATTAATTTTTTCCCCTAAGGTATTCTCCTAGAGAACGTATAAATATTTATTGCATACCTACAATGTGTTAGGCAACATAAATTTTCAGATTGCAATAAATAGGGAGAGGAGAATGATAAAAAAGCTCAAGAGGCAATGTTACATAACTGGTCAAGGAACGCCTTTTTGAGGTGGCAACATGTAAGTTCTGACAAGAATAATAACCTGAATAACAACAAGGAGTAAGCCATGGCAGTCTGGGAGGTAGGAACATTCTAGGAAAGGGGAACAAATGTAAAGGCTCAATCCTGTTACTTCCTAGCTGCATTACTTTAGGTATGGTCCATAAAGTTTTTACTCTGTTTTCTAATTTTTACAGTGAGAAGAAAGAATCCACTCCCTCATATGATTAATGAATATTAAATGGGAGTTAGGCAGGAAAGCACTCAGGGCAGGGCCTACCATTGAGTTCTCAATATTATTGAGATTCTCGCACACTACTTGGACTGACACTGGCTACATGTTATTTGGAAGGACGTACACTGACGGGAATTGACTGGCATCCCTTCTCTATCTGAAGCCCACTTTGAACTACAAAAACGTCAGCTCCTGGTTCCTACCCAGGACTTGGTCAGCCTCCATATGATACTGCCCAGAATACAATGCATCATATAACTGTGCGAATCTAAGTTTCTTGCTGGCAACAAGGCCAATTGCAAGCCTGAAGTCCGAGTTCTAGTTTCTCCACGACTTTGGGCAGTCCCTTCTCTTTTCGAACCCTCATTCCCCCACCTGAGTCCCAGACCCCCGGCGTCCCGCGCTCACCGTAGCGGGCCCAAAGTTTGGGCTGCACATCCGAGCATTCGCGGATTAGGATGGGCAGGTCGGGGTTCGCCTTCTTCAGCTCGACATAACGTTTCTCTATGAAGTCCCTGCGGGGCCGGAGAAAGCGCCGCGCGAGCTGAGCGGCCGGGCTTCCCCAAACACCTGGGAGGTCGAGGTCGTGACCCCGGCGTCCCGAAGCCCGCCCGTCTCACTACGCGGAGCCTCACCTGACTCCCTGGCTGCCGGCTGAGCGCTGGCATAAGTGGATGCGAATCTCACGCAGGCCCAGCTTTGCCCCGATTCCCCGACCAGCTGCGGCAACCGCCATCTCCACTAGCACTGAGGCCCCAATCCCAGGCCTTCCGGCCACAATTTCCAGTCGGACCAATCGCGGACCCTCCGTCCTCAGCCATAGGTTGGATGACACAGGGGGCGGGGTAAAGTTTAGCCAATGACATAAAAGTATTTTAGGGCGGGTGCGAGGTCTTCCAATTAATTTCTCTTCGCTTAGGGTGGGGCCGAGGGGAAAGACAGGAAGCGGAAATGCTCAGAACGCAAGGCACTGTGGGTCGATTTCTGAGGTGCATTGTGGGAAAACGCTTGCTGCTGAATTGTTGTTGGAGGCTCGGTCTTCGGTGTCGTTGGAAGACAGCGAACAAAATGCCGGAGCGAGATAGTAAGTCTTGGGTCATCCGCCGTTTCTTCCTCGAGGGACTCGGGGGACTTAGCGGGTTATTTTAGCCTCTGAGGTTAAGCCGTGTATATGTGTGCGTGACGCTTGGAACCTGGAGAAGCCGTTGGACCCCAAGTTAGGCCGGACAGCTCCAGACTGTCCCCAAGCCTCATTCCTGCCCCAAGTGACTATCGGCGACTTTTGTCTGTGGATCCGTTTCCCCCACCCTTGTCCCCTTATACATAGTTCTGCGTTGCGCCCGTTTATCTTTCTCGTAGTATTTCAGATGTAATCTTCAGGAAGTCTTTGCTGATCCTCCAGCTCAGGTTTAGGGACCCCTCTTCTGTGCTCTCACAGCTCCTTGTGTTTTTCCATTTCAGCAGTTATTACATTGTATTGACACTATTGCTGTTCTTGCTTTTCTTCTGTATTGTTCACTGCTATATGCCCGATTTCTGCACGGGACCTGACACATACATAAGAGATTGATTAGATTAATATCAATTCTTTTTGTCAGGCGAGCCGTTTTCCAACCCTTTGGCCCCAGATGGCCACGATGTGGATGATCCTCACTCCTTCCACCAGTGAGTATTTTGTCATAGGACCATGGGAATGAGCTGGGCAGTGAGTGGAGGGGTGGTGGCGATGGTGAAAGAATTCTGAATGCGGTGTTAGCAAGGATGGGCAAAAAAATGGTGCCAGTTGGGCCTTTGTTTCTGTGAACCTTAACTGGGTCAGGCCAACTGCATAAGAGTATTAAAGGGGAAATTCTGGCAGGGAAGGTTTTAGTTTTTTATATGTGTTGTTTAATAGCACATTATGTAGGAATTAATTCTTCCCATAGAAAAGTAAAACAGGAAATAAGGATAAAGTTGTTTTTGATACCATCTCCCCAATTCCAGTCCATTTCTTAGAGGTGACCACTGTTACCTTTTGTATATGTATATTTTTCTCTTTTTTAATGCATTTATGCATATATATGCATATCTGAAGAAAACATCATTGCTTTGTGAGTTAAAATATTTAAGTTAAATGGTGTTATTCTGTATATATCATTTTGCAACTTTTTTTTTTGGAGATAGGGTCTTGCTCTGTCACCTGGGCTAGAGTACAGTGGTGTCATCATAGCTCACTGCAACCTCAAAACTCCTAGGCTCAAGTGATCCTCATGCCTCAGCCTCCTGAGTAGTTGGGCCTATAGGTGCAAGCCACCACGTCTGGCTAATTTTTCTATTTTTTTGTAGAGACAGGGTCTCGCTCTTGCTCAGGCTGGTCTTGAACTCCTGACCTCAAATGATCCTCCCCCCTCAGGCCTCCCAAAGTGCTAGGATTATAGGTATGAGCTATAGCACCTAGCCTGCAACATTTATTATTACTATTTTATTTACTTTTTTTTTTGGGGGGGGGACAGAGTCTCGCTCTGTTGCCCGGCTAGAGTGCTGTGGTGTCAGCCTAGCTCACAGCAACCTCAAACTGGGCTCAAGCAATCCTACTGCCTCAGCCTCCCGAGTAGCTGGGATTACAGGCATGCGTCACTATGCCTGGCTAATTTTTTCTATACATATTTTTAGTTGTCCAGCTAATTTCTTTCTATATTTTTAGTAGAGATGGGGTCTCGCTCTTGCTCAGGCTGGTCTTGATCTCCTGAGCTCAAAATGATCCGCCTGCCTCGGCCTCCCAGAGTGCTAGGATTACAGGCGTGAGCCACTGCGCCCGGCCTATTATTTTTTTTTAACCTCACTATCTTGGAGATTATTTTTATAGCAGTGACAAGGGCTTCCTCCTTGACCAAAGTTTAGTCAGGTTCCTTAAAGAATCTTATTTTTGACCAGGACTTGGCCTGCTGAACCCAGTTATAGCAAATCAAACACCCCCCTGCCCCACTCACTGCCTTGATACCAAACCAAGTTTCTCTTAGTACTTTTCTATATATTCCCACTTGTCCTTGTTGTATCTAGAGTTGAGTTCACTCTCTCTCCTCTAATGCAATAATCTTCATTCTATTATAATAGTCTTCAATAAAGTCTTCCTTGCGGGGACGAGGAACTTGATTAGATATCAAGGGTGGGGGAAAAGGAGCTTGATTGGATATCAAGAGTAGGGAGGATTTTTCTATATTCTGGCTTAGCAGGATTCTTTTTTAAAATTGGGGTCAGCAGGCCAAGGAAGAGCCCTGGTCAGAAGAGGGCTGAAAGGAGTCTGACTATAGTTTGGTCAAGGAGGGAGTCCTTGTCAGTATACCAGTTAAAGTAGTCTCTTGTACCTTTAATGTTGTCTGTCCCTCATTTGGGAAACACTGTCACAGTTTAGTTATTCTCCAGTTAATAAACATTTAGTTTATTTCCAACTTCTTCTTATTTTCTTTTTCTTTCTTTTTTTTCAATTCACCAAATGCCTGGATCTAACATCTTATTATTTTCAGGGCTATGATTGAACCTGTTTTACAAGCCTTTGTATATACATAATGCCAGTAACTGGCCAGGCTAAATCTAAATAAATGGAGTTCCTGGGTCATAGGATATATAGACTTAAATTTTAATAAATACTGCCAAATTGCCCCCCAAATTGGTTATACTAGTTTACATTCCCATAGGAGTATATGAAAGTGTCCCCTTCCCAAATTCTCACTCATACTTGATTTATCAGACTTCTTAGTTGTTAACAGTCTGATGCATTAAAGGTGGTATATCTGTGTTTTAATTTGTATTTCCCTGATTTCTAATAAATTTAACCATGATTTTTGCATATTCCTTTTTCATTTCTTATTGTCATAATTTTTTAAATCTTTGTCTTTTCTTCAAGATCAAAACTCACCAATGAAGACTTCAGGAAACTTCTCATGACCCCAAGGGCTGCACCTACCTCCGCACCACCCTCTAAGTCACGTCACCATGAGTAAGTCTTTGGGTGATCCAGCCTGTCTCCTGTCTTTTTCTTGCTCCTTCCTTTTCCTTTCTACTGAACCAGAGTGTCCTAGGAACTAGAAGACTAGTCATTTTTTGAACCCTGAGGTTCTGATTTTCTCCCTGTGGAGACTGAAGCTCCAGGGATGACTGGGAATGCCCTAGTCTGACTGTTGCTCAGAATATGTTCCATGGACTACTTGTACTAGAGTTGCTGCTGGTGCAAATGGGCAGATTTCTGGGCCTGTTTCAACCCTACAGACACAGACTTTCTAGGGCAGATAGCTGGGGATGTATAGTTTTAATAGTCTCTCAGGTGTTTATGATGCTTTCTAAAGTTTGAGAACCTCTCACCTACAAACATTGATATGAATCTCTGCCTGATTGAAACTATTGCTTTGGTCAGTATTCTAGGTCTTTCTTCAGTCCTCAGGGTCACTATTTGGGGTTTCTGGGGCTGTGGAAATACTTTGCTATCAATAAATTCTTGTCTTTTCTAGGATGCCGAGGGAATACAATGAGGATGAAGACCCAGCTGCACGAAGGAGGAAAAAGAAAAGGTGAAGGAAGAGTGGAAGGATGTTAGGTTTTAAGGTGGATAGTGTTTGGGATGGAGGAGTAGCAGCTAATTATGAGGCTAGAGACTGAAGTTTTCCTTTGTTGTATTGAAGTTCTCTGCTTTCTTAATGGAGAGGAGTGATACCTAGAGTGGCAGTATAGGACTTTGGAGTCAGCCTGCGTATATTTTAATCTCATCTTTACCAGTTTCTTGCTGGGCAACCTTGGGCATTTTGCTTAACCTCTCTAATTCACGGATAGAATGGAGATACAGTAGTGAGAATAACTTATTAGGTTAACACGAGGATCAACTGTAATAGCGCATGTAAGACTTAGCACTGGTGCCTGGCGTGCAGTGACCATGCAGTCTTTGTTGCTATCAGTATTATTATTACATCATCATCATTATTATTTGTGTGATACTTAATTTTCTACATCTGGTACTTTGCTTTTCCTTCCTTCAGGGGGTGGACCAGCAAGGAATGAGTTATTTTTAGCTGAAATTTGGATGGTGATAAAAATTCAGAAAATTTTCTGATTGCTGTGTGGTAAAGTCTCTTGTACCTATAGAGAATTAGTAGAGTAGGGTGACATTCAAGAATTCTGAAGTGACAGATGGAGTTTCCCAAGGTGGCATTGGAGCAGTATATCTATGAGATGGAAGGAGCTACAGTTAATAGTTTTGAGGACTATCAAGAGGTGCCCAGCAGTTCTGTTAGGACATACGTGAGCTTTCCCCATAGAGAGCAGGATGGAGATATAGGGAAACAGGCAGAACGGTTCTTTTGAACTTCACATAGCAACTGGTGAGCCTTACACATTCACCTTTCTCTGGTCACAGTTATTATGCCAAGCTACGACAACAAGAAATTGAGAGAGAGAGAGAGCTAGCAGAGAAATACCGGGACCGTGCCAAGGAACGCAGAGATGGTGTGAACAAAGATTATGAGGAAACTGAGCTTATCAGCACTACAGCTAACTACAGAGCTGTGGGCCCCACTGCTGAGGCGTGAGTACCTAGGGGACCCAGGGTATAGTTCCTTCAGCATCCCAGAGTCATATAATCACCATATGAACTCTTCCTCGTACTTCCCATGCTCTGGGATCCATACTAAGCCATTTCAGAAGGCACTTGCCACCTACAAAGGACTGTTCTAATGCAGCTTCTTTCATTATACAGGGACAAATCAGCTGCAGAAAAGAGAAGACAGTTGATCCAGGAGTCCAAATTCTTGGGTGGTGACATGGAACACACCCATTTGGTGAAAGGCTTGGATTTTGCTCTGCTTCAAAAGGTGTGAGTCCTGGTGGGCAGGTGGGGAATAATACTAGAGTGCTGAATACTCTTGTATGGGCCTTGCAAGGGTAAGAGGAAGACTCCTGATAGTTCAGACCATCTAGAAGAAGGGTTAAATGTGGTTCCTCTATAGGCTGATTGGTACTTGTCCTTCAAGTATCAGCCTAAATTTTATTTCCTTGGAGAAGCCTTTCCTGATCACCCAGGGATAGTTAAGCTCCCCTACCCTTCACCTCCCTCTTCCTGCAGCCTTACATGGCCCTTCTGTTTTACTTATCATAGCAGTTATTGCACATTGTTGAAATTAATTGTTTCATTTCTCTCACCTGCTCTAAGTTCCATTCGAGTGAGGATAGTTATCTGTCTTGTTTAATACTGTGTTCTTAGTCTCTGGCACTGTGTTGTATAGTGGATGTTCAATAAATACATAAAGTGAATGAACGTGGCCTTATGGATCCTTGAGTGCAGCCTTTTGACTGAATCCAAATTTTATAGAACAAATCCTTTTAATAAAGAGATTTGTTCTGTGAAGTTTGGATTCGGTCCAGGGGCCTCACTTGGGGATCTGGAGGGCTACATGTGGCCTTGAGGCTGCAGGTTCCCTACCCCTGGCTAAACCCTACTTGCTTTCCTGTTAGGTACGAGCTGAGATTGCTAGCAAAGAGAAAGAGGAAGAGGAACTGATGGAAAAGCCCCAGAAGGAAACCAAGTAAGTAAATATCAGAGAAGGCTTGAGAGTTTAGAAGGGTGGAACCTAAAGTAGGAGCACATTTAGTGGAAAAAAAAAAAACCTCCAATTTTTTTTGTCTTTTCAGGAAAGATGAAGATCCTGAAAATAAAATTGAATTTAAAACACGTCTGGGTGAGTACAGAGCTTCTACACTAGTGACTGTACATTCTAGGTGAATTGTAAGGATTTTAATGCTCTGGGCAGGGTATGCTTCCTCAACCTCCTTTCCTCTTTCTTGCCCCTAAAACAACTAATTCCTGTTAAAATACTCCAGTAAGACTTAGACATGGACTTAGTTATTTCATATGTTATTTTATGTCTTCCCCATAGATTGGAAGCTTTTTCAGGTTGAGGCTTATGCATTAAAGGAGGTTAGCATGGTTAGTGATTAAAAGCTCAAAATTTAGAGTCAGATCTGGGTTTGAATTCTGGTGATGAAACCATACTAGGTGTGATTTTAGACAACTGATTTTTGCCTCCTGTTTGTTTACCTGTAAAAATTGGGTTAATACTTACCTCATGAGATTATTGTAGGGATGAGAAATGAAATATAGAACATGCTGTCATATCGAGCAGGTATACAGCTGTTTTTTGTTTGTTTATTTGTTTGTTTGGTTTGGTTTGGTTTTGAGACAGGGTCTTGCTCTGTTGCCCAGGCTGGAGTGCAGTGGTGTCATTGTAGCTAACTGCAACCTCAAACTCCTAGGCTTAGCCTCCTTTTGCCTCAGCCTCCCAAGTAGCTGGGACTACAAGTGCGCACCATCACACTTGGCTAATTTTTCTATTTTTTGTAGAGATGGGGTCTCACCTCAGGTTGGTCTTGAACTCCTATCCTTAAGCAGTCCTCCTGCCTCAGGCCTCCCTAAGTGCTAGGATTACAGGCATGAGCCACCCACACCTGGCCGCTGTTTTTTCCTTCATCATCAGTATTACCTAAACCTCATCCTCCTTCCTCACAGGTTCTAATGCAACGTGGGCACATAGTGCCCTGGAGAAGGCAATGTAGAAGAGTGATTAGGAGCCCAGGCTTTGGAGTTAGACTGCCTGGGTCCCATTCTTTGCTCTGTTACTTGGTAGCTATGTAACTTTAAGTGAATCACTTAATTCTCAGCCTTAGTATTCTTACCAGTAAAAGGGAATAATAATGCCCCACAGGACTGTTTGAGGATTGAATGAAGCAAAGCATGCATAGCACTTGGCATGGTGGCTGGACAGAGCAAGCACTTAATAAGTAGCAGCTGCTATTATAGAAGATTCTCATTGGCTACTTGCTACTTTTCCCCTTTTTGTAGGCCGCAATGTTTACCGTATGCTTTTCAAGAGCAAAGCATATGAGCGGAATGAGCTGTTCCTGCCGGGCCGTATGGCCTATGTGGTAGACCTGGATGATGAATATGCTGACACCGATATCCCTACCACTCTTATCCGCAGCAAGGCTGATTGTCCCACCATGGAGGTGAGTGGCCCAAGTCCTGTGAGCCTATTATATGAGCCTCAGAACTGGGGAGCAGCCTCACCTCTGCCCTGTTCCTTGTTTACCACATCATCAAGTCCTATTGACTTTTTACCTCCTAAATCTCAATCGAATCCATCTCCATCAATAACATTCCAGTCTAAGCCGTAATCTCTTGCGGGATCTATTAAAAGAGGCTTCTAATTGGCTTCTGCACTTCCACTTTGGTTTCCTTCAATATGTTATTTTTTCTTTTTATTGAGGTGTTATTTACATGCCATGTAAGTCACTCTTTTATAGTATGCAATTAGTGGTTTTTATTCATAGAGTTATGTAACATCATCACAGTTAATTTTAGAACATTTTCATCACCCTCAAAAGAAAGCCCATACTCTTTAACCATCACCCCCGACCCCAGTCTTTCCATCCCAGCACCCATTACGGTTTTTACATGTTGCTAAGGTGATCTTTTTAAAACTCATATTTTTGTCTCACAATGGTATAGAAGCTTCTAATGGTTTTTCATTGTTCTTATGATAAATAGCAAAATCTTTACCATTGCCTATGAGCCCATTGCAACATCTGGCCTTTTTAACCTTTTTTCACCATGCCTCCCTGTTGTTTGTTCTCCAGCCATCTTGTCTTTCTTGAATGATTTAGATTTACTTTTGACTCAGGGCCTTTGTGCACGGTGTTTCATCTCTCTGGAATGTCCTTTTGCAATACCTCCTTTCCCTGTCTTCACCTAGTTTATTGTAATCACTCATCCTTCACTTTCAGTGAGAGAACATTGTTGCTTCTTGGTGTTTTTAGGCCCAGACCACACTGACCACAAATGACATTGTCATCAGCAAGCTCACCCAGATCCTTTCATACCTGAGGCAGGGGACTCGCAACAAGAAGCTCAAGAAGAAGGATAAAGGTACCCTGGAGGGTTAGGGAGAGAAACCTTACCCCTAGAGGGGCATTTGGGGATGGAACCAAGGTCTCCTGGAGCCTTTTGTCTCTAGAACATTGGGAAGCTCCTGGGGAGCAGAGAAAAATGGGAGCAATGGAACATTGGCAAGGAGATGATTACATCCAAGTTCTGTCTGCTTGACCCACCTAGGAAGCAGTGATCAGGTTTGAAGCCTGAGGAGGGAAGAATGGGTAGCTTTTGTCCTGTGCTTTAAACAGAATATGTTTAAAAGGTCACTGAGAACTGGAGAGGATGGTGAGGCTGAGTGGACATTAACTCAGGAGTGTGTTCCTGACTCCTCTCTTTCCATTTCAGGGAAACTGGAAGAAAAGAAACCCCCTGAGGCTGACATGAAGTATGTGTCCTATGCCCTGGCACCTGATCAGAGGGAGGCTATGCATTTCTTATCTTTGGCATTTTGGGGAGGCCTTGGTGTCAAAATCTGGAGAAACGGTCAGGGGAAGTGAAGGTGTGTGTGACTTGCCATCTAGTGATCTCTGTTTTCCTAGCATTTTTGAAGACATTGGGGATTATGTCCCCTCCACGACCAAGACACCTCGGGACAAGGAGCGGGATAGATATCGGGAACGGGAGCGTGATCGGGAGAGAGACAGAGACCGTGACCGAGAGCGGGAGCGAGAACGAGATCGGGAACGGGAACGAGAGCGGGACAGAGAGAGAGAAGAGGAAAAGAAAAGGCACAGCTACTTTGAGAAACCAAAAGTGGATGATGAGGTGAGATGTGGGTCCTTGGTACCAGGTGGTAGAGCTGCCCCTCTCTGCCTACCCAGCTAGGTACAAGACCCTCCTATTATATTGGCACCTCATGGCTCCGCAGCAGCAACTGGGTCAACTAACCCATGGCAGGAACCATCCTGGAAATGGGGGCAAGGTTGGGTAAGGAATTGACTCAAACTTGGGGGAGGGATGAGTAGGAATCCTTTGTGGTGACACTTATCTTGATTTTTGTTTTCTTTCCAGCCCATGGATGTTGACAAAGGTGGGTTGTATCCACAACATCTTGTATTGGTTCTAGCAGTCCTGCTTTCCCTTGGGCTGAGAGTCTGACCTATTGCTCAGAGCTGGTGAAGGTGGGATTGGGGGACTTCCTGGTGTGGGTTCTCATAAGAACCATGTCTTAGTTTATGGAATTGCCACCTTCCCTGGGCAATGGCAGGGCAAGTGGCATATTTGCTCTTAGATATAATTTCTCTGGCCCTGGACTTCTGAAGAGGTGAGGCAGAGGTTAAATGTACAGTTTTGGGTACCCTATTCTCATCTCAACCAAAGTAGCTCATTATTATTTGGAGTTTGTTTAACACTTAATTAGATAAAAGAGTTGAAAAAAAATGTTTTTATGAAAGGCACAGTTTGGAAGTATATTGTGGGGAGGAGGTTGTGAGAGCCCTTGGTTTAAGGTCTGAGCAGAGTTAGAGTTCTCTTTACTACTAGGACCTGGGTCTGCCAAGGAGTTGATCAAGTCTATCAATGAAAAGTTTGCTGGATCTGCTGGCTGGGAAGGGACTGAGTCATATCCTTTATATTAATATGTTCCTGGGTTCCAGAGAACTGTTGTTCTCTTTTCATTCTAACTCTACCTGTCTCTCTGCTCCTTCCTTCTCCCTACCTGCTTCTTCCATTTTGTGTTGAATTTTGACAGGGTGGAAACCATGTCTTGTCCCTTCCCTGGGGACCCATTGAAGCTCACAGCCCTCTCCTTAGAATTTCCATGTTGGGGCTTCTAGCTATTGGCTCCTCCTGTCTAAAGCTTTTCTGTGATAAGTGGAATTCTGTCTAGTGTTTTCTTTAACATAGCATATGCTAAAGAAGCCAGAAGACAAAAAGCAGCTGGGAGACTTCTTTGGCATGTCCAACAGTTATGCAGAGTGCTACCCAGCCACGTATGTGAGACCCTTTAAGGAAGGGAGGCTGGGAAGATTAGAGAACAAGTTGGGGGGTGGGGTGGGGTGGAAATTTGATTTGCTGGGACCCAGGGGTACTTCTTACTTGGATGAACTATTCCATTAGGCTCTGGGTGGGAGATCTAGGTGGGGTGGTCATTTCCGGGCAGATAGCCTCTTAGCTGGGTAGGCTTCCAGAGGAAGCACAGGGGTGTGGGTCTGCAGCATCTGCTTAACTGTTTCTTCTCTTTAGGATGGATGACATGGCTGTGGATAGTGACGAGGAGGTGGATTATAGCAAAATGGATCAGGTGTGTAGTTAGAAGGATGGTGAGGCCTGGGTGTGGTGGCTCACACCTGTAATCCTAGCACTCTAGGAGGCTGAGGCAAGAGGATAGCTTGAGCTCAAGTTCAGCATCAGCCTGAGCACCTGCCCTGTCTCTACCAAATAAGACAAAAACAAAAAAACAAAAAAAACCATAAAACAACAAAACCCAGCTGGGCATTGTGGCCTGTGCCTGTAGTCCCAGCTACCCAGGAGGCTGAGGCAGAAGTATCGCTTACAGCCCAGGAGTTGGAGCTTGCAGTGAGCTACAATGACATCACTGCACTCTACCCAGGGACACCTCCGTCTCAACAACAACAAAAAAAACAAGGCAACAAAGGATGGTGGGGCCTTTGGGCAGTTACTGTTTCACACATATCTCCTTCCACACTCCCAAAATGGCTGTCTTTCATTTACTGGGCCCCTCCCTCCTTCATCTACACCAGTAGAAGCAGCAACATGGAGTCATGAATAGCTTAACTCTCTTAAAGTCTGCACAAGATCAAATGAGATAGGGCAAAAAAAGTTTATTTCTTTTTATTTCATACAACAAAGTGCCAGGCTTTAATTCCCATCCTATTAACGTAGGAAGGGCAGAAGGGATTACAGTGTTTAGAAAATAAGTTTTATTCTAGCCAAGATTGACGTTTTCCTCTAAGTCTAAAACAAAATTTGAAAAAAGCTAACACGACACTGTTGATAACATTAATACTGAAGAAATCTATAGCCTCTGTCATCACTGTATTGCAATAGCATGGTTTAATCTTAGGTCTTTGTTCAGTCCTGCCTCTGCCATTTAGTAGTTTTGTGACCTTGCCAAGTTCTTTACTGCTTATGCCTTAGTTTCCTCATTAGGAAAATGGAGAGAAATATAGTTCCCTCTTCACAGACTTTTGCAAGAATTAAATTAGATGTGTTTAGTGTTCAGAATAATGTCTGGCACATACTAAGTACGTATTAGGGTACGATTTATGAATGGTGAAACCTGGGATTGTGGGAGAGTCTGGCTTCAATCAAGGGCTAAAATTCCATTTCCACTGACATCTCTTCCTTCCCTATCCTACCCCATTCTGTCCTGCAACAGGGTAACAAGAAAGGCCCCTTAGGCCGTTGGGACTTTGATACCCAGGAGGAATACAGCGAGTATATGAACAACAAGGAAGCTTTGCCGAAGTGAGTCTGTGTTTAATGTGGGTATAGAGTGAGGAGGGCAGTTTGGTGGAAGAGCCCATACTAGGTTAGAGTGTGTAGTTTGGCTGAGATCCAGATAGGTTCTCTGTGCCCAGGGCTCTGAGAAATCCGTGCTACTGGTATGTAACTTCTAATGCCTTCTTCCCCCAACTGTATTTTTTTACTTCAGGGCTGCATTCCAGTATGGTATCAAGATGTCTGAAGGGCGGAAGACCAGGCGCTTCAAGGAAACGAATGACAAGGCAGAGCTTGATCGCCAGTGGAAGAAAATTAGTGCAGTAAGTGGGGCTGCCCCTCGGGCAGGAGGGTTTCAGCTGGAAGGGGATACTGGGCTATAGATCTGGAAACAGGCGTGGGGTTGGAGAGCCATGGAAGTGAGAGAGATCAGCTTGGGCCTCAGGTAAGCTTAGACTGGCCGCATAACTAGACAATCACTGTTCTTTTTGTAGATCATTGAGAAAAGGAAGAAGATGGAAGCTGATGGGTGAGGAGCATTATTCTTCTCCTGTGGGACTGGCGGTAACTGCTTAGTGTATTGATCTTATGCTGACCCATATCTCTTCAATTGCAGGGTTGAAGTCAAAAGACCAAAATACTAATCTTCAGTTTAATACTGACTCTCCAAAGGGAGAATCTCCACAAGGATGTGCTTGCTTTCTACAGTTTCCAGAAAGGCTGCAATATGTTTTTTTGAATGTACATAAAATTTTATTGTATAATCATTTGGTTCCATTAAAATTGGCTAACCTGCTATCTTCTTTATGTTGAGCATCCCCCCTCCCGGACCCCTGGAGCACCAAGAAGGCTAATTCTACTGGTTGTATAAAATCACATGCAGAAAGTCATATCAGTTCTTTCCTGAGTTGTGGTTCTAGATTCCTAGACAATAAGGATGTTTACTAGCTATTGTGCCCAGTGGAGAAGAGAATAATGACCCTCACTGATGGGCAAGTGGTGGATAGAGGAATGTAAAAATGATTGGTCTCAAGTGTCAGACTCATTCATGTGCCTAGTCCTAGCACAGAGATTCCCTGGGGATTAAGGTCAGCGCCCAGTGGGCTGCCAGTTTGATCCCAAGTCTGTGCAGGATCAGGCTCTGGGTGAAGGCATCTAATGAAAATCACTTGTGGGTGGGAACAAAAGCCTTTTGAGTTTATGCCCTCTAGTGAGCTTTAGTAATGCTGAGTACAAATCACTGCTTCCTTGACTGAAGGAATAACCTTAGGGGGAATTGCGTTGGGGTTAGAACTGGTGTAGTCTGGCCCTGCAGGTACAGGAATTCCTATCCTAGGCCAGAAGGGTTTGGTACCTTCATGACCCTGAAACATTTGCCAAGGCCCATGGTGGGCCTACTGGCCTTTGAATCACTCCATTCTCTGCCCTATTCTTCCTCTCTGCTCATTGCCAGCACTGTGGTCTGGTGCTCATCATTAGGGGTCACCATTTCTTTCTGGCTGGATGCCATGCTACTTCTACCTATCCTGAGCCCAAGACCTGTGGGCTCACCAGATCCAGGGAAAGCTAGAAAGTCACCTTAGCCATTGTCTTGATTTTGGTCATTTTCACTTTGATATGATAGGGCTTTTTGATGAAGCCAGCTTTGTGCGTGGCACTTAGGAGGCTGAAATTGGGCCCCCTCTGCAGCAGCATCTAAAATGGCTGATTCCAGACAAATGACACCATGGTCTCATGGTTGTAGACAGCAATCCTAATTAGGAAAAAGGTCATGGAGACATGGCTCAGATGAAGATACCTGGGGGGTCACTAAAAGCAAGACCTGCTGGTTGACTATTGGTTTGAGATTCGGTTTCTCCAAGTACCACAAAGCTTCATAGAAGTGACAAAGACTTTCTGGTTGGCCACATAGTGAGTGACAAAGACACTCAATACCACACAGTAAGTTTTCCAGTTAGAGAACAGGACATACTGCCTCTTTGAGGTCCCTAACCTCACTTCTTTCACTTCTCTTTAAGGGTTTTGGGCATCAGCATATAAGATGGCTTAGAAAGCTTAGTACCACAGAGATGTGAGTGGGTTCTCTGCAGCCACAAGAGCACCTGCTCCTTCTCATCAGCCCTCCACTATGCACAGCCCTCCCGTCTTTGTGGAGCCTTTAAACAGTGATGTCCAGGACGTCAGCTGTCGTGCCCATTTTCCTCTTCAGCAATTCCTTGGTAGCTCAGGAAGGGTCTTGAGCTCACTGAGGGTCTGCAGCCAAACTAGGAAACCGCGTAGAGCGCTGTTCTTTTGGCCACGAAGATGTTGGGCGTGGACCGCCCAGCTTGAGCGTGTGCGCGGGCTGCCTGCTGTCCGGGACTCCCGTGTGTTACCTTCTGGTGGCTTTTGCTGCTTTGAGACCGCCTGCCCTGGCTATCGCTTGACGGGATCTTGGGTTTCAGCAAGCCACAACAACTAGCATCCCTCTCTCCTCTCCCGAGGGTATTAAATCTGTTAGGATGGAGCAGGATGAGGAGAGAGGACTTAAACGCAGTTCCCAATTTACGTATAGTGCCGCGGGAGGGAGAGGATTGACCGTCTAGCTATCCCAAGTCCTGGCCACAGCAAGACGGAAATCGGCGGACCTTGGGGGCGCGGCCTCTTCCGTCGGCTCCACCCACTCTGGCAGCGCCGGCGCACCACCCCTGGCGACGGAGAGCGCCACCCCTGGTGACGGAGAGCGCGCCGGCGACACTTCCGGTTCCGCCGTGAGGCGGAAGCTGTGCCCTGAAGCGCTCTTCCCGCGTTGTGGCTCGGAATCCTCCTAAGCATGGATCGCGTTTGTGAGGAGAGGCCCGCGGAGGATGGGAGCGACGAGGAGGACCCTGATTCCATGGAATCCCCGGTCCGGATCCGGGACACCCCGGAAGACATCGTGCTGGAAGCGCCGGCCAGTGGGCTGGCGTTCCATCCGGCCCGCGACCTACTGGCTGCAGGGGACGTGGACGGAGACGTGTTCGTGTGAGTGAGGGGCAGGGCCTGGAGCACCGGGTCTCGAAGCTCTGGCCAGGGATGGAGCTGGGAACAGGAGGGAGGAGAGAAAGTTACAGGGAGACAGTTATTTCAAGACTGATTCGGTCCGATTCATTCAGTAACATTAGGCTTTAAACTAGTTAACGAACAAATCCGTTCAAAGAACTGAAAGGAGGACAAAGTAGCTGGAATGTCGTGACGGAGCCCAGAGACCGTAGCAGGACAAGAAGGCGTCTAAGGTCTTGTTATTTCCCACTGGATTATTATAGTGAGCCTGAGACAGGCTCAAAAGGATTCTTGCTTTTGCTCCTTGCCCCTTTTATTTAATTGATCTTTCAAAACCACAAATCCGACTGGTCACTCCCTTGATTAAAACCCTTCAGTGATCTGCTTTTAGGATTTAGTGCAAACTTCTTAATCCAGCTTTCAAGGCCCTGATCATCTGACCCTTATCTGCCCTTTTGCTTTCTGTGCTCATTCATCCATACTTTTTAAAACATCTTGGCGTTCACAACCAGCCTAAGCAAGAGGAGACCCGTCTCTACTAAAAATAGAAAAACTAGCCAGGCGTGGTGGTTTGTGCCTTTAGTCCCAGCTACTACTCAGGAGGCTGAGGCAAGAGGATCAGATCGCTTGACCCCAGGAGTTTGAGGTTGCTGTGAGCTAGGATGATGCCACTGCACTCTACCTAGGGTGACAGAGCGAGTCTCTGTCTCAGTGAGACTCTGTCTCAAAACAAAACCAAAAACACCCCATATTTTGAAGCCATTGCTCATTTGCACAAGATGTTCCTTCTGCCTGGAAAACTCCTTTCCCTTGGCTTCTACTATGCCTGAGTTCTCAGAATCTCTTCCCTTTTCCTCCATGCCCAGAACTAAACTGGGTTACCTGTTAGATGCTGCCATGGCACCAGTGCCATGGTACCTTTCCCTTATAAACTTTATAATGGTTTGTAACCATACATATGTTTGTGTAATAATATTTGAATGCCTTTCAGTAAAGAAATGTTTTTCAAACCTTTTTGACCTTGCCCCGCAGAAAAATACGTTTTACATTATGTATGATGCTCTGTGATAATTTCTGGTTCATTTTATTCTATTGTTATTGTGTGCACACACAAAATTTGGATTGAGTCATTAATGGGTCATATGACTGGAATTTGAAAAACCTGGTATGATCTGTAGTCCATTTTGTTTTCTATTTTATCTCCTGCCTCTCTTTGAGGGTAGGTGCTCAATACATGTTTGATTTTGAACAAAAGACTCAAGCTAGAAGCAGTGGATAGACATTGAAGTTTTAACCAGGAGAGTTGTGTTTATCAGATTTACTTAATGAATTTAAACCTCAATCCCTCATTAGCTTGCCTTCGGCAAATTAACTTCCGTGTTTTCCTTTGTATCTTTGCCTTTGTATCTTTTTTTTTTTTTTCGAGGCAGAGTGTCGCTCTGTTGCCCTGGCTAGAGTGCCGTGGCATCAGCCTAGCTCACAGCAACCTCAAACTCCTGGGCTTAAACAATCCTTCTGCCTCAGCCTCCTGAGTAGCTGGGACTACAGGTATGTGCCACCATGCCCGGCTAATTTTTTTCTATGTATATTTTTAGCTGTCCAGATCATTTCTTTCTATTTTTAGTAGAGATGGGGTCTCGCTCTTGCTCAGGCTGGTCTCGAACTCCTGACCTTGAGCGATCCTCCTGCCTCAGCCTCCCAGAGTGCTAGGATTACAGGCATGAGCCACCATGTCAGCCCTGCCTTTGTATCTTTGAAAAGGGGAATAATACCACCTACCTTGCAGAAGGGACAAATGTTCAGTATAGCACCTGAGCAGTTGTTCAACAAATGTAGGTTTCCTTCTACTACCATCCACATTTACAGTGCCAGAGACTTGGGAGTTACCCTAGACCTCCACCTTTCTCACATCCTCCACACGTTCACTGCTTCAGTTTGTCTCAGGAAAGGTTCTGGAGGGGATCCCTTGGTTCTGGCCCATTCCTCTCCTTCAGCCACTACCTTCTGGTGGTCCTCTGACTTCTCTCATGACCATTCTGAAAAGGTTTCTTTTCCCAAATTAAATTTCAACAGATATCTGCTTGTTCCACATGGCCTGAAGCCCAGTCTAGCCCATCTTTCCAGCTACTTGAACCTTCCTTATTCCTTATTTCTGCCCTAGAAGGGACATGGACATCTTCCTCCAGTATCTGCCCTTTGTTCTCTGTCAGGTGAACTCTCATTTTTCATGATCCAACTCAAATGTCAGTTAGCTTTCCAGGGCTCTCTTCTCCCTTCCCAAGTATTCAATCTGTTAATGTTCATTAAGCAACTTTTTAATGCTAGGCACTGGGACAGAGAAAACAATGAGCAGACTTAGTTCTGCCCATTTGGAACTCACTGGCAGTTAAACATTTATTCATTCTGCCCTGTTGAGGATCTACTCTGAGGTAGGCACTGGGGATATTCTCTGGACAGGTATTTGCCTCACAATTGAGTTTATAGGCTGCCGCCTCTCTGGTCCATCTCCATTTTGATCCTACCTCTTTTTCAGCATGTAGTCTCAATATGCTGTAATTAATTGTAGCTTTCTCTAGTTCCTGCAGACCTGAAGTACAAGAGCTCCCCCACTGCCTTACTGGTTTTTACATTCCCAACTTTTGGGACTGGTTTTCTGTCCTTGATTCAGATATTTCCTCCACAGTGGTTCAAACCCAGTCTTTCTGCAGGCTGGGGTTTTCAGAGATGACGAAGAGAGGTGGGGTGAGGTCACAAAGAGGTCCTGAGCAAATGTAGCTTAAATTAATATGTTGAATGAAAACAAGGCCTAACATTTGAAACTCATTGAAAATGGAAAAATGGGATGGTAAGCCTTTTGGGATTGGAGGTGTGTAAGCTGGAACTCCTAGGTAGGTGGGCAGGTTGGTCTATGCACTCCATGCGTCTCAGGTGGGGTCTGGGGTCATTCACCCTCCTCCCTTTCCCTAGCTTTTCCTACTCTTGCCAAGAGGGAGAAACCAAGGAGCTCTGGTCATCGGGTCACCATCTCAAGTCTTGCCGAGCTGTGGTCTTCTCTGCAGATGGGCAGAGTGAGTACTGGGGAAGGCAGCCATGTGGTGGTGGGGAGCAGTGAGCAGCATCATGACCTGGGCACCTTTTCCCCAGAACTTGTTACTGTCTCCAAGGACAAAGCCATCCACGTTCTAGATGTGGAGCAGGGCCGACTAGAAAGACGTATTTCCAAGGCTCATGGGTAAGAGGAGACAATTATGTGTATGTGCTTGGGGGTGAGGAGTAAGCACTGGGAGGTCCCCACTGGGACAGAGATGCTCCAAGGAGTTCCCTGTCCCTGTTTCCAGTGCCCCCATCAACAGTCTCTTGCTGGTGGATGAGAATGTTTTGGCCACTGGGGACGATGCAGGTTGTATCCGTCTCTGGGACCAGCGGAAGGAAGGCCCCTTAATGGATATGCGCCAGCATGAGGAGTACATCGCAGACATGGCTCTGGATCCAGCCAAGAAGCTGCTGCTGACAGCCAGGTACAACCTCAAAGCTGCCTCCCTTCCCCTCCCTGTGTTAAATGTCTTCCTAAAAGGGAGCTCTGGGCTAAGCCTGCCGCTCTGTTCTCTATAGTGGGGATGGCTGCCTTGGTGTCTTCAACATCAAGAGACGCCGGTTCGAGCTGCTCTCAGAGCCTCAGTCTGGGGACCTGACCTGTGTCACCCTCATGAAAGTACAGCTGGGTATGGTGGGGTGGGGACGTGTGTGCTAGGGGCTTGGTGTAGGGCAGCTCCACAGACATGGTTTGCCTCACTTCCCTGCAGTGTGGGAAGAAGGTGGCCTGTGGCTCCAGTGAAGGTACCATCTACCTCTTCAACTGGAACGGCTTTGGGGCCACAAGTGACCGCTTTGCCCTGAGAGCCGAGTCCATTGACTGCATGGTTCCAGTCACTGAGAGTCTGCTATGCACTGGCTCCACTGATGGAGTGATCAGGTGAGGGAAGCCAGGACAGCCCTCAGGCCACAGGAGGGGCGGGGGCCCAGCTAGCCAGTAGCCAACACTGTTCTTTCCCTGCCAGGGCTGTGAACATCCTGCCGAACCGAGTGGTGGGCAGTGTGGGCCAGCACGCTGGGGAGCCTGTGGAAGAGCTGGCCCTTTCCCACTGTGGCCGCTTCCTGGCCAGCAGTGGCCACGACCAGCGCCTCAAGTTTTGGGACTTGGCCCAGCTGCGAACTGTGGTGGTGGATGACTACCGTCGGCGCAAAAAAAAGGGAGGATCACTGCGAGCCCTGAGCAGCAAGGCCTGGAGCACTGATGACTTCTTCGCAGGACTGAGGGAGGAAGGAGAGGACTCTGTGGCTCGGGAGGAAGAGGAGAGTGAGGATGACAGTGACTGAGGGGATGAACTGAATCTTAGGACAGGTCCTCACTGAGTAAGAGTCTTGCTTGTTGGGCTGGACCCAGAGGAGATATGAATTTATAATACCCTATAATATGTGCAGCACAAGATGATGTACCCAGGGCACTGATGCCAGGAAGGTACTTGCCCTGTAGCAGCTATTCACTCTACCAGTGTGAGACAAACCCTAAGCTGGGGCAAGACAGCACAGACACAAGTGTATACTAACCAGGGGTTTAATATAAATACAACCAGCACAGAAAAACTCAAAACTATACATAAGCCAAAACAGGTGGTAGGGACAAAAGGCAGAATTTCTGACCCTTTGGCTCAGCTGCCCCCACCCCCACCCCAAATAAAAACCAACAGAGGACAAATTAAGAATATAACAAAGATTCATGCTAAGCTTGTGGGGGAGTGTGTGTGAAAGGGGGGTGTGGTGGATGCATGTCACACAGGGAATAGCAAAGGAGGACCACAGGGTCAGGTTAGGTCCTGAGTAAGAGAAGACAATGAGGGCAAGGCCCCTTACCACAACTTAAGCCAAACCTGAGCTGCCCCCAGGTGCCATGGGGCCTTGCCCCAACAGGGAGGATGTGTCAGGCTTGGGACAGCATCCATGCCCCTCCTCCCCTTGGTGTCAGATAGTGGTGGCCCAGGCCTGCTGGGCTGAGAACTGACACAGGCTCTGCCTGCCCATTCAGGCTGCCTGTGGAGAGAGAATGAGGTCACTCCTTAACAATGGCAACCTGCCTCAGCCCCAGCAGACCACAAGAGGCTGGCCCCAAACTCACTCAGTGCCTCCAGCAGCTGTGCAGACACAGCATCCTTAGCCACCTCGTGCCCATCCTGCCCATCTGGGGCCAGCACAACCCAGATGAGGCCGCTGAAGGGCACTGGATGCCCAGGAATCACCACCTGGTACCAGAAGCGGTGCCAGCCAGCAGGTCCTGTGCCCAAACACTTGGTGAGGAACACTGGGCTACCCAGCTTCATTTGTTGGCACAACAACTGTAGGGCAGCCCGAGCTCCTTGGGATCCTAGCTTGTCCCTGACCAGGGACAATCGGCTGCCCTCTGGTTGTAGGCACCTCAGGGAGGGACCCACAAGCTGTTGGCGCAGTCGCTGCTTCAGGTCTGGCTTCAGCCACTCCACAGTCACCTGCTCTCCACAGAGGTGTGACTGGCCTGCAGGAAAAAGGCAGAGATAAGGGCAGGTCTAAGCCCTGGGCCCAGGCCTCCAGACTCTGTGAGCCCTTCATTTAATTTGCATTCTCCCCATTTCCTGGTAGTGTGACCTTGGGTAAGAGAAGACAATGAAGTCTTCTCTAGGATCCATTATCTTTAATTGTGAAAGGGGTACAATACAACTGTTACCTCCCCAGTTTCCTCGAGTATTGGTTGCTGCGGGCTTTGTCTACCTCATAAACATTATAATAGCTAATCTAGACTGAGAATGCTTGCAATGAGTCAGGAAATTCAAAGCTAAGTACTACATGCCCATTATGTTACTTAATTCTCACTACACTCTGAGGAAACAGGTTCTATACTAATTAAAACGTAGACTCAGTTGGATTTTCTCAGGCAAGTCAATTTCTCTTACAACAGTTTCCTCATCTCTAAAGAGAGAACTATTTCTCTTTGCGATGTTGAGGATTAAGTCAGGCGATAATGCACAGGGACTGTTCTAAATTGAGATAAGTGGTGTCGGTAGTACGCGCCACTGGAAATTTAAAAAGCCTGAGATCAAGTAGTGAAAGGTTGCAAACTCAGGCATGCTTGACTCAGGATTACTTTATCCGCTACGTGTAAAAGTGACTGGCAGAATGCGTTTGGCCCCAACCCGCCGCCCCCGCAGCTTGCACCCCTACCTTCCACCAGGGCCTTTTTGGCCATGGCGGCCGCGCGGTGCGAGCTGAATTTGAGCAGCGCGACCTGCGCGGGCGCCGGCCCGGGGCTGGGCAGCAGCCGCGCCTCCTGCAGGCCAGGACCCAGCGGCTGCAGCGCGAGCAGCAGCGCGCGGCGGCTCAGACCGGGCGGCAGCCCGTCCACGCTCAGCTCGCACTTCTCGGTGCTGCGGCACACGAGCAGCGGGCAGGACGGCCGCAGCGGGTGGTTGTGCAGCGTGGCGATGGCAGCCTGCGCGCCGCGCCGCGAGCTGTAGCGGGCATACGCGAAGCCGCGGTTCAGGCCGCTGAAGGTCATCATCAGGCGGAACTCGTAGAGGCGGCCCACGCGCTGGAACAGTGGGATCAGCTGGTGCTCGTACACGTCCTGGGGCAGCCGTCCGATAAACACCTCTGACCCGGCTGGCGGCGGGCTGCCCACCCAGCCTGGGAGAAGGGGGTATGGAGGGGCACCGTCATCCACCAGGATGGTTCCGAATTCGGAGCCCACGGACCCAGCGTGGGGAGGGGGCAATGTGAGCAAACGTCTGTGAAGTGGGTACAACGCCGTACCCCGGGTCGTTGGCATAATTAGGTGACTGAGCTAACCACGGGTCTGGCACAGAGTGTATCTTAAGCTCTCTTCTTCGGTGGGGCGGGCGTATGGGGACCCAGAGACAAATTTCCTCATCTGCCTGGGGGTATAAATCCGGGCAGTTTGGGGTTTCGGACTGTGGCGGATCTGGGCAGGCCCCTCCCCCAAAGGGGGCTGTTCTGGGCCATCGAGGCCTCCCTAGCGTGGCAGGCGTAGGGGCTGGGGCTACCGTACCTGGGGGCGGCCCGCCATACTTCCTCTGCCCGTTCACCTGCACCAGGCGGATGCCCGTCTCCCTGACCCACGCCTCCAGCGCCGCCTTGTTCTCTGGATTCACCCTTTCGCACCAGAGCTGCGAGGCAAAAGGCGGGTTGCAACGCAAGATCGCAGAGCCCGCCCCCACCTCGCTGGTGGTGGTGGGGTCCTTGTAGCCGCCCTCTCACGGCCCCCACTTACCTCACATTCCCGCTTGGACTGCATGGTCTCCTGCGGGCCCCCTCGTACCCTCTTTATATAACTTCCTCCTCATCGGCCTCTGGAAACTTCCCTACCCCTCCACCCCGCAAGCTCTCATTGGCTCGGAGCACGACCCCGCCTTCCAAGGGGGTGGAGGTATCCACTGCACGTGCGCCGCGGGGCCTCGGACCGTCAGGTGAAAGCTGGAAACGCTAGCGGGCGGCTTAGTGCACCGCAGCCTCCAGAGGAGCGGCTCGCACGCCGCAGGGTGGGCGCCGGAGGCAAGAAGCTCAGGAAGAGCCTCTGGGGGTGTACTGTAAGTCCTTCTCCGCTTCCCACCCCTAAAGTGGTCTGAGCCAGAGGCTCAGGCTCTGCCGGGAAGGCAGGGCTAGGCAGTGACACAGGCAGGCTCCGGTGGTTTAGGCGTTTTATTGGACCTTTGGCAACTGGTTGTGGGGAGGCATCCGCTCCATCTGGTGTGGGGACCAGCAGATGCGACCATCTCAGGCCGGGTCCCTGTAGCCCAGAAGCAGACTGGACTAAGCCGCCAGGGCCTTCTATGGAAAATGGCCTAGTACCTGGCCATTTTTGCCAGTAATTACCAATAAAATAATCGTAATAAAAATTTAAAAGTCTCTGTTCCGACCACTGTTCAGGTCTTCCTGCTGAAACAGAAAAGTGCAAAGCTTGTTGAAGCACATATGTAGAGTTTTGTCTTAGCCTTTAGTGCCTGCTCGGTTCAGTAGATGCGGAGGGACTGGCTTGTTCTCCTTTTGATTTCCTCCACAAGGTCTTCTCTTCGGACATCCACCTGGCCAGGATGGGGAAGAAGGTGGTATGAGCATCTGCCACTCCACCGCTCCGAGTGCCTGCTCCCTCCTCCAGTCATCAGGCTTGGCTCTACTGGGAGCAGGAACCCAAACACTTCAGGGTAGACAGTGCCTCTTGGGGGAGCCGGAAAGACATCCAGTGTATGTGGGGATGGAGATCTTACCCTACCACGACCACAGTTAACAGGTTAATCCCTTAGGTCCTTTATGAGTTGGTGCTAACATGAATGCCAGGCTTTTGCTCAGGTTTTGAATGGGCATGGGCCTGCCAACATGGCATACATTCCCTGTCCCTTAGCCTTATTGTGCCCTCCTCACCTCTTCCCTGCTAGCCACTGAACGGAGCTTGATGACCCCATCCTTGAGCTCCTGCTCGCCGATGATGGCCACCAGTGGGATGCCTGCCTCCTCGCAGTACTGCAGCTGGTTCAGTAGCTTTGGGTTCTTCTTGTAGATCAGTTCAGCCTGCAGGGGACCAGAGCAGAAGGTGAAGGCTGGCTTCTGCTGTCCTCAGGGACAACCTCCTGAGGGCCCAAGCAGGGTCACTATGGGTGACCTTTGATTTAGTTTGTGCCCAGAACTGTCAAGTTTGCTGCCACCCTGGGCTTGCCTCCTGTACCTTGATCCCAGCATCCCACAGTTCTGAGACAAGCTTCAGTCTCTCCTCCAGCAGCTTCTTTTGTGCAGATGCCACAAGCACCTGTGTCTCTGTGGTCCGTACCTTCTCCTCCAAAGCCTGGGGAAGGGACAGATAAGAGTCAGAGAGCTGGGCTAGCCCCTTCAAGGAGCAAACAGAGCAGGGTTTAGTCAGGATTTTGAAAGACCAGGTCCAACTCAGTGAGCTCCACCAGTCTTCTCATCTAGCAATTGGGTATAAGGTAGCTCTTAGAAGATACAAGGAATGAACTAACTGACTTGTATATATGACTTGCCCGAATAAATAATCTAAGGAAAAGGAAAAGGTAGCTTATTTATAGTGACTTCAAGCTCATCTCCATCTAGTATCTTTTTTTTTTTTGAGACAGAGTCTCACTTTCTTGCCTGGGCTAGAGTGCTGTGTCATCAGCCTAGCTCACAGCAACCTCAGACTCCTGGGCTCAAGTGATCCTCCTGCCTCAGGCTCCCGGATAGCTGGGACTACAGGCATGTGCCACTGTGCCTGGCTAATGTTTTCTATTTTTAGTTATTTGGCTAATTTCTTTCTATTTATAGTAGAGACGGGGTCTTGCTCTTGCTCAGACTGGTCTTGAACTCCTGAGCTCAAGCAATTCTCCCGCCTCAGCCTCCCAGAGTGCTAGGATTACAGATGTGAGCCACCGCGCCCGGCCTCCTTCTAGTGTCTTAAGGGTTCACCAGATCTTTCACACAAAAGTACTACTATGAGCCCACCCTGGGCAATCAAATCACCCCTGGCAGTTCTAGTCCCCACTTACTATCTGCCCATTTGTGAGACTATGCCTCTCATACTTCAGTTATGGGGTACAACCCATATGTGGGTGCAGGGAAGGGAGAACACTGCTGCCCCTTGTCTTTTTCTGGAAAATTATTTTCATAGTTCTTAAAACATAAGATGCCTACTAGAATGATGACCTAAAGCGGGAAACATAGGTGGTTTCCACCCTAAAGAAAAGGCACAGGAATAGTAGGAAGGTTGCCACAGCATTCCTTAGAGGATGAAATGCAACCAGCCATTTAAGAGCAGTAGCAACAAAGGAGGGCTGGAGGCCATGAAAGGCTTCCTTGGTGTTACTCCAGGCAGCCATCTGAGGGATCCCAGGGCCTCAGACACATACTTCTCACTAAAAGACAATATTACAGAGTGGTTAAGGGCAAGATTTTGGAGTCAGACTGCCAGGATTCAAATTCTGACTCTGCCACTTGTATATTTCATGGCCTTGAGCTAATTACTTGACCTACATACAATGCTTTAGTTTCTGCATCTGAAAAATGCAAATAATAAAAGTAGCTAATCTCAGAGGGCTGTTGTAAGAATTATATTGGCTAATGCATGAAACACACTTTCCCCTACAAGCACAGTGCCTGGCACATGGCAGTAAAATGTTAAGTATTCTGTATCACGAGGAAGATCTGGGTCTTGGATGCATCAGCCTAGATTCCTGACAGCCACAAGAGAAGTAGAAACGCAGAGCAGAGGATTTCATGGAGAAAGAAAGATTAAAGATCTATAAAACTGGCCTATAATGGGGTAGGAATCTGTGAAGTGCAGTCATCACCTTTTCTTCATTTCTCTGAGAGATGCTTCTTGCCCAAAACAGTACCACTTGCTCCCTTGGAGATGAGAGATTGCTTGGGTGCCACCACCTGCTCAGACTGTCTACCCACCCCCGAGGACCTACCTCTAGTCTTTGCTCCACAATGGAGAAGATCCGCTCCACTCCAATGCTGAGCCCCACGCACGGCACCTTGCGCCCTTTGGGGTCAAACATGCCCACTAGCCCATCATAGCGCCCTCCAGCAGCCACACTGCCCACACCCAGGGGCTCTTCCCCTGCCTGGGCGGGGGTCTGCAACAGCACTGCCTCATAGATCACTCCAGTATAGTAGTCCAGCCCTCGAGCAAGGCTCAGGTCAAAAGAGATCTGTGGAGACAAGGATATGGTCAATACTAGATTACAATCAGGGACCTGAAGCCCCAGAACTCAGCCAGGGCTCCCATCCCCAACCTAACATACCTTGTCATCAATGCCAAACAGGGTCAGGTACTCAAACAGCAGCTTCAGGTCTCTCAGGCCTTCCAAGGCCTGCTTGTTGTGGGATAGTTTAGGATCCTGGAGCAGCTGCTCCACCAGGGACACCCCACCTGGGGAGACAGATTTATGAGTGAGACTGACTGACAAGGAGAAAAAAAGGGAGTCCACCATTTTGCCTGGACTCTAACTGCACATGCACGTGTGTGTGCACACACATACTCTCTGTCCCCTACATATATACACACCCCCAAAAGAATTTCAACTTTAGGATTAAGGGCAGTGGGATGCGGCTGGGGAGGCTGGGTTCAGCTCCTCACCATGCTGCTGGACGTAGTCCCCAATGCGGTCAGCCACCTCGGGTGCAAGGCCCTTCTCTCCCACCATCTCATTCTTCACTTCATCCCAGGACACCTGGGCAGGCAGATACCTGTCAGGAACCCCCGGGCAGCTTCCCCACCACAGAGCAAGTGTCAACCCTCCCTGGGGAGCAGCCTTGGAGCAGTAGTAGCTACCCTCCAACCTACAACCTGGGGCATAGAGGCAGGCACCTCTCTCTCCTAATCTGCTTGTCCATTTCTCACGGCAGGGTGGGGATCTGGGAAAAGAAGAGTCAAGTGCTTGGGTCATTACCTTGTCCAGCTTGTCCACTGAGGAGCAGATGGTACGGAACTTGCTGTCAGGAACACCACAGATGGCAAACATCCCATCTAGGATGCGCCGATCATTTACCTGTGGGGACCGAAGGCATAGTGAGGAGAGAATCTCTTTTCTTTACGTGACCCTCAGTAGCCTCAGTCATTTAGGCTACTGGTCTCTCTGCATAAGGGCCTTCTCCTGTGAGAGGCCAGACCCTACCTTGCCCTCCCAGCCCCATCAGCTCTGACCTTGACCAGGAAGTCACCTATCTGAAGTGAACTCAGGATCTCGCACATGATCTTCAGGCACTCTGCATCAGGAATCATGGGGTCAAACTGCCCAGCAATGTCAAAATCCTGCAGGGAGAGGGTAGCTAGAGATCCTCAGAGGTTCAGCCTTCTTAAAAGGGGACTTCTGGGAGTTTTGCTCTGTATGAAGGCCTGTTTGAACTCAAGCCACAGACCTGCTCCTTCACTGTCTATGTCTGACATCAGACCAGAGGAAAACCCCAACATTTTTGGGCCTTTTACCAGTCCTAGTTTTCCTTTCCATATATTGGGCTATTCCTCCATGTACTACTACTTCATGTACATCATCTTCTTTAACTTGTCCTTCTTTAACTCCTACTGCTATAGGGCAATTATATAGCCTTAGTGCTTAACCATTTTCTCTATTCATCCAGAAGCCATGACATCAGTCTGGATAATATGACAACTCAAATCTAATTTCCCGATCCTATGCTGTGATCTTATCACTGTGGTTTAATATAAAGAGCACTGAACTAAGGTTTCTAGTCCTGACTTTGCCTTTCCTATCCTTATAATCGCTTCATCTGCTGAATATCAAGTTTACTCACATATAAAATGGAGAAGATTTCACTCTTCTCCCTTTCCCCACAGTGCCCTTGTGAAATCTATATGAAAACACCATAGAATCCTAAGAGCATTAACTGGAACATCTAGTTTGCTCAGGATACCAAGAGTACTCAACAGTTTCTACTAGCTTGAGGTAGCACCTAAGTTACTCATCCTGCCCCTGTTTCCCAACACTCACACACTGGTAGAATTCCCGGTATCGGCCTCGGGTCATGGCTGGGTTATCCCGCCGATACACCTTTGCTATGTGGTAGCGTTTAATGTTGGTGAGTTTATTCATCGCCAAATACCGAGCAAAAGGAACCTGATGACAAAGAGTTAAGGAGAAAGCCCCTCCTATGACTGCCTGGAAGTTGATTATCAGCACCAACAGAGGCTGGGGTCTAACCACTCCCTGTGCAAGTAAAACCACCACCCGTGAGATTAACAGCATTTTTGGACATCAGAACGAATCAACTGTGCTACCACAAGGGGCACCTGAAGTATCAAAAAAGATTAAGGCTACTTTCTCTTTGATAGTGTCTCTCCTGGACTATGTTCAGCATGGCATGGGGCTGGGCAGATTGGCCACGGACGAAAAGAAGGGCCCCATGTGAGATTTTTAAGCAGATGATTCTCTGTGTAGCTTGGAGACAAAGGAAATGTGTTGTTGGTCCATTAAGGAGAATTTAGCCCACTGGACAGGCCAGGGGATTGTTGTAGAGTTGGAACTGGCCCCTGACATAAAACTGAGGTCTCATTCAGGATTCAGAAGATTTCTAAGGCTTATGTTGTGTTTAGCCAAAGTCCCACTCCTGGTTTAGAGAAATAATTTCCCTAATTGCTAAAGGCCTCATGTTTGATCCTACCGATATCTGCTCTAGCCCAGTGAGGGCCAATCCATCCAGAGTCCTATCTTAAGGGTCCAAATTTAGAAAGATACAGTGAGGTCATAGCGAAGGGACAGCAGCTCCCCACCCTGGTCCTTCAGATCATAGATAAGCTTGGAGTCTTCACCATATTTTCCGGTCAGTGTTTCCTGCAGAAAACATAAAGAAATATGGTCATAGTAACAAATACAACAATTTAAAAAGAAGGTTTTTAAAAAAAAATTTTATTTTTATACTGAAAAGAAGTTTCAAAAATAAAACTCCACCACTCTAACATGACTGATTTCAACTCATCTACATTTCCCTCTGCTCTTTATCCCAATTCTTAGGTGTTTCATGTAGTTATAATCAAAAGGAAACACCAATTTTGTGTTGAGTTTTTGCTTTTTCCATTTCCATTTTATGACTGAGCTGAAATATTACTATTAAAAGATGTATAATATTCCAGTAAGAAGAAGTCTGTACCTACCTCCTCCCTAATATTATACTGTTAGATGTTTAGATTATTCCAATTTTTTAAAAAGGTTTTCATAACATTTCAATAAACATACTTGGATATACAGTTTTTTCTTTTTTAAAATATTTTTCTTGAGGATAAACTCCTAGGAGTGGGTTATTAGACCAACAAACATGTTTTTATGATGCCTGAGATTTGAACAATGTCAAAAGCCAAAACTGAGACTGTCTGAAGGATGTTACAGCAGCCCTTGCCCTGTGATGTCTTTAACAGGTGATAACATATTTCACTTACCAGATTGGCAAAGATTAACAAGCCTGAAATTTCCCAGTGTGTAGAATAAGAAGCACTTATCCACTGGTGCTATGAGCTGAATTATGTCCCCTGACCTGCTAAATTCATATGTTGAAGTCCTAACTCCCAGTAACCTCAGATATAACTGTATTTGGAGACAGGGTCTTTAGGTTAAAATGAAGTCGTAAGGGTGGGCCCTAATCCCATATGTCATTATAAGAAGGGAAAATTTAGACAGACACAGAGAGAGGGAAGATGATATGAAGACAAAAAGAGACAATAGGCATTTGTAAGCCATGGAGAGAGTCCTGGAACAGATCCTTCCCTCTTGGCCCTCACAAGGAACCAACTCTGCCAACACATGATCTCAGACTTACAGCCTCCAGAACAGTGAGAAAACAAATTTCTGTTGTTTAGGCCACCTAGTCTATGGTACTGTTATGGCAATCCCAGCAAACTAATACAGCAGGTAAAAATATTCCCATAAACATATACAATTATATATCAATGAAAAAACAGGTACTATATTAATAATGCAAGGAATAACAATTAACAAATCATTTCAAATAGTCATCATCTAAAGGGAATAAAATAGGCCAATGTGATAGAGGGATACAGCTACTTTAGACAAGGTAGTTGGAGATTATTTGAGGAGTAGCATTTTAGCTGAGCTGTGAAATTAAAATCTGCAATCTCAATCTGAAATAAGTCATGCAAAGAGCTGGGGAAAAGGGAGTTCAGGAAAAGGGTAGAGCAAGAACAAGGGCCCTGGGGTAGAGACCCATTTAGTATGTTCCATGAATAGAAATAAGACTGAGTAGCATGGGGTGGGCAAGAGGAAGAATAGCATGAGATGAGGTATGAAAGGCAATGGCTAGATCATTGAGGGCCTTGCAAACCTGAGTAAAGAGTTTGGGTTGTATTATCAATGCAATGGGAATCACCAGGTTTTAAGCAGGGAGGGATGCAATCTGGTTTTGTCTGTCTTAAAGACGAGGTCTCATTATGTTGCCCAGGTTGGAGTGCAATGGCTATTCACAGGTGCAATCATGACACACTGCAACCTCAAACTCCTGGGCTTAAGTGATCCTCCTGCCTCAGGCTCCTGGGTATCTGGGATTACAGGTTCAGTACCACCACACCTGACTGCAATTTGGGTTTTTAATAGCAAAGAACTAGAAACCACCACAAGCTCCATCAACATGGTTATGTATTAATACTTTATATATATATACAGTCTGCATGTATCTAGAAAACATCCCAAGTATAGACATCATGGAATTCAATGTAGACAGGAGCCAGAACAACTTCCACTCCTAAGAAGGGTTCTCTTTGGGGAGCTGTTGGCCACAACCAAGATAAATAAAAGGCGGGGCCTCTCCCTCCAAGCCAGTCCTGTCCTTGTTCTCATTGGAGAAAATACTGGTGTGTGTCCACAAAAGGAGTGGAGCCTTTGAGTCCTCACTCTCTTGTCACTCTCTGTTATTCATTTACCCGCTCTTCCACCATGCAGTTTCCCCTTACCCATCCCTCACCTTTAGTTCAAACACCGGTGTATCAATTACTTCTGCACCATGGCGCTTGAAGCAGCGGATGATTACATCAAACACCTTCTCCCGAACTGCCATCTGCCGGGGACTGTAGTCTCTTGTGCCCTTGGAGTGAAAATCAGTCAAAGAACCAGGGATAAGACTTTAAAACAAGAATAATGAGATCTGGAAACATAAACGGTTGACTTCAACAATGAGGAAAACGAATCTTGCCCTAAACAAATTTTCCTACAGGCCACTGAGTTGTAAAACAATTACAAATGTTTCTCTATTAATTCTCACACCCATTTGCTACCCACCTTCTAAAGTCCATTCCCTTTTAAGCTTGGTTCTATTTTCTAGAATTCTTAGAACCCTTTTCTCTAAGAAGTTTCTCTTTTTTTTTTTTTTTTTGAGACAGAGTCTCACTTTGTTGCCATGGCTAGAGTGAGTGCCGTGGCGTCAGCCTAGCTCACAGCAACCTCAAACTCTTGGGCTTAAGCGATCCTACTGCCTCAGCCTCCCAAGTAGCTGGGACTACAGGCAGGTGCCACCATGCCCGGCTAATTTTTTCTATATATATTTTAGTTGGCCAGATAATTTCTTTCTATTTTTAGTAGAGACGGGGTCTCGCTGTTGCTCAGGCTGGTCTCGAACTCCTGACCTCGAGCGATCCACCCGCCTCGGCCTCCCAGAGTGCTAGGATTACAGGCGTGAGCCACCGCGCCCGGCCTCTAAGAAGTTTCTCTAAAAACTTTGTGGGATAACAGAACATTTCCCTGCCTAATAGAAAACACTTACCTGATAACAGGCATATAAGCAACTTAAACTGGCTCAACTAGTTGAATTCCAAATTTTACAAGCAACTTTTCTTTCTAAACATAACTTTTCTTTGAAGTCCTAATTAGGACTGTTTGTTCTCTAATTTGTTTCTGGTAATAGCCCTATGACATAGGCTGGGCAGACACATTTTATAGATGAATTAATTACAGGATGTTGAGAAGTTAAATCATTACCGAAGACCACTCCACATGTTTGTGGTAGTCAGAACCAGAACTGTGTTCTTCCAGTTCACAGCTTCTAGTCTGGACCTTTACACCCTACTCCAAAGTCTTTGGTTTCAGGACCTCTTTATATTCATACTATTTATTAAGGACCCCAAGGTGGATTATACCTATCAATATTTACTGTATCAGAAATTAAAACTGCAAAAATTTAAAAATATTCATTTAAGAAATATTTGTTAAACTCATTTAATCAATAATAAATCTATTACATATTAACACACATAATATTTAAGGAAAATGTAACTATTTTCCAAAACAAAGGTTTAGTGAGAAGAGTGGCATTGATTTACATCTTTGCAAATCGTTAATGTCTGGCTTAATAGAAGATTCTCATATATGTTTTTCATATTCAATCTATTATGGTATGTTATACTGGTTGAAATACATAAAGAAAATCTAACCTTACATAGATATGTAGTTGTAAAAGGAGGAGTATTTTAATAAACTTTTCAGCTAACTGTGGGTATTTTTTCTTACTATATCAAAATCCAGCAAGTGGTAGTTTCTTAAAGGTGGGTTGCAATGTGGAATCTGAAAGCTACATCAATGAACTTTTCATACTGTTACATTAAATTCATTAGTCTCTCACTTATATAAAGTACCTAGAATAGTCAAATTCATAGAGACAGAAAGTAGGATAGTGGCCACCAGGCACTGAAGTGGGGTGTTACTGTTTAATGAGTATAGAGTTTCAGTTTGGGATGATGAAAAAATTCCAGACATGGATAGTGGTGATGGTTATACAACAATGTGAAGGTACTTCATGTTACTGAACTGTACACTTAAAAATCATTGAAATGGTAATTTTTATGTTATATAATATTTTCCCACAGTAAAAAATAATCCATTATTTTATCTTGTACTTTGAAGGGATCCTTTACCCATTGATGATGTTATAACATCATACATTGGTCATGTGGAAAATATTGGTTCATTGATAACAGTTATACAGTTCTCCCAAATGTTGATACATTTCATTATTAGAAAACCATATTTGTTAATATTACCAAAGATCTCATCAGGAAAGTCTAATTATTAAAAAGCTGTCAAGCTCATGGTGGAAGATACTAATTATCTAAAACTCTAACTTTTAATTGAATGCTTGAATTTTATCAATGGTGACAAATACTGTCAGATGATTGCCTGGAGGTGACAAGGCTTATTTTGTTCATTCTTGTAAAAATGTCCATCAAATAATCAAGTCTGCAAAACCATAATTTGGCTTTCAGTGGTTCATTCAAATTCAAAAGGTGTTTTAAGAAAAAAGTAGCTATTAATAGTTCAGCTCACAACTCAAACAATGGCATAAGCATTTTCCCTACCTGGAAGTGCAACAGAAATGCTTTATGTGTACTTCCCATTTCATCACAGTGAATATTTACAAAGAGGGTATCAAGAGTCAAGATTCAATAAAATTAATTTTTACTGTTTAATCAGATATTCTTAAGACTGAATTTTTTTTTTAACTGTGAGTGCATGGCAGTAAAGAACATACTGGCTATTAGTACAGTTTAGTGCCACTGTTTGAGTCATGCTAAGGCACTAGCAATTCTACTCACCAGTGCTTTTGTACCTTTAATACAAATGTTAACACAGTGAAAAAGGCAAATAACATTTTAGTATTATTAGAGTCTTATCCAGACAATACTGAGTTTTCTATTGTTAATGTGAATAACGTGTCAAGAAATGTGTTTCAACAAACTAAAGTGGATATTAACTCTCCAGCATAATCTTATTTTCTTTTAACATTATGGAAATTTTCAAAGACACAATATAGAGAATAATATTATATGATAGATCACCATGTATCCATTACCCAGCTTCAACAATCATTAACATCTGCTATTCTTTTTCATTTAAATGCCAACATTTTTTCTGATATATTTTAAAATAAATCCCAGACATCATATCATTTCATCCATAAATACTTCAGTATGATTCTCTAACACATAAAGGCTTTTAAAAAAACCAGAGCACTTAATACATTTATTATAACCAACAAAACTAACAACTCTTTAATATTGTCTAATCCTAAGCCATGTTCAATTTTCCCCAATTGCCTCAATAATATCTTTTTATGGTTGGCTTATCTGATTCTAAATGAAGTCTATGTATTGTATTTGGCTGATATGTCTATTAAATCTATGATAATTTTCTCTCCCTTTTTAAAAAAAATGTATTTGTTGAGGAAATTGAGTCATTTGTCCTAAAAATTTTTTCATATTCCAGATTTGGTTAACAATATCTTAATGTGTAATTTAACATGTTCCTCCATCTCTAGTATTTCCTGTAAACTGATAGTTAGTCCAAAGACCTGATTAGATTCAGGTTCAACTTCATTTGGCAAGAATACTTCATAGGTGGTGCTGTGTGCTTCTTATTGCATCACATCAGCAGGAACATGTCTGGTTGTCCTACTTTTAGTGATGTTAAGACTGATCATTGGGTTTAGGTGAGGACAGACTGATCTGTCATAAATTCCCCATTAAGTTTTTCATCTAATAGTTTGAATAATCATTGATCATCACTGCTTTGGGATTTTACACTGTTTCTTTCTTTCTTTCTTTCTTTCTTTTTTTTTTTTTTGAGACAGAGTCTTGCTCTGTTGCCTGGGCTAGAGTGCCATGGCGTCAGCCTAGCTCACAGCAACCTCAAACTGCTGGGCTCAAGCGATCCTCCTGCCTCAGCCTCCCAAGTAGCTGGGACTACAGGAACGTGCCATCACGGCCAGCTAATTTCTTTCGGTTTTTTTAGTAGAGACGGGGGTCTCGCTCTTGCTGAGGCTGGTCTAGAACTCCTGACCTCAAACAATCCTCCCACTTCAGGCTCCTAGAGTGCTAGGATTATAGGCGTGAGCCACCGCACCTGGCCTACACTGTTTCTTTAACCCTTGAAAATGAGTTGTCTGTAGAAAGGAACAGCTCAATGAATTTAGGAGCCTAAAGAATTAACCTTAACACAAGGAAGACAGACCATCTCCCCTCTCTTTTGGAATTTAATTTCAATTACATTTATTAAATACAATTTCTCTAGGTATCTGAGGAAGATTGGTTCCAGGACCCCTGTGCATACCAAAATCTGAGGATGTACAAATCCCTTATATAAAATGGTACAATATTTGCATACAAACTATGCACATCCTCCCATATACTTTAAATCATCTCTACATTACTTACAATACCTAATATAAAGCAAATGTTATATAAATAGTTGTTATACTATATTTCTTATTGTTGTATTGGGTTTTAAAAAAATTGTTGTTTTTTTCTCCCTGAATGTTTTCAATCTGTCATTGGTTGAATCTGTGGATGTGGAACCCTGAATGTGGAGGGCCGACTATACCTATTTAGGCACCTAGTCTCAGTTTCTCGGGGTAAATAAAGCACATGAATAACTACTTAAAGTCAGTGCAATAATAGAAATATGTATGCAGTGCCAAAGGAACCTAGATGAAGGAGTGAATAGTTCTGTTTATAAAACTTACAGAAAGTGGCATTTGAACTGAACTGGAGGATGGGCTAAGAATCTTCAACCTCATTCCACTGTACCCTCCCTCTTTATTTGGTTCTAGTCATATAGGTTGTCTTCTAGTTCCTAAAAACTACCAAAGTTCTTTCCTGCTGATTCAGGGTTTCCATATTCTACCTGGACCTACCACCTTCTTCACACTCTTCGCTGGCTATCTCCTATGCATCTGTTAGGTCAGTTAGTATAACACTTCCTTATTGAGGCTTTCTCGGACTCTCCAGTTCTCCCTTATTTTTCTCAGAGAATAACTGTTAATTTCTTTATGTCATTTATCACAATTTGTAATTACATATCCATGTGTGGGATTATTTGCTCTAAGTCTGCCTCCTTTAGTAGAATGTAAGCTCCCTGAGGGCAGGCTATATTGTCCACCAGGGTATATTCAACGCTAGGGACACAGTAAGCACACAATAAATATTTAGTGAATGAAAAAAGGAGGAGCAGCAGCAGCTGACTGCCCTGATCACCCAGTTGACCTAGTTTCTGCCATCACTATGCCATCCCAGAATGACTCAGGTAGAGTCCAGTCCAGCCCAGTGCCCTGAGCAACTGTCTTTTTTAGTATTTCAGATTCTCCTCAATGGCCTGGTTCAGGGAAGCAGACATAAGTGCCCTTGTGAGTGGAATTAGGGACCCTCTCAGAGGCTCCCTACAGGAATGATATTACCTTGGGGGTTTTGAGCACAAACTTCTGTTTGCTTTCATCAGGGCCCAGCTGTGCTTTCAGTTTCAGGAGTTTTGACACCTCCTCCTCGATCTGTGGAGGGAAAGAAGGCGCTGGTTATCCACCTGTCACTCTCCTCCCTCCCCCGCCATTCATTCGATATTCTTCCCTCATTAGGATCTGCTCGAGCCTAGCTTTGCTTCTTTCAGGACCCACCCAGGATACCTCCCCAACCAGCCCATCTCCTCCCTAACAGCCCGGTCCCTTCCCCCATATCCCTGTCCTGTGTTCAGACTACCCCGGCTTTATGTCCTCCTTGGCTTTGCTTGGCCTCTCCCCTGCCACCTTGGTCGCACCTGCTCGGCGCTAGCCTTCTGCTGCTTGAGGCCCCGCACGCGCTCTCCCTGAAGTCTCACTAGCTCCTCCAATGCCGCACGCTCAGTCATCCTGGCTACCAACTTGGAGATGACTGCTGCCTGGATCGGCTGTGGTAGCCTCAGCCCGGATGACTTCCGGCTATCGAGTCGCTGGCCCGCACGCCTAGAGAGCCCTCATCGAGTACAACCCGACTTCCGGCTACTACCGGAAGTGCCCAAGCTGCTTGCAAAGGAAGCTTGGGAGTTTCGGAGCCCACGCTACGGGACTCGGGAGGTGCACAAACGCTCAGGTCTTCCGTAGTGCTCGGGCTTCACCTCTACAGCAGCCAGCACCTTTCCTGGGGTCCGACCTGCCTCATTCCGAGGCCTTTGGCTCCTGTCCCAGAAAGCCGGCGTCCTGCTGCGGCATGCCCCAGCTCAGACTCCTGCCCAGGAGGGCCTGGGCTGCCTTGCTCAGCCAGCTCCTGCGACCTCCCTGTGCTTCTTCCTCGGGGGCGGTCCACTGTCATAGCCAGGTGAGCGAGATTGAAAAAGCTCCGGTCTGTCACGGCTAGGCCTCCAGGTGTGAAAGCATGGACTCACAGCCTGTATTCCAGTAGTATTGCAATCGGTTTTTATTGAGTGTCTCCTATGTACCTGCACTGAGCTAAGCGTTTTGGGTGCTTTGTCACTTACTCCTTACAGCAATCTTGAGAGGTTAGGGTTTTTATTTTAACTTTACAGTTGAAGAACTGGAGGCTGCAAGGTTAAATGACATATCTACTGATATATAGTAAAGGAGTGTTTTAATACAGATCTACGCACCTGTA
This sequence comes from Lemur catta, assembly GCF_020740605.2. NCBI lineage: Eukaryota > Metazoa > Chordata > Mammalia > Primates > Lemuridae > Lemur > Lemur catta. Next base: position 6,789,173 of record NC_059132.1, read on the forward strand.
TCTGAAACTCTTGGAGTCAAGCATAGTAATATTTCTTAAGGAAAATATATCGACATTCCCACTAAGTTGAGATAACTAAAGGTCATAAGTAGATTGAGTTCACATTAAAATTAACCCCAAAATGAATCTCAAAATTTTCAGATTTCAGAGATTTTTGGATTTTGGAATTGCAAATGAGGGATTGTGGACTTGAACTTCTCTTGGGGGAGAAAATCAATATAGTATAGAACTACCTCACCCTCTATTTCTGGAAGAGCATACAGCCTGTTGGTAATAAAGTCACTTATTTTGTTTTGCTTTACTTGGGAAATACTCTATTTTCCTCTTAATAGATGCTTTGTGCTATCATGAACAACAAGGCTCATACTTTTTATTAATAGTCTCCCAGCATCTTACTAGTCTGGGTTTTTGAGTTCAACCAGGAAATCCATTTCTTTTTATTCCACACGCTTGCTCTGTGTCCTTGGGCTGGTTCTCTTGTCTTCAAGTTGTATTTTCTCTATCTCCAAACCTAATAACCAGTGCTTCCTTAAAAATACTTATTTTTTCTGTTTGAGTAGAAACTGAGAACTGCAGAAGATCATAATAATCCCTATCCCTAAATGGTTGGTGGTTGTAATGGTGGGTTATTCTGTACCTTCGTTGTTCTCAGGTGCTTAAACTTTTTGAGAGATTTCAAAACTCCACATATAGTGAGGAAGCTTTTGTAATGAAGACCTGACCTCATATATACTACATGTGTAATTGTAGATAGAACTTGGGTTCTTGGAGGTGGGGTTGAGATTTGGATAGATGAAATAATGCTCTGGCTTCCTGTTGCTCAGGGTCAAGAGTCTTTGCAGTTTGGTGATCCAGAGAGTCAGAGATGTCACAGGCATTGCCAGTGTCCAGAGGAGCCACATCTCCCATTCCTTTTTCTGTCAGGTTGCAAAGGCAGTGTTAACATCCCAATTGAAACCACATCAAGACAAACCAAATTTTATTATCAAGACTCCAAAGGTAATGTTTTTTGCTCACCCTATCCCATTAGAGTGCCTTGAAGGACTGACCTCTGTTTTGCTCATCTCTCTGACCCCTTTTAATGTCCTCTTAAACTAAATTAAAAACAAAATAAACAAACAAAAAAACCCAACTGCTATTCTTGAGATACTGGGTGGGGTTCAGGCTCATCCGAATTCAAGAAATGTCAGCTCCAGACCTTAACATAAGGTGTAGTTTAACTCCTTGTCTTAAATGGACTTATTTTTTGTTTTTGCTTTCACGGTGTCTGCTTTTGATTTCTAGGGCACCAGGGATCTTAGTCCCCAGCAGATGGTTGTGAGGGAGAAAATTCTTGATTTGGTTGTTAGCTGCTTTAAACGTCATGGAGCAAAGGGATTGGATACCCCAGCATTTGAGCTAAAGGTAAGGGGAGAAAAAAGACTGCCTGGAACCCCATTGCTTCACTTGTTTTTAGTGTCTCAAAGGGCTTTTCCTCTGTGTTTTGGGGTCATCCTTTGAACTGTGGCTTTTTCTGTTTGATCCCTGCAGGAAGTGCTCACTGAGAAGTATGGAGAGGACTCTGGGCTTATTTATGATCTGAAGGATCAAGGTGGAGAGCTGTTGTCCCTTCGCTATGACCTTACTGTATTCTTCTGAGTGCTGGAGACTGATCTATCTTTTTCTACATCTAGAAGGCTTTCTCTGACAAAAAGGAAGAGAGTGATTCTGGGACCCCATAGGTCCATTGGTAGCAGCAGTTACTTCCAGTTTCTCCCAGAAGGCAATTCTGTCAGGAAGCCTGGCCTGGAGCCCTGTCATTTAACTTTAATGTGTATCAGAATCCTTTGGGGGAGCTTGCAGAGACAGATTCCTGGCCACAGATCCAGAGATTCTTAATTCCATAGTAGGGCTCAACCATCTGCCTTTTAAACAGGCATCCTGGGTAATTAAGATGCATGAGGTCCTTGGCCTACACTTTCAGAAATGGCTTAGAAGTCGTAGGCAAATCCAGGTTCAGAAATTTGACTATTTTAAGATGGTTGGGAATTCCTCAATGGGAGGAAATGGCCCGGACCTGAATTAGTTCTTGGGTCATTTCGATCTCTGCTTCCCGTTTTCTGTTGAACTTTTACTTTTACTTGGTGAGATTCCTTCATTTGACACTATTCAATGTATATTGAATGCCAAGGACTACTAGGCCTTGGGGATAGTGGGAAATATTACAGAGAAGGTAAATGTTCTCATCCTAGTGGATGAGATCTAACTGATAGAGGTCCAATTCCCCCTAGTATCTGTATATTCGGCCTAAACCTTGGATTCAGTATCCTTCTTCCTTAACCTATTTATGTGAGGTCCCTTTTGCTCGTTATCTGGCCATGAATAAAGTGAAGAGGATGAAACGCTATCATGTTGGAAAGGTGTGGCGGAGGGAGAGCCCAACCATGGTCCAAGGCCGCTACAGGGAATTCTGCCAGTGTGTAAGTGACCTGATTGGAGCAGCACAGTTTGATGGTTTTGGGGGTCACAGTCTTGGAATTGGCTGATTAGCGGAGGTTTTTTCCTATCTTTTTCTTTGTTGTAGGATTTTGACATAGCTGGTCAGTTTGACCCCATGATCCCTGATGCAGAATGTTTGAAGATCATGTGTGAAATCCTAAATGGTCTGCAGCTGGGGGACTTTCTCATTAAGGTGAGGCCAGAGCTGAGGACTGGGTGAGAAGTCTGGATTTGACCTAATACTGTTTATGCAAGTCCCAAACATAGGTGACCCCAGCCTTTAAGCCTAAAGCTCTAGGACCTTCATAGTCTAGCTGTTGCATTTCTTACATATGTACTCTTCCTTTGAAATTTCCTTTCCCTTTTATGAGTTAGGAGAGTACTGCCATTGTTTTGAGGGAAAGGACATTGACAAGGGACTTGGATTACTTACAATGAGTTCACAGGTCAATGACCGGCGGATTATGGATGGAATGTTTGCTGTCTGTGGTGTTCCTGAAAGCAAGTTCCGTGCTGTCGGCTCCTCAATAGACAAACTAGACAAGGTAACAAATAACACATGCTTCAGTAGACCCTGTCTAGGTTCCTGCCCTGCCCTCAAATCTATACCTCTAGAGAAAAGTAAGGAGACGGTGGTTGGAATTGGGCCATTTATGGGAGGAAGGTAAGGAGACATTCTGAGGCAAGATCTGAGTTGTGCTGTATGGTGGGGATTGTGGCTGGATTTCGTTCTTTCCTTCTTTTTGTTAACTAACACCTTGCTTGGTGGAAGTGGCTGAATTTCTTAAGTTGTCTCTGACTTTGCTGAGTATACCATTAGCTACTTGTGACATACATACTTAACGAAAGTGAGATGTCCTTTTCCAGTTTGAGAAAGAAGGATCTTGGGGCTGGGCTAATGTTTGGGTGTTTATGCAGATGTCTTGGAAAGATGTGAGACATGAGATGGTGGCAAAGAAAGGCCTGGCTCCTGAGGTGGCTGATCAAATTGGGGATTATGTCCAATGTCATGGTAAGAACCAGGGTTTTCAGAGCTGTGATAGAACCAGGCTGTGGGTGATATGTGCTCAACTTCTACCTCTGAAACACCTCCTTTCTGTAGATATGCTAAGCTCCAGAGCCCGCCCTGAATTTAATTTCCCTTTTAACTTATTTTGACCACTTTGTATCTTAGGATGGCAAAGGTGGAGGCAGAGGAGGAGGATCTGGTCACATGAGACCAGGATCATCTTCTTATAAGAAAGTGAGGAGGACTAGCTAGAAGCTAGAGGACATTAGGGATATATTTGGATGAAATACACCTGGGTGAACAGGACAGATGGTCTGTGTCCTCAGGTGGGGTGACCCTGGTAGAGCAAATGTTCCAGGATCCCAGACTATCCCAGAACAAGCAGGCCCTGGAGGGTCTGGAGGACCTGAAGCTGCTGTTTGAATACCTGACTTTATTTGGAATCTCTGAAAAGGTAAGCTGAATTGGGAGTGGACCTTCTGCTGAACTCTGGGGCTCTCAGGGTTCTGAATCTAGTTTGGGACTGACTATAGCCTTGTCCCCACAGATCTCCTTTGACTTAAGCCTGGCTCGGGGCCTGGACTACTATACAGGAGTGATCTATGAAGCAATACTGCTGCAGTCCCCAGCTCAGGCTGGGGAGGAGCCCCTGAGTGTGGGCAGTGTGGCTGCTGGTGGGCGCTATGACGGGCTGGTGGGCATGTTTGACCCCAACGGCCACAGTGTGCCATGTGTGGGGCTCAGCATTGGGGTAGAGCGAATATTCTCCATTGTGGAGCAGAGGATGAAGGTAGGTCTTAGGTAGGAGTGAGGTAGAGCAAGAGGCCTAAAAACCTTCCTGTTTCTAGAGGTGCAGTTGCATTGTTTTTTTGATGATTCTTTTTGTCTTATTTTTTGGAATTGTTGATGCAAAGGAAGTTTTTATTAGTTTTACTTTCTTCTCTCTTATCAGACTTTAGGTGAGAGGGTACGGACCACAGAGACCCAAGTGTTTGTGGCCACACCACAGAAGAACTTTCTACAAGAACGGTTGAAGCTAATTGCAGAGCTTTGGGATGCTGGGATCAAGGTATGGTGGAGCTGATATCTGAGTCATCTGGGTAATTCAGGAGCCAAGTTCATTTCTAACTTATGCCTAGGGTGGAACTCAATACCTTTTTAGTCTAATTACTAGAGTGGCTGATTATGGTAGGAGGGCTAGCCACTTATTTCTGGCTTTTTTGGAAATAGTTATTCCTGGGGTTTGTGTCACTTCTAAGTCCTCCACTCTTTTCAGGCAGAGATGCTATACAAGAACAACCCTAAATTATTAACCCAACTGCACTATTGTGAGAACATGGGCATTCCCCTGGTGGTCATTATTGGTGAGCAAGAACTGAAAGAAGGGGTTATCAAGCTCCGTTCAGTGGCCAGCAGAGAGGAGGTGAGTGGGGGGAGCAGAAATAGAAGGGAACAAGTGTTTCTGTTTTTCCCAGATTCTTTAGAAATACTTATCTTCTGGCTGAGGAGATATCATCAGGGTTAATAGTGATAGAGATGAATGCAGACCCATCCCCAAACAACCATTGTAGCCCATGAATATTGGCTGAGTGGGCAGAAGAAAGACAAATGAAATCTGAATGGGTATTTTAAGACTAATCAATAAAACTGACACAGATGAGGTGTTTGAATTTTTTTATTCTTGAGTGTATACACTCTCCAGGTCAGCTTGGAGCTCATACTACTTCATACCTGTTGTATAACTAGTGGAAGTGGATGCAGAGTAAAATGAATCTGGAAAAACAGTGGCTAAGGAGCTAGTATCACTTTCTAGTTTGTCACATGAAGATTCTCTTCTGTTTCAGGTGGCCATTAAACGTGAAAATCTTGTGGCTGAAGTTCAGAAGCGACTATCTAAGTCTTGATCCTTGCCTGATTGCCTCTGTTGCTCTTTGTAGAAAAGGTTTCCTCTAGAGCTGAGTTTCTGATGGACTTTACAGCAGCTGGCCAGGATGGGTGACAAGGATCTTCTGCCTCCTCCATCCTTCCTGGGTACAGAACTATACAAGGCCCTGAAGATTCCTGAGCTAGTGCAAGCAGCTATTCTGCATGGATGCAGATGGCTGATATGTGAAAGAGACACGCTATAGCTGCAGAGGCAAATTTGAAGTGCCACTGAATGCTGTCAGGAGGTGCTGAGATGGTTGCTATGAGCAAGGCTCTGGGAGACTCACCTCAGGCTGACGATTCTGAACCGTTGTGATCAGAAGCCAGAACTTAGTCTTCTGCTGCAGCTTCACAACCAGATTGTGGAGAATTTGTCCACAACCAGCCCTTGGCCTATCCAGGGAGTTTTGGGAAGGCAACAGGGAGGGGCAACGGCTGCTTTCTGCTTTGTTTGAGGACAGAGATGCTATCCCAAGGGCATGGCAGTACCCATATTGATTTGGCATCTCTCCAGGGCCATCCACAGCTAACAGATAGCAGGGTGGAGCTATCTGTTTAATAATCTTGAACATTGAACTTAACAGGTGACTTGACAAGGCAGAGATATGATCTTTTGAGATTTTGGAGACCATTTCCTGTGCCAGAATCACAGCTCCGACTATTCCATGCCATGGAGACTGTTCTAGAAGTGGTTGGATAATATGTTAAATAAAATATCAAGTGTAGTAGTTTGGGTAATTTGTTATCAAGGGGTTGGTTTGCGTAGACCATAGGAAATGCTTGAGTGCACACTAGATAATTTTCTGAGCTAGGAGTAACCTTCCTGGAGTGATTCTTCAGTGAAGGGAGCAGGCACAGTGTCTCCCTTCTTTCCCTCCTTTCCTCAATTTGGAGAGAACAGTTATGTCACTAGGAATCAACAAACAGTGAGTTTTCTGCCGGAGTGCTTCACTCTAGAGCAGTGGCCCCCAATCTTTTTGGCACCAGGGACTGTTTTCATGGAAGACAATTTTCCCATGGACCGGGGAGGTGGGGAATGGTTTTTGGATGATTTGAGCACATTACATTTATTGTGCACTTTACTTCTATTATTATTGCACTGCAATATGTAATGAAATAATTATACAACTCACCGTAGGTTGGGGACCCCTGCTCTAGAGTGTTGCTGACTGGCCTTCCCAAGTCTAATCACGTTGATTAAATTGTCGCCTACAGATTGAATGACTCTAATGTTCCCCAGTTGATGGAATAATGAGTTAACCAAAGGGCGATAGCATTGCTTCAAGGAAAAGAACTCAAGTGCAAAACGTGCTTTCTATATGTGCATTGGGAATGGTGCAGTTGTTGGAAACACTACTGTAGCTTAGGGCCATATCTCTGGTGCATGCAGGTGAAGGGGGGCATTTAGAGCCCCTAATAGCAGCACTTCAGCCTTAAAGAAGGTTTAGAAATGCAAGCAGAGTTGATTAGACTAGATCTGAGCCCACTGTTTCCGAACCTCGGTTTCCTCGTTCGTTACATAGTTGAGCTAAATCTATCGGCCCGACAGCCCTTCAATGCTTGTTTTGAAAGCCGAAGCTAAAAAACGTTTGCTAGGCGCCCGTACTTCCGTGTTGCTTCATACTCCTCTTGCGCCTGCGCCATCTCCTAGGGACGGAGGCGGGGCCAACAAGCCTGTTTTAGAAGTCCTCCAGTCCTTCAGCTCTGTTAGAACACGAGACTCTAAGCTTACTGTAGAGCCATCTTGCTTTACGGCACCAGGCCGCTTTTTACGGCATTTTCCGCCTTGCCATTCACTTCGCTGTGAAGATGGCGTCGGGCAGCGGGGTAGGTGTTGTGTGTGAGGAGGAGGTGGTTTGAGGGTGGGAGGTGGCTTCTCAAGGCTGAATAGAGACAAACTACTGCACGAGACTGGCTTCTCGGCGCTTCCTCGAGATCCCGGGGTCTGGATTCGAGAACTCCCGTAAGGCCCCGGAACAGGGTCAGTGAAGTCGCGGAGGTCTCTCAGGTTGGCTTCCTGAGGCTACCTCAGCCTCCTAGTGCGGTTCAGAGGGTTCTGGGGCCGCCCTGGAGGCGAGGTTCCCTCAGTTTGTGTAGGGGTCCGGACACGGTTGGCGACGGGTCTTGAGCGCTTTTTTTCCCCACAGACAAAAAACTTGGACTTCCGCCGAAAGTGGGACAAAGATGAATACGAGAAACTCGCCGAGAAGAGGCTCACGGAAGAGAGAGAAAAGAAAGATGGTGGGTGCTTGCTCCATCAAGGGTTAAGGGTATTTTAGAAGTGATGCGATGAGTGGAGAGAGGGTGGAGAGTTGAAACGCGCTGCCCTCCTACCCAGTGTAATTCTGCCAGAGTGTTGCCTCCCTGCTCCTTGGTTTCTACATTTATAAAATGAGAGCGAGAAGGTGGACTGAAGTGGTTTTGAGGTGCTCTTCAGTTCTGCTGTCCTCTGCTTCCTTGCCTTCCCTTTACTTGGCTCGTTTAGTGCTTTCTTGAAGTACAGAGAGGAGAGCGGAATCCTTAGTAGTGACAGAAGAAGTTAGGTGGAGTGTTTTGCTGCTGCTCATTACTGCGGTCTATGACCCCACTCTTTCCCTTGAAATTTCTTAAAGGGGAGAGCGTTCCTGGCCCAGTGAAGACCCCCTCATATAGTCTAAGCAGTGGTATTTTCCAGGAACCTGTTGTTTCAGCTTGTACTGAGTAGTGCTGTTTCTGCGTGCCTTGTACGATGTCAGGAAGTTAGTGCTCCTCTCCTAGATATGGATTACTCTTTAGGAAAAGTCTTATTTTGTCATCTGTTTCAAACTTGTATATTCTTCTTTCCTTTTACATGTCAGCTGACACACAGTAACCCTTTTAGTTTTTATGTAATATGAATAATAAATACTTCTTGACATGTAACAGGTATATGTTGGTCCCCGTTTTTAAAAAATATGACCTAGCTCTCAGGTGTTTTTCTGTGTTATGCTTAGGATATCTGCCTGAAAGCATTACTGAACGTCCTTGCTCCTCTTTCGAAAAGGTTGCTTCTAGTAAAAATTCAGAAGTTCTCCCTTCCATTCAGTTAATCAATAAATAGAAAACATGCTGCTTTTAGACTTGCTGGCTTTAAAGTGGAGAAAAGCTGTAGAGAGTTGGGGCTGGCTTATTTTTTTTCTTGTGTTGAGATTCTCCCTAGCTGCTGCTTAAGTATCTCTGTTGTGTTCCTTTGCTTAGGAATCAAAAAAATAAATGAGAGTAGACCTGAATTTTGGGTTTCATGCATTTTTTTTCCTTTTTGGTTGAGGAACCTATAATATTTATTATCATTATTTATTTATTTTTTTGCACTGGAGGTGCTAAGAGGGACTATAATATTAAAGGGACTTCTGTCCCCATTATGTTTCAGGAAAACCAGTGCAGCCAGTCAAGCGAGAGCTTCTGCGGCACAGGGACTATAAGGTGGACCTGGAATCCAAGCTTGGGAAGACAATTGTCATTACCAAGACCACCCCACAGTCTGAGATGGGAGGGTGAGTGGCTTTTCATCTTTCTCGGCAGCCAAGAGTGGGTCTAGTAAACTACCTATGTAGGTTTTTGGAACTGTTAAGGGGGAGTCCCTGGCCCCAGGATTTGATCCTTCTTGCCTATAATTCTAAGGTTTGTTTTTTTTTTTTTTGGTCCCCCAAGGTCTCAAGTTAACATGATAGTGTCTCTAGGAGTGTTCACTCTGTGGGCTTTTTCATATTAGCACTGCAACTACTATTTAACATTTTAAAAGGGATTATTTGTTCTGTCAGAGGAAGAAATGAAGGAAAGGACTAATGAGTAGAATTCTGAGAGAGAAATTAGGTGGAGCTAGAATGGAGCCTAAAAGTTGTTAATGATGAAGAAAGGGGGTTGAGGTTCCAGGCTAGCTGCATAGACTTCAGGCGTTATGGATTGCTGGGTTGTGCACCTTTTTCCCAGGCCAAAACTATAGGAAGAAGGGTCTCACAAGAGCTCATCACTCTTTTGCCCACCACTACTTTTTTGTCTAGTTAGGTTTTCTGGCAGGAAGGCAACACAGTAATGAGTGACAGTTCTCTGAGCAGCATAATAAATCCATTGTTGTCATTCCTCCCAGTTATTGCTGTGTAAGTTAACAAATTAACCCAAAGTTGAGCAGCATAAACAACATAGTTCATAGTTTCTTTGGATAAGGAATTTGGGAGTGGCTTCTCTAGGTGGTTCTGGCTCAGGATTTCTCATGAAGCTGCAGTCAAGGAGTCAGCTAGGTAGGTCTGCATCTTAAGTGGGGCTGGAAGATCTGCTTCCAAGCTTTCTCACAAGTCTGTGGTTTGAAGACCTAAGTTTTTTGCCCCAGGGTCCTCTGCGTAAGATCACTCACACCAAAGCAACTGGCTTCCCCAGAGCAGGTGATTCGTACAAAGACAGAAGGCCTGATTTTTTTATAACCTAATCTTGGAAGTGACATACCATCATTTTTGACATATTCTATTGGTCACCCAGACCAATCCTGGTACAAATTGGGAGGCGACTACACAGGGTAGGAATACCAGGAGGGAAGGGCTCATTCTGGGGCTTAGAGGATGGCTATTGCACTCTGCTGAAAGCTAAGGCTTCATGGAAATGAAGGCTTAACATTTCTAGAAAGGAAGATCCTTAAAACCATATTTGACCCATGTGCTGTTTCTTCGTGTTTGTTAGATATTACTGTAATGTCTGTGACTGTGTGGTGAAGGACTCCATCAACTTCCTGGATCACATTAATGGAAAGAAACGTAAGGCTTGGAGGTAGTTTGTGACTGGGGCTGGGATTGGGTTTTGGAGGTGGGTGGAAAGGGGTGGTTTTTGTTGGGCCTTTTTTTTTTTTTTTATACCTGGGGAACTCTCCATTTGCTTCAGCACAGGCCATCCTTTACTTCATTATCTAATATTTCTGGCCGTGAGGTAAGATACTGTTCTAGGCTCTCAGAAAGCCCAAACCGTGCTCTTCCTGAGCCCAGTTGGCCCCACTGGTGCTCATCTGCTCAGTAAGGGCAGTTGGAAACTACTTGCGTCTTGTTATCTAGGGCTGCTGCTTCTGGGAACAGGTGAGGCCAAGGGAGTTTCTTTTAGCTGTAATTACTTTTGCTGTGCGTAAGAGATAATTTTTATTTTTTTTAAAGAAGTCAGGAAAAGACTTTCTGAGGGTCTGAGGATGTTGTAATGACCTTGCCTTCCTGACTGTTGATCCTACCCAGATCAGCGAAACCTGGGTATGTCTATGCGTGTGGAGCGTTCCACCCTGGATCAGGTGAAGAAACGCTTTGAGGTCAACAAGAAGAAGATGGAAGAGAAACAAAAGGATTATGATTTCGAGGAAAGAATGAAGGAGCTCAGAGAAGAGGTAAGGCTTTTCTGTCCCTCCCCTGATCAGCTTTGAATTTCAGGTTATGAATCATGGGAGGCCGTCTTCCTCATCCCACTCCTACCCCCAGAGTTGTATCTCATTTATTGCTTTTGTGTGGGATTCTTGTGTTCTGAAGGAAATGGCTCTGTACCTACCCTTGTCTGCTGGACTCTCTGAATACTTTTTTTCTTGTAATTATAGATGCCTTTTGATTTATGATGGAGTTACATCCTGATAAACTTATCATTAGTTGAAAATATCATAAGTTGAAATGTATTTAATACATTTAACCTACCAAACATCGTAGCTTAGCCTAGCCTACCCTAAATGTGCTCAGAACACATTTGCTTACAGTTGGGCAAAATTATCTAACACAAAGCCTATTTTATAGTAGTGTTGAATATGTCCTGTAATTTATTGATTACTGAAACTGAAAAAGCAGAATGGTTTTATGGGTACTCAAAGTATAGTTCCTACTACTGAATGTTTATTACTTTTAGACCATTGTAAAGTTGAAAATCATAAGTCAAATCATCATCAATTAGAGATGTCTGTATTCTTTTTAATTTTTTTAAGACTTAATTTTTTAGAGCAGTTTTAGGTTTATAGCAAAATTGAGAGGAAGGTATAGAGATTTCCCACACAATTCTATCTCCACACATGCATAGCCTCCCCCATCTCTTTTTAAAAAAAAAAAAATATAGGAAAGATTAAATATACCTAGTTCCCAAGAGCCCTGTGGAACCAGGCTGCCTGAGTCAGAATTCTGTTTCCTCCACTTACTACCTGTGAATCTTGGGCATGTTATATAATCTCTCTGTGCCTCAGTTTCCCCATGTTAGAGATCTCAGTATAATATACATAAAGTACTCAGAACAGTTCCTGGTGTGCACAATATGCCTCAGAACGTTTGTTGCCGTTGCATAGTTTTGCTTCTATAATTCTGTTAAGAACTAGAAATAAAATGGGGTATAGGACTGAGAAATTCTATCTAGAGGCTGAAACTTCTTTCTTATCCTTTATACTCTTTACTGTGGCTTTTGCTCTGCCCTTGGGATTTTTACTTGTGTTTAACAACATTTTCCTAAAGATAGAAAGGAATCTTGAAGCTCACGTCTCTTTCAACATTTGGTTGAAGAGTCTGAACTGATTCTGAGTGATTTTCCCCTCTAGGAGGAAAAGGCCAAAGCGTACAAGAAAGAGAAACAGAAGGAGAAGAAAAGGAGAGCTGAGGAGGACTTGACATTTGAGGAGGATGATGAGATGGCAGCTGTGATGGGCTTCTCAGGCTTTGGTTCCACCAAGAAGAGTTACTGAGGCTTTCTGTGCTTGGCCTAACTTTGGCCTATGCTGGACCTAACTATGTGCGTGTGTGAGGGGGGGCTCATTTCTTTTTGGGTACTGGGGAAAGTCCTTAAGAGTGTCAATGGGGAGGACTAGAGGGTCGGTGTTTGGTTTCCCTCTACCTAGGGAGAGGGCACAGGATACAAAGGTAATGCTGTGGCACATTCCTTCAGCCTCAGTATATATCACTGGAGTCGCAGGACCTCTGCCTATCTGAGTTCCCAATAAAGAAAAACCTCCCCTTCTGAGGCTGCTTCCCTGAAACTCCTGCATCTTTCCCTCTTCATCTATCCAACCTCTTGTCTGAGCATCCTACCTTTATCCTGTGTTCTGCCTTTTTTTAAATTTTGACTTTTGTTCAGCCTGCAACAGAAGCGATCTCTGGGTCCCCAGTTTGCAGTTGGTGGCATATCCTTGACCAGCCCCCTCCTCCCATCTGGCCCTGTGGTTCTCTAGCCACCTGTGCATGCATGTGTACTTCTGCCTGGGTCAATGTATGTGTGGGTGTGTGTGCATGAATCTGTCATATAGAGGGGGCCTGAGCTCAGAGCATTGCTGCCCTGGGCCTGATGTTCTTGGCTTCCTCAGAGCATGTAACAGGAAATTAAATGGGATGAGTGTTTGGTGTGGTTTATGTCTGATAAGTTTTTTTTTTTTTTTTAAATTGTTCAGATGTAGATTGTTTCAGCTTCTGTTTGTTTCGTTTTACTGAGGATTTCTCTGTTTTTGTCTTCCTTGTGAGCAGGCTCTTGGAAGAATCTGATGCAAAAAAGAAAATGAGAAAAAAAAAAAAAAAAAAAAAAAGCCAAACCCTCACTATGGGAGCCGTTGGGTCTTAGAGGCTGTTCAGTGTGTATAATAAATGGCATTGGCTGGGCCTGTTTCACATTTGGTGGGAACATTCCATATTCTTCGCTGTGCATATTTATGTTTCCTTCTCACACTCAGGATTTTCATATAGGATGTTTTTTTCTCCTTTCATTTTACTGCTGTCACTTTAATTTAATTTTTGCCTGGGTTCCTTTAGCATGAGTTGTGTTTTCATCTGATATGGGCTCTGTCCAGATGAGTCTGGAAAAAACTATTTCTATAATTTCAGCCTCCTTTGATCTCTGTTTTTGGAATAGTAAAATTCAAAATTGAACTTAGTGTTTTTCTTACTATTTACAATTGGGCTAGGCACAGGGTTACTCATTCATGGCACTGTTGACATTGTGGGCTAGATAATTCTTTGTTGTGGGGGGAAGTGCTGTGCATTGTAGGATGTTTAGCAACATCCCTGGGCTCTACCTACTAGATGCCAGTAGCACTCTCTTTCACAGTTGTGACAAATAAAAATGTCTGTGTCCCCTGGGAGGGGGCAAAATCCCTCTACCCCATTAAGAACCACTGAAAAGAAGCTGCCTTCCCTACCTTAGTCTAACTTGAGAATAGGACAGCACAGTCTGGTTGACTAAAAATAAACCACAAAATTTGCTATCGCCCGGATCAGGTACTGTGCCAGGTCCAGGGGATGCAGAGGGGGGAAAATAGTCTCACACCTATGCAAAGAACTGTAATCACGTAAACTTGAAACAGATGAATTCTATAACTACATTTGCTGGTTCTACACCCTGAAAAAAGGGATCTATTTGGGTTAACAAGGCTGCCACCACATGGCTTTTTTCTTTCTTTGCCCCATCTAGTTCCTTACACCTTTCTATAGCATCTGAACCACTGTGGGTCCCACAAAGCACCATATACTTCCCTTTGGACTTTTGTACAAAATTCCCTTGCAGTTAGGCATGCCTTTTATCTACTTAATTTCTGATGCTGAATCTTCTCTCCTGGGACTACTATGTGAATATGTCTTCATCGATTGGCTGAAGGCCTGGCTCAAAGTTTTAGATAAAGCATTTGATGTCTAATTCAGGGCAGAGTAGTGGGTGTTATCCTTGGCAGAATTATATGCACTCTAGGTCTTTGAGTAAGAATCTATCCTGGTTTACTGGGTCTTTTTGTTACCTTTTTTAGAGCAGGCTGGAGAAGGTTTCAGTGAGGTGAATTCCTTCCATGGTTCAATATTCATTCTTCAGGAAACCATCTAATTCAAATTAGCTTCAAATGATTTCTTTCTTTGGTCCAGTGGGATCTTACCTCTGGTCATCTCTACTAAAAAGCAATTCTCAATTCTAGGTTCTCCAGACTCTCTTGGGACTGGTAAGTGGTTTGAGTTTCAAAGGGACCTGTCTAGGTAATGGATGTTTGGAGATGCTCAAGGTGGTGGCTTGGAAGGAGATGGCCTGGAAATCCAGGAGCCCAGAACAATCCCAGACTCTGAAGTCTCGGAAGCTTCTTTGATGTTTGAGGTCTAAAACCCATGGAAATTTAGCATTCTGCTTGAGGAATATCCCTGTGACTAGCCTGTGTGTGTTCACTGATTGAGTGCTTTTGGGAGGTGAGTTGCTACAGGCACTGGTAGTATCTTCTGAGGCAAGGGATCAAGGTCCTAGATGTCATGGAATTTACATTCTGGTGGAATTGCCCTTTAAAGTACTTAGGAGACAAAAGGATCCTTAATCCTTCGTGCACTCTCAGGGCCTTTTGTATTTCTCCCATAACCCCCTCTAAAACTTTAAATGTGCAGATTATTTAATCCAGCAAATCTACTTGGAAGTATTTATCCTAAAAAATACCGGTGTATGTGTACATATTTGTACAAGGATGCTTACTGCCCCTTTATGCTAGTGAAATGTAGAACTAGTACATTTATACTTTAATGTAGCCATTACAATGTATGTAAATTAGATCTCTATGTACTTGACAGGAAGGATCTTCAAGACATACTATTAAGTACACAGAATACCCAACAGCCAGGTTCCCAGCAAACCAAAAAACAAAAAAACAAAAAAATTGTTTATACATTTACATATGCAGACTGAGGAAAAGGACTGGAAGGGTACACACCGAAATATTAATAGGTTAACTGGACAAAAGTAGGAATTTGGGGAAGACGAAGTTGTGTACGTAAAAGGAATACGGTGTTCATACGGTGTTTAAAATTGAAATAATTCTTTAAAATAGCAAGTAATACTAGACTTATGTAACACCTGAGGGAGGAACTATGGGGTTTACCTGGTCTAGCAGCAAAGTCCCTAGATAAGGTCTGAAATACAATTTGCACTTCGTAAAGATTACACTCCCCTGACCCAGGCACTAGCTGTGAAAGTTGATTTGATCACAAAGTGACCCTACGTGGTGGTTGGGGGTATTGTCCAGAGACTTGTGAACCATATGACTGTTGAGTAGGAGAAAATAAGCCAGGACACAACTGCGGAAGAGCTCACCAGGGCGGGTAGGGGAACCCTGAGTGTCCTCACTTTTGTGTGTCCCCAGGTGGGCATTCTCCAATTGTCTGGAGGTGAAGGCGGATTGGACGGTCTTGGATGCTGTGTCATGCTGGAACAGTCACATTTTGGCTCTTTGTGACGCACGTGTTTCTCACCACTCAAGGAAATATAATCTGGAAACAGGATCTGGAGGAATCTGGAAACAGGCTCTAGCTCAGCAGTTCCTTTGACAAAGCATACGTTTTAAACTCCCTTGCCAGGTTGGGGTGGTTTGAGACCCCGCTAGTGCCTTTCAGTCCTGCTGGAGCTGCCCAGGCACAACCTGTTTTCTGCAGAAGTTCCAGGAATGGGGTCTTCTGGGGGAAATGACTGATTCTAGTGCTGGGGCAGGAAATACGGAAATGAACCAGGGAGTATCTTGTGCTAGAAAGTAAGGACGTGCTTAAACACAAAAAACAAAACTCTTTTAAAATTACTTTCAGTGTTTAAGTTTTGGTGTTTGTTTTTGTTCCAATAGTTACCTGTATCCTGTATACTTGTATCTTTTCTAGTGTCCTTTTTGCCTGAGGTTCAGAGGACTTTTCTTTCACATTTAATTGATTTTCTAATATATCTCAGAGTTGACCATTCCAATATACATTTTCCTAGATTCATGAAAAATCCTTTTGATGTGTAGACCCAAGTAGACTTTATTTCCAGAAAGTTTTCTTGTATTATAGTTTTAAAATTTTTTTTTCTATAATTTTTTTTTTTTAAGTTTTTAGAAACAGGGTCTCATTCTGTTGTCCAAGTTGGAGTGCAGTGGCACCATCATAGCTCACTGTAGCCTGGAACTCGTGGCCTGGCTAATTACTTTAGTAGACACAGAGTCTGTCTGTATTGCCCAGGCTAGTCTCTAACTCTGGGCCTCCCAAAGTGCTGGCATTACAAAGCGTGAGACACCAAGACTGGCTTGTCTATAGTTTTGAATATTACATCTATTCCATTATTTTATTATTCTTCTGCAGGCACTACAATATATGTTGCATCTTTGCCTCTATCTCTCTCTCTCTGTGATCTTTCTTACTGCTTTCTTCATTTTATTTTCTTGGCTGTTTTAATTCCTTTCCTCAATACTAGTTATTATATTTTAAGTAAAATCTCTTCCCTTTTGTACATCTTATAATTTAGTCTTTTTTCTTTCTGAGATAACTTGTTTTTTTCTTCAATATGTCCTGATTTTGACAAACTTCTTTTCTTTTTTGAGACAGTCTCGCTCTGTCGCCAGGGCTAGAGTGTCGTCGTGTTAGCCTAGCTCGTGCCAACCTCAAACTCCTGGGCTCAAGCGATCCTCCTGTCTCAGCCTCCCAAGTAGCTTTGAACTACAGGCACACTACCACGTTCGGCTAATTTTTTCTATTTTTAGTAGAGACAAGGGTGTCACTCTTGCTGAAGCTGATCTCGAACTCCTGACCTCAAGCGATCCTCCTGCCTCAGCCTCCCAGAGTGCTAGGGTTACAGGCGTGAGCCAGCATGCCTAGCCGACAAACTCTTTTCTTAATCTTTGTTCTTTGCTCATTTCTGTTCTGAGTCATTTTTGTGACTCACAGTATTTTTTTCATGTTACCAAATGACTGAGGTTATTTGATTTAGGTTGGGGTGTTTTAGTTTTCATATTTCATGTCTAGTTTTTAAAAAATATTTTAATTTTTAATTTTCTTTGTACAATTTTGTATCTGTCATGTTTTTTTTCTATTATGAGTATACTCCAGAAGTATAGGTCTGTCATTTTCTGTGCATTTTGCTATATTTTATTTTTCAGTGTTAGCAATTGCAACTGAGGCAGGAGCTTGGGTATGTTACTAGGTTTCTTAGTTTGAGTGCCTTCTTTTTGGCAGAACAAAATGCATTTTACCCCCAAATAGAGGCCCTATTTTAGGGGATGGAGCACAGGTTGATGTCTTCTGATTTTGTGATTCTCTTTCATTTCTTTTTTTTTTTTTATGTTGTTTTTTTTTTTTTTTGAAATAGGGTCTCACTCTGTCACCCAATCTAGAGTGCGATGGTGTCATCATAGCTCACTGCAACCTCATACTCTTGGGCTCCAGTGATCTTCCTGCCTCAGCCTCCCAAAGTAGCTGGGACTGCAGGCCCCTGCCACTATATGCTGGCTAATTTTTCTATTTTTTTTTTTTTTTTTTTTGAGACAGAGTCTTACTTTGTTGCCCGGGCTAGAGTGAGTGCCGTGGCCTCAGCCTAGCTCACAGCAACCTCAAACTCCTGGGCTTAAGCGATTCCTACTGCCTCAGTCTCCCGAGTAGCTGGGACTACAGGCATGCGCCAACATGCCTGGCTGATTTTTTCTATATATACTTTTTTTTAGTTGTCCAGATAATTTATTTCTATTTCTAGTAGAGATGGGGTCTCGCTCAGGCTGGTCTCAAACTCCTGACCTCGAGCGATCCATCCACCTCAGCCTCCCAGAGGGCTAGGATTACAGGCGTGAGCCACTGCGCCCGGCCCAATTTTTCTATTTTTTGTAGAGACAGGGTCTTGCTCTTGCTCAAGCTGGTCTTGAACTCCTAGCCTCAAGCAATCCATCCGCCTCAGGCCTTCCAAAGTATTAGGATTACAGGCGTGAGCTACCCTGCTGGCCTTCTCTTTCATTTCTGTGGAGTCTCAATTTTCACTGCTTGCTTCTTTCTTTCTCTGTACCATTGTGCCCTCAAGGATTACTTCCCCTTCAAGTCACCTCTTTCTTCCAGAAGCATGCCTTCCCAAGCTTGCCATTTCTATTCTCAAACACTTCAAAGCCTTTTTAAAAAAATTCCTCAGTTCCTTACATCTACCAGGTATTTCTTCACTCAGAATGGGATCCTCTTTCTCTGGTGGTGGTTTTATCTGTCTTCCATCATTGCTTGGCTCCTGCTGCTTTTAGTCTTTCTGTGCCATCTTGGCTTCCCTTCTGTAGCATGGCTCTGTAAGTGAATCTGCTGGTTTGGGATGTATATTTATCTGCTTATATGTAAAATGAGGTTTATAATTTTCTCTGTCTCTAAGTTATGCTGTAGCCATAGATGGTTTTATTCGTTTTTAGGATGAGTGGAGTGATTTAAATTTAGATGGCTGGTATTATTCTATAGGAATCTGGAAGTCAGTGCATTTGTTTTTGATTTTGTTGCCTTTAAAATTTTTTAATTGTCATAAAATACACAGAACATAAAACTTACCATCTTAACCATCTTTAAGTGTTCAGTTCAGTGGTGGTAGGTACATTCACAGTTATGTAACCATCACCACCATCCATCTCCAGAACTCTTTTCATTTTGTAAAACTGAAACTCTATACCCATTAAATAATAAGTCCCCATCTCCCTCTAAACCCGCCCCCTGGCAACCACCAGTCTACCTTCTGTCTCTATAAATTTGACTACTCTAGATATCTCATAAAAGTGAAATTATGCAGTATTTGTCTTTTTGTGACTGGCTTGTTTCATTTAGCATATTAAGGTTCATCCATGTTGTAGCATGTGTC
The DNA here is from genome assembly GCF_020740605.2 of Lemur catta. Taxonomy (NCBI): domain Eukaryota; kingdom Metazoa; phylum Chordata; class Mammalia; order Primates; family Lemuridae; genus Lemur; species Lemur catta. Next base: position 6,808,146 of record NC_059132.1, read on the forward strand.
AGAATTCATTCCTTTTAAAAGGGATAAACAATATTCCATTGTATGTATATACTACATTTTGTTTAACCATAATCCGTTGATGGATATTTGTGTTGTTTTTACCTTTTGGCTTTTGTGAATAATGCAGCTATACGTTTGGTTTAAGTACTGCTTTAGCTATACTATACAAATTCTATCATGTAGTGTTCCATTCTAAATATATATATTTTAGAGATAGGATCTCACTCTGTTGCTCAGGCTGGGGTGCAATGGTGTGTAACCCATAGCTCATTGCAGCCTTGGAGCTCCTGGGCTCAAGAGATCCTCCCACCTCAGCCTCCCAAGTAGCTAGGACTATAGGTGTGTACCACCACGCCCATTTAATTTATTTATTTTTGTAGAGATGGGATCTTGCTATGCTGCCCAGGCTGGTCTCAAACTCCTGGACTCAAGCCATCCTCTTGCCTTGGCCTCCTGAAGTACTGGGATCTAAGTATTTTTTTTTTAAGCTGAGTGTTGTTTAGTAATATGTTATTTAGTCTTTAAACATGCAGGATTTAATTTTAGGTGTCTTAAAGTTAATTCCAGGATTGCATTGTACTAGGAGAACATTGTCTAAATGGGATTAGATCTCTGGAATTTATTGAAGCTTCCTTTATGGCTTAATACATGGTTAATTGTTACAAATATTTTATGTATGTTCAAAAAGAATGTTTATTTTGGATATACTTATATTTTAAAATTGTTTTTTAGTCACATCCATGCTATCTTCATGTCTACTTGATCTACAATTCTTAGAGATGCATGTTAAAACATATCCAATTGTAATTGTTGCTTTATGTATTTTTCCCTATTTGATATAGTTCAAGATTGTGTTGTAGATGCATATATGCTTATAATTATATCAATTTTCTACTGTTCATTAAACATTTTCATTTTTAATTTTTTAATTTTAATTTTATTGTTTAAAAAATATCTCTACATCTTTGCCTGGGATAATTAAACATTTTTAGATCCGTGAGACTTAACGTACATGCAGAAAGTTTTTAAAGTCTATATGTATATTTTAAAAAATATTTATAAAGTGAACATTCGTATAACCACTACTAAGGTCAAGAAATAAAACATTGCTAACATTTTAGAAGCCCTCTATCTCTTTTAATGATTGGTCACAGTCTCTTCACTTTCTTTTGGAATTATACATTCCCCTGATTTTTAATTTAATTTAATTTTTTTTTTTTAAGAAACAAAGTTTTACTGTTACCCAGGCTGGAGTGCAGTGGCTATTCACGGGAATGATCGTGGCACACTGCATCCTTGAACTCCTGGGCTCAAGTGAGCCTCCTGCCTCAGCCTCCTGAATAGCTGGGACTACAGTTGTACACCATCATGCCCTCGCCTAATTTTCTCACTTTTCTTTATATCTTTACCACTTCTATGTGAATGCCCAAGCTCTATAATTTAGTTCTCCTAGTTTGACTTTTTTCATAAATGGAATCATATTAAACATATTTTTTGTTTGCTTCTTTTGTTCAAGAAAATATTTGTAGGGATTTATCCATTTTGTAGTTACTTTGTTTTTGTGGTTGCTTAATATTCCATTTAATATAGCACAATTTATTTATTTTAATGTTGATGGACATTTATGGCTTTTCCAGTATTTGGTTCATTGTTCATAATAACCAAAATGCAGAAAAAAAAAAAGATGTCTGTGTCTTGTAAATGTATCCTGCTGTACTTTGGCAAACATTTCTCCAGGATACATACCTAGGAGTGAAATTGCTGAGTATTTAGTGGATGTGTGTCTTCAATTTTACTAGTTATTGCCAGATGGTTTTCCAAAGTATTTCTACCAACTTACATTTCTACCAGCAGTTTATCAGAGTTTCTGTTGCTCCACACTGTCCCCAATATTTGGTGCTGTACAACTTTAAATTTTTTGCCAGTTTTATGGCTGTAATGCAGTACTTCATTGTGTTTTCATGAAAAAGACAAAATATTCCTTTTGAATTTGTAGAATAAATTTAGGTAATATATTTTCTTATTATTTAACTTTAAGTGCTGAATAGGGTGCATCTTTCTTTTAAAATAAACCTTTTAATAAAACATGACATATTTTCAAAAAAGTACCCAAGTGACAAATTTACAGCTCTATAAATTAATACAGAGAGAACCAAACCATGTAACTACCACACATGTCTATAAATAGAACTATTCCTTATAAAGCCCTTCTAGAGCCTCCTCTGGTCATTTATCCCACACTCGTCCTCCAAGGAAAGCCTTAAGGTGACTTCTAATATTATGATTAGTTTTGTTTTTCAACTTTATATTGATGGAATAATAGGTTTCTGATTTTCTTTTATGTTTCTAGATTTCATCTGTTTTGTTGTGTGTAGCGTTGTTTGTTTATTCTCATCACTGTATGGAAAGCAGTTTGAGCTCCTCAGTATAGGTTATGAGAGTCGCTACAGTGCTCAGCAAGAGGGTTGGAACATGGGGTTTCTTAGACTCCTTGTATTTGCAGGCAAATATCTTGCACTTGACAAATTCCCTTTTGACTTTTGTTTGAATTTCTCTAAACATCTCTAAACATTCTAAACTTCTTTGTTGTACTTATGTACAGTTCTATAATGGTGAGTCAGGCCATTTAGACTGCTGAATGAGAAATTATGTATTTTATGGATATATGAAATAGTTTGTGGTATTTATTCAACATATACACTTCTGCTTCCAGGAAGATGCTTGTAGTATTTCCTATTCATCCTGCTAAAATACAACTAAAAACCTCAGACATTGTATATGAAATAAGCATAGTACTCTGAAGGGCAGAGAAAAGGCAGACCAGCTAGGAACCTCAGGACCCAAGGTACAACACAGTGAAAAGTTTTCTGTGTTTCCTTTTTGCCTAATATATCTCAGACTTAGAGTTGAAAAAGCTGCCAACCTGGAAATGCCAATGGGCACAGATTTTTAAAAGCCCCAGTAAAATCCTGTTCTCTATATACACGGGAGCAGGAAAGGGACAGCTTAGCAACACAGAAAATTCTTAGACAATAAGTGTTCTATTCCAGCCAAGAACCACACAAACACACATGCACACAAATTAACTATGGCCCCACCCACTCAGCAAAGGCTGAGTAGGAGCCTAGACTTCCATCCTCAGGAGGCTATAATAAGTTCCCCAACATCCCATCAAGTGATGTTAAAGAAGTCCACATAGGGGGCCAGGATTTTTATCCCTCTTGACCAGTAATAAGGTTCCCTCTTAACCTCCCTTCTCATCAGTAGACATTATGTGGGAAGACTGGACTTTCACCTCTACCCAGTGGTAATGAGGCCATCCCAAATTTGGTGTCAGGGAAGCCCGAACTCCCAGAAGTAAAAATGAGTTCCCTCCTTCAGGTGATAGTAGAGGCTTTGTGGAAACCTGGACTTCTGCCTGTACCTAGCAGTAATGATGTGGCATCTCCATATTTCTCTGTTCCCGCTTCCCCTGCCTGAGTGGTGTCAGAGAAATCCAACTAAAACAAAAAGTTTAAATAAGATCCAGAGTCTTATAACACAAAATGAAAATGTCTAGATTTCAATTAAATGTTATTTATCATATCCAGAAGATCTGAAATTGAATGAAAAAAGATAATAGGTGCCAACATTGAGATGACAGAGATATTATTAATAGAATTATCTGACAAAGATTTTAAAGCAGCCACAGTAAAAATGCTTTTAAGAAACAATTACAGATGTGCTTGGAACAAATGAAAAATTTGAAAGCAAATAGATAATAAAAAGAAGAACTAAACGGGAATTAGAACTGGAAAATGCAATAAGTGAAATAAAAATCTCAGTGGATGGGCTCAGCAGCAGAATGGAGGAGACAGGAGAAAATAAGTGAACCAGAAGACAGAATTTTAGAAGTTACCAAATCTAAACAACACAGAGAAAATGGACTGAAAAAAGAAATGAACAGAACCTCAGGGACCTTTGGGACTGTAACAAAATATCCAATATTCATGTCATCAGAATTCTAGAAGGAAAGACGAAAGACAGCAGGGCTGAAAAATACTTGAGAAACAATGGCTGAAAACTTCCCAATTTTGGCAAGAGACACAAACCTACAGATTCAAGAAACTGAGCAAACTCCAAACAGAGTAAACCAAAATGAATCCATGCTAAACTTTTGAAAACTGAAGACAAAAACAGAAATTCTTGAAAGCAGTGAGAGCAAAATGGCAAATTGCATGAAGGAAAAAACCAATTTGAATGACAGTAGATTTTTCTTCAGAAACCATGGAGACGAGAGAAAGTGCCGCAACATTTTTCAGGTGTTAAAGGAACTGTCAACACAGGATCTTATACCAGCCAAAATATCATTCGAGAATGAAGGGGAAATCAAGAGATTCTCAAGTGAAGGAAAACTAAGAGAATTTGTCACCAGCAGATCTATCCTAAAAGAATGGATAAAACAACAAAAGAAGGAAACTTGGAACACCAGGAAGGGAAAAGACCCCACAATCAGCAAGAATATGGGTAAATAAAATAGGCTTTCCTGCTTTTGAGTTTTCTAAATTGTGTTTGGCAGTTGAAAAAAATTATAACGCTGTCTGATATGGTTCTAGATGTATATAGAGGAAGTAGTTAGGAAAATTATAATATGAATCAGAGGATAAAGGGAGCTAAGGTTTTTATACTTCACTTGAACTGGTAAAATGACAGTACCAGAAGACTTTGATATGCTATGTATAGAACAATCACTAAAAAAGTGATACAAAGAGATACACTCAAAAACATGGTATAATGACTAAAAATGTAACACGAAAGCATGAAAAATAAAACAGAAAAGTGAAAATCAAAACAAACAGAAAACAAAATGTAACATAGATTTTCTTTAACAACAATTCTCCTGATACTTTCTCCCATTCTTCTTTTCATTCTTCTTTATGATTGCCTCTTGGTGATGAAACACCAGATGTTTTACTTTCTGTTTCTTACAAAATGTCTCTAAATATGTTTCTGGATTGTATTCATCCTTTTTAGAATGACAAGGTGGCTTCTCAGAGTTAACACTGGGGTCACCTCCAAGTTCTGCAGAATAATCACTTTTCAACCTGACTCCTAAGCATGGGCCTTCACTATCATGTTTTGTCATTATCCAATTATTTGTGAGTTACTGTCTCACTGCTGATTTAATATTTATTTTTGTAACGAAGCTACAGGTTTGTTTTTCTCATAAGTGACCTTTGGTGAATATTGACTTTTGTATCCAGAAAACTCGCTATTCTTATTAATCCTACTAGATTTTCTGGATATCCCCATGTTTGTAATTATATCAACTCTAGGTAAAGAGAGTTCTATTCCTTTATTTCTACTCCTTATACCTTTTCTTCTTCTCCTTCTCTTTCTTCCTCTTCCTCTTCCTTTTCTCATTGTTCTTCTTCCTCCTCCTCCTCCTCCTCCTCCTTTCTTCTTCTCACGTGGAGAATGCCGCATGAACTCCTTATATCCTTTATATCTTTCTTTTGCCATATACACTGGTTGGGATCTTTGGAACAATACAATGATGATTAAAAGTGATGATAGCAGACATCTCTGTTTTGCTCTGGATTGCAAAGGGGAAGTTTTCATCATTTCATCATTAAGTATAATGTTTGCTTTAGCTTTCCCCCTCTCCCCCAGAATACCCTTAATAAAGTTAAAAATATTCTCTACTATTCCTGAGGATACCACTGAGATCTATTAAGGCTCTTAAGATTAGTTAGGATTACATTAAAATCATGAAAGGACGTTGAATTGTATCAAATGCTTTTCATGCATGTACATAATCATATGATTTTCCCTTTACTTCATTAACATTACATATACATTGATTACTTTTATAATGGTAAATCAACCTCATATCCCTGGGAGAAATTCTACTTACTTATGCTGTATTATTTTTTATGTACTACTGGATTTCATTTGCTAATAATTAACATGGAATTTTTTGGATTTGTATTCATTAATGACATTAGACTGGCTTTTTCTTTTGTGTGTTTTTTTAAAATTAGGATTTACTGTGAAGGTTATTCTAGCATTGGAAAATCACTTAAGGAGTGTTCCTTCTTTTTCTACTACTTGGAAGAGTTTGTATATGATTGAAATGATTTATTTTTCTTTAATGTTTGACAGAACTCATGAGTGAGGCCATTTGATTTTGAATTTTTTTATGGAAGATATTTAGCTACTGATTCAAATTCTTTAATATTATAAATCTATGAAGTTTTCTATTAAGTCAGTTTGATAAGATATATTTTCTAAGAATTTCATCATTTCATTTAACTCTTCAAAAGTGTTACCACGAAATTGTTTATAATGTTCTTTGTTATCTGTTGAACATATGCAATGTTTGTAGTAGTGATGTTCTTTTTCAGTCCTTACATTAGTTATTTATGCCTTCTCTCCTTTTTGTTGTTATTGATTTGTCAATTTTCTTAGTGTTTTTAAAAAACAAACTTCTGACTGCTGATTTCATTGGATGCTAATTTTTTTTTTTTTTTTGAGACAGAGTCTTGCTCTGTTGCCCGGGCTAGAGTGCTGTGGCGTCAGCCTAGCTCACAGCAACCTCAAACTCCTGGGCTTAAGCAATCCTTCTGCCTCAGCCTCCCAAGTAGCTGGGACTACAGGCATGTGCCACTATGCCTGGCTATTTTTTTTCTATATATATAATTTTACCTGTCCAGATCATTTCTTTCTATTTTTAGTAGAGAGGGGGTCTTGCTCTTGCTCAAGCTGGTCTCAAACTCCTGACCTTGAGCGATCCTCCCGCCTCGGCCTTCCAGAGTGCTAGGATTACAGGCGTGAGCCACGGTGCCCGGCCTCAAATTTTCTTTATCCTTATGTTTTGGATACATTTCTTATGTACATTATGTAGTTGGATTTTTTATTATAATCTGCCACTCTTTGTCTTTTAATGGAAGTGTTCTGCATATCTATCTGTTGAAAATAGACCTTAAGTTTTAGAATAGTTTTAAATTTACAGAAAAGTTGTAAAGGTAGTATAAAGAGTTCTCATATACCCCTCACCAAATTTCTCCCATATTTTACATTATTATGGTATATTTGTCACAACTAGGAAACAACATTGCTAATTAATGTTAACTAAACTCCAGACTTTATTTGAATTTCACAAGTTTTTCCACTAATTTGTTTTTCTGTCCCAGAATCCCATCAGGATCTACACTGCATTTAGTTGTCGTATCTCCTTACCCTCCTCTAGTCTGTGACAGGTTCTCAGTCTTTCATTGTTTTTCATGACTTTGACAATTTTGAGGAGGACTGGCCAGGCATTTTTTAGAGTGCTTTTCAATTTGGGTTTGCCTGATGACTAAGATTATGGGGTTTGGGGAAAAATACAACAGAAGTAAAGTGCCTTTTTAATCATACGTCAGGGATACATGCTATAAATATGGTATCACTGGTGTTATTAAACTGGGGTGGAGGACTTGGGGATATTTGCCTTAACTGCCTTATAGGTTTGTTGTAATGAAGCAAGAACTTGAAGCTTCTGGAAGCATTTATAAACTATAAAATGCAATACAAATACCAGTGGTTGTGGTAGACTGAAAAAATGGTACCCCAAAGACATCTATGTCCTAATCTCTGGAACCTATAAATTTTACCTTATATGGAAAATAAGGGGGGAGGTCTTGCAAATGTTATTAAAGATTTTGAGATGGTGAGCTAATCCTGGATTATCTAGGTTGGCACTAAATGCAATCAATATACCCTTACAACAGAGAGGCAGAGGAACATTTCATAGACACATGGAGAAGAAGGTGAGTGAAGACAGAGCAGAGAAAAATCTGAAGATGTTAGACTTTGAAGATTAGCAAAATAATGCTGGCAGCTGTGAAAGTTGATTATACAAAATGGAGTAATTCATGTCATACTCAACTAAAATGGACTCAAGAGGTCATGGGGAAGGGTACCCAGGTCCCTGTTCCAGGAAGATTTTTTGTAATTCAACAGAAAATCCACAGACCTAACTATAACTTTAATATCATGTCTTACCTAATAACTGCCACCACACAGAGCTCGCCAGCTCCTGAAAGACACTGATGGCACCAATGAATTTCCTTTCAGAACAACTTACATAATCTTCCTCTTTTCTCCAATGTAACCCTGGACTGTCCCTTTGTTTGTTGGACACACCTAGGGGATACCCTGGTTTGTGTGCACCAATTTGAAATTCTAATTCTTTTATATTATTCATAAATAAACTCTTTGCTTGGAGATTTGCCTTTACATATTTTTATTTAAGGTTGGCATAATCTGGTGTCATAAGTGAGATCCAAAGTGGACTCACCAAGGAAGAATCAGTGACCCCTGGAACCTATTTGAGTCTTTTGTGTTCTCCATGCTTCCACATGCTCTTTTTTCACCCCAGTGTATCCCCTGTCTCAGATAAAACTCCCTTTTTGGGGGGTTTGAGTTTTCTAGGCTTAGTTGGGATCTGGTTTATAAGGGACTTTTCCCCCTCCTGTTCAAGGTTTTCATCCTTCCTGGTGAATAAGTCTTTCATTCTTTTTGGTTTTGTGCATCTAATTCTTATTTTGGCTTTTTTTTTAACTGCCTTCTCTGAGGGAAGAACTCAGGGCCATCAGACTATGAGATTGATGCATCGTGCACTGTGCCAAGAGGGCAGTTCAGCTTTTGTGTACTTGTCCTTGCATCTATTCACATGGATAAATTTATTTACAATATGGCTTTCAAGATTCAAAGTTGTGCCACGATCACCCCCTTGGTGACTCCAGCTGGTTACAGGTTCAAACATTATGGTCCATAATTATGTACAGTAGAGATAATTTGGGACTGCAATGGCCATTATGGGGTTCTTTTGAATCTCCTAAACTTGTTTTCTCAGGAATAAATTAAAAGACTATGGCTATAAGATCAAATACTCTGAATGGGATACATTCTGAAGTCAAAAACTGCCCCACTGCAAAATACTGTCTCAAAGCTAGCTGAGATTCTTTCCTCTACAGAGTCTTCTCCTCCCCTTTCTACAACTATTCCTTTTCTTTATTATTCTATAGATGAACTTCCTTTTCCTCCCCCAAACTCCTCAACTGCTAGCCCAATTTTCTCCACCAACTCAACTTTTAATATGTAAAACTTCTAGGGAAGTTTCAGATGGAGGAAATAAAGAGATTAAAATATGCTATTCTAGCACATTAACTATTTAAGTTAAAGACATTTGAAAAACAGCAGGTGCAAAAGATCACTTTGACTTTCTTACTGTTTATTAAAAGCAGAAGATAAAACTACCATATGAAAGACACTCTCCTTATACTGGGAATAAAGGCAATATTCTTATTTTCAAGGACCAGAAGTTGAGACCAAGAAAATATTTTATAGACCTTGTTAAAATAACTCTTATCATTTAAGCTTCCCCACTTAATTTAGTCACATTTTCATGGTTTGCTATTTGTCCAATCCAGTATATTGGTTCTAACTGCTTCTTTGGGGTCTTTACTTCCTTATGCAGGTTACCATGCCACATAAAATCTGTGTTATGCTTTTCTCTTGTTAATTTATCTTATGTTAATATAATTCTCAGACCCAGCTAGCACTGTAAAGGCTGGGACACTCTGCTTGTTCCAGAGCCTACAGGTGGGATCCTGAGAGGCCTGAAAAAGCCAGCAGAAGATAGGAATTCTTACCAAAATCAACTGTCCCATATTTGTATCTATAATGCCTGGTTGAGAAAGGAAGGACTCTCTGTTTTCTCTAATGGATCTTGCTTCTCTCATGGAAACTTCTCAGTCTAATCAACTCCTCTTCTTGAATTTCTGCTAGCTATATGTCTGTCTGAGCTGGCTAGTGTCTTGCTCTGTTGTCCAGGTTAGAGTACAGTGGTGTGATCATAGCTCATTATACCCTCAAACTCCTGGCCTCAAGTGATCCTCCTGCCTCAGCCTCCTAAGTAGTTAGGCCTACAAAGTAAGACTGTGTCTCAAAAATATATATATATATATTGTTTGGCCAAAATAATAATAAATTTTTTTCTGCTATGGTAGAATGATTGGTTGTTCCAATATAAAAAAAGTATAGGACAAAACTAAAGGTTTAAGCAAGTTATAAAAAGTCTGAGCAAATTGTAGAAAGTTTGGTAAAGATAAATTTTATTAACCTGTTCTTTTTTTTTTTTCTGTTGCTCAGGCTAGCATGTAGTGGTGTCATCATAGCTCATGGCAACCTCAAACTCCCCGGCTAAAGTGATCCTCCTGCCTCAGCCCCCTGAGTAGCTGGGACTACAGATGTGTGCCACCAAGCCTGGCTAATTTAAAAATTTTTTTGGAAAGACAAGGTCTCACCATGTGTCCCAGGCTGGTCTTGAACTTCTGGGCTCAAGCCATCCTCCCACTTTGACATCTCAAAGTACTAGGATTATAGGTATGAGCCACCAGGCCCAGCTGATCTGTTCTTAATAAAGAAATAACAAAATATTTTCTTTACATTTGGTTAACTGGCCTGGGAAACAAAGATTCTGTGTTTTATCAAGATAATTTCTTGTGCTCTGTGCTATCTTTAATAGGTCTTTGATTTCTTAGGTCAACTGAGTCTTTAAGAAGTTAAGATTTTTATCTACATCTATGTAAATTTCTATGTTTGCTTCTAAAGCCTTTTAATTATTACTCTGCTTAAATGAATGACTATTCTTTCATAATGACCTATGATCCTATTTTAATTGTTTTAAGCATTTTGATATTTTGACAAGCTTCCTCCAAGTCAAACTCAAAATTGAGTCTTTTTTACCCCTCTCACCTTTTAAAAGAGAGATATTAAACTAATTAGCCTTATTTGATACATTAAATTATGTGGAAAACATTGTCAAAATAAGTGATGTTTAACTTTCTTTAAGTTATATTTATGGACGTTATTAATATAAGTGTTCCAAAAGTTATATAAAATGTCTAAAAATCTGATATGTCTTGGTATAATGCTATTAGTCATAGTTTTCATTATTACATTAAAATGTTGTATCTCACAAATATAACAAAATGTCATTGTTAATTGCTGGTTATGATGAACTCTCCTCATATTTTTAACCATGGCCACTCTAAGTTTTTGTCATCCACACTTATTGTTTTGATTCTTCTCTAAAATCATTTGAAATCAGCTACAGTCAGAATTCCTTTTTCTTTATAAAAAGGACGGAAGAAAACTTCTGACAAGTACTCTTGAATACAGGTTGCTGATAACTTTATTATCATACCCTTGGACTGAGTAAGAATTTCTAAAACTCTAATGAAAAAAGTGATGAATACATGAAACTGCTAACCAAAATCAAGCAGAATAATAATTACATGAGGCCAAATGAACTGACTGTAAAAATTATGGAGTTTTATGGTTTTTGTGTATTTATGTATTTTTTTAAATTTTTAACAGAGACAAGGACTCACTCTGTTTCCCAGGCTGGAATGCAGTGGCTATTCACAGGTACAGTCCCACTATTGATCAGCAAAACAGGGAGTTTTGACCTGTTTAGTTTCTGACCTGGTTTGGTTCACCCCTCCTTAAGCACCATGGTGGTACCCTTCCCCTGGGAAGTAACCATACTGATGCCAAACTTAGTGCAGACATCCGACTGGCATAGTGCATTACAGCCTAGAACTCTTGGGCTTATATGATCCTCTTGTCTCAGCCTCCTGAATAGCTGGGACTACAGGCATTTGCCACTATGCTCAGTGTACTTTTATGGTTTTTATTTAAAATTTTGTTGGTTCTTTATTTTAATGTTTTGTTTTCAAGATTTAGGAAAACTTTTTCTCATGAGCTATTTATGGCTTACAGCAATTTGGTAAAGTATAGTTTTGTGAACAAAAATTGAAATTTTTTTCTCTTTACCTGATTCTTTTAGATATAAAAAATTGTGAATATTGTGATCTTTTTGGCAATATGGTTGTTTGCATAAGTTCCATAAGAATCTGTTCTTGGCTAGGCACGGTGGCTCATGTCTGTAATCCTAGCACTCTGGGAGGCCGAGGTGGGAGGATTGCTTGATGTCAGGAGTTTGAGACCAGCCTGAGCAAGAGTGAGACCCCATCTCTACTAAAAATAGAAAAATTAGCTGGGCATGGTGGCGCATGCCTGTAGACCCAGCTTCTTGGGAGGCTGAAGCGGAAGGATTGCTTGAGCCCAGGAGATTGAGGTTGCTGTGAGCTAGACTGATGCCACAGCACTCTAGCCTGGGCAACAAAGTGAGACTCTGTCTTGAGAAAAAAAAAATCTGTTCTCTTTATAACAGGATACAATTAAAAACATTGGTTGTATTGCCAAGATTTTGACTGGTATGTCATATTTAAATTGTCTATAGTTACTGCAGGCAAAGTCTAAAGTCTGTCTTGTTTTGGTTTCCTAGCCTTGAAAGGTTTTAAATCTGAGATTCCTATGTGGTCAATCATTATTCTTATTACAATTGTGTAAATGATCAGGGCAAGTCTGATGAAGTTAAACTGATTTTACAAACATATTAGTCCCATTTTAATTATCACTGGTAAAATTGGGCATGACTGTAAAAAAAAAAAGCAGAAGAAATTGTCTTTCTAGATAAAAACTACAGTATACGTGTTATTAGAGTGTTGCCTTCTTCATTGTTTTTGAATATTTTTATTTACCTGTAAATTAGACTTGATCTGAATTCTTCTAGGTTCCTTCAATCCAATCAACCCAGTCATGGGATACTAGGTAATAAAATTGCTCTAGATTATCAGTGGGTTGAACAAGAAGGTGCCTATGTCATTGCTAATACTACATGCTACATATGGATAAATTCCTCTGGTAAAGTAGAAATACAAATTACACAACAGAGCAAGCCATATGTTTCCAAGTTTCACCCAGTGCACCTTCACTTTTCAATCTGTTCAGCTGGTTACCTTCAAGACTAGGTTCATGGTTTAGAGCTATGATTCAAACTGGATTTATTATATTATTGTTGATTATTTTTTACATTGCAATCTTTAAGCTGTGTTCTCGTTGCCTGTCTAATCTTTGTAAACTCTCCCAAGAGGATAATGTTGACCCAACACTTAGAGGAGATTACTAATGCTTATGGGCTTGATAAAATAAAACTCCATGTTAAATTCTGGATGGACCTGCCCTGAAGGCACTTTTCTCCCTGGCCTCTTTGTTGCTCAAATGTAGCCCAGGTCCCTGATGTCTACTCCTATACATTCCCTACAACAAGGGACCAGACCAACTGGGATAGGTACATCCTGGCACCAAGGGCCAATTAAGTGTGACTTAAAAAATGGTTGATCAGGCCAGCCAAAGTGGCTCACATCCATATCCCAGCATTTTGAGATGTTGAGACAGGAGGATCAGTTGAGGCCAGGAGTTCAAAACAACCTTGGGCAACATAGTGAGACCACCCCTAAAAATAAAAAAAAATTAGCTGGGTATGGTGATGTCTGTAGTCCTTAGTGCTTGGTAAGCTGAGGCAACAGGACCACTGGAGCCCAGAAGTTTGAGATTACAGTAAAGTATGATCATGCCATTGCACTTCAGCCTGGATGACAGAGTGATACTGTGTCTTGAAAAAAGTGGTTAATCAGTGATACTTTCAGAGTAAGATCTTGATTAAAATGGGGAAATGTGTAAAGTGGTATGTATAATCTATATGTATTAATATTATTAAGGTACACTTTTAATCCCTAACATACAATAATTGTTTAATACATACTATTGACTATATAATAATTGTAATGAAATTTATGTGTTTGCTTTGGACTTATAATTGAAGTTTCATTTAAAAAGTCCTTTCTTGGGCTTGGTGTGGCGGCTCAGATATGTAAACCCAGAACTTTGGGAGGCCAAAATGGGGCAATGACTTGAGGCCAGACATTCAAAAATAGCCTGGGCAACATTGCAAGACCCCCATCTACAAAAAAATTTTAAGAATTAGCCAGGTGTAGTGGCATGTGCCTATAGTCCCAGCTACCCAGGAGATGAGGCAGGAGGATCACTTGAGCCCAAAAATTTGAGGATGTAGTGAGCTATGATTATGCCACTGTACTCCAGCTTGCATGACAGAGTGAGACACTGTCACTAAACTAACTAAATAAAATGATACCACAAATCAATAGATAAAGGACAGTTTATTTATTAGATTATTATGAAAACAGTCTCATTTGTGCTTTGTTTTAATCCATGCTACATCAAAATACCTTAGACTGGGTAATTTATAAAAAACAAATTTATTTCTCACAGTTCTGGAGGCTGGAAAGTTCAAGATCATGGCAACAGAAGATTCAGTGTCTGGTCAAGGCATCGTCTCATGACGTGCTCACATGATGGAAAAGGCATAAGAAAGAAATTCCATATCCTCACATGGCAGAAGGGCAAAGTAATCCTCCTGCCTCAGCCTCTGGAGTAGCTGGGACTACAGATGCGAGCTACCACGCCTGACTGATTTTTCTATTTTTTTTCAGAGACAGAATCTCGCTCTTGCTCAGGCTGGTCTCAAACTCCTGACCTCAAGCCATCCTCCTGCCTCAGCCTCCCAGAGTGCCAGGATTACAGGCAAGAACCACCACACCCAGACCATTGCTTATGTTGGTATTCTTAAGTAAATTATTCCATCAATAGTAAATGATGATAGTGACATCCCTACCTTTTTCTATTTTTTTCTTTCCTAATAGTATTGGGGTTAGGGCCTACATTGCCATATTAAATAGTAGAGGTGATGGTTGGCATCCTTATCTTATTTTCAGTCTTAAAGGTAATGTGTTGAAAATTTCTGTATCAAGTTAATGTGTACTGTAGGTTTTAAATGTATAATTTTGCCAAGTAAAGGAATTTTCCAGAGTCATTTTTAATCAGAATTATGTGCTAAACTTTATTGAATGCTTTAGTTGTTTGAATGGGTGGCCCCTGAAAAAGATATGTCCATGTCCTGCTATCTCGACCCTGTTCATGTTACCTAATTTGGAAAAAAAAAGTCTCTACAAATGTAATTAAGTTACAACAGTAAGATGAGATCATTTGGGGTTACCAGAGTGGGCATTAAATCCAATGACATGTGTCCTTATAAGAGAGAGAAAAACACATTGAAGAGGAGGGAACCATGTGAAGATAAAAGCACAGATTGGAGTGATACAGCCACAAGGAGTGCCAACAGCTACCAGGAGCTGGAATAGGTAGGGAACAATCATGCCTAGAACTTTAGAGGGATTGTAACCCTACAGATACCTTGATCTAAGACATTTGGCCTCTGCGACTGTGAAAGAATAAACTTGTTGTTTTAAGTCACCATGTGGTAATTAATTACAACAGCCCTATGAAATTAATAGAAATGCTTTTCTGCATTATTTCATTTTTATCTTTTAGTTTTTACATAGTCAATCTAGTCAATGTTCAGTGCCAGGAAAAAATAATTGTGGCTATATTTTTAAGAGACAACATCTGATCCTGTCACCCAGACTAGAGTGCAGTGGCATTATCATTGCTCACTGTAGCCTCAAGCTCCTGGGCTCAAGTGATCCTCCTGCCTCAGCTTCCTGAGTAGCTGAGAGTACAGGCATGCACCACCATGCCCAGCTATTTTGTTTTTTTCTTTTTTTAAGTTATTTGTAGTAATGTGGTCTCACTTTCTTGCACAGGCTAGTCTCAAACTCCTGGCCTCAAGCAATCCTCCACCTCCGTCTACACACCCAGCATGAGCCCCCACACCCAGCCCAATTGCAGGTATTTTTAACTGGAAGGAGATTCATATAGAAAATTATGGGTCTACAACATTGGAAGGGCTTAAATAATAAGCTGAACAAAACTGTGTTATTAGTAATACTATTTTTTTCTGAGACTGCCATTACAGATATGCCAATCTATTTCTGGATCATTTTCCATTATGACAACATCTTTTGGACTCAGAATTCTGTAGCATCATTACTAAATATGTGATTGAACAATTAAGGAAGCAAATTACAAAATAATAAGCTTGACCTTGAGGCCTCTGTTTTTAGAAATGACTGAAAATGTGGCAGCAAGCTTGAGAAGGAGTATTTTTCTTAAATTATTATCTGCAATAGTGGCCACTTATAGACATTTTCTTATCATATACCACATAACTTATAATAGATAGAAACTTTATTTAAGTAATATCATAAGTGAATCCATTTTCAAATTGTGAGAAAATTTGTTTTGATTAAAAATGGTGTGATCACAAAGAATGTGGGACGACCTTCAGTAATATATATATAAATTTACTGAATTCAGCGAGAACTCATACTGTGAAAAACACTGGATGTAAGGTATGTCAGAAGATATTTCCATTCAATTCAGTCCTTACCACACCATAGCGAATTTACAGTGATAAGAAGCTTTGTGAATGTCAAGAATGTGATAAAGCTGTTATTTGTGTGGACAATTTTGTTATCAGTGGAGAATTCATACTAGTAAGAAATCCTATGAATGTAAGTTATATGGGAAGGTATTTAGAACTAATTGGCTTTGTTCTGCAAATAAGAGTTCACATTGTTTATTAACCTTATGAATGTTAGGAATGTGGGAAACCTTTATTGTGTGTGAATAAGTTAGTCAATATTAGAGAATTCATACTGGTGAGAGACCTGATGAATATAAGAAGTGTGGAAGGATGTTTAGAATTCAGTTCTTAATATATATTAGAGAACTCATACTGTTAAGAAGATTTATGAATATAAGAAATGCAATAAAGCCTTCCTTGTATTTGGACAACTTGCTCAACATGAGAGTATTCATGCAAGTGAAAAATTTCATGAATGTAGGGAATATAAAAATGTCTTTAAACCTAACTGAGTTCTTCAGAAAATCAGATCATACTGATAAATTTAAGGATCATGGGAAAACCTCTCTTGTGTGTGGACAAATTGCTCAATATCACAGAATCATACTAGTGAGAAACTTGATGAATGAAAGAAATATAGGAAGATGGTTAGACATAATTCTATCATTACTATATATTAGAGAATTCATACTGGTGAGATTCTATAAATACAAGAAATGGAATAAAGCCTTTATGGTGTTTGGAAAATTTACTTAACATTAGAATATGTTTTCAAAAACTCTATACATGGAGTAAAAGTGGGAAAACCATTAGTGTGCATTGACAAGTCACTTGAGAGCAGGTATTTATATTGGTGAGAAGTTCTTTGAATGCAACAATGTGGGATGGCAGAAGAAGCAGGGGGATTGAGTGTATGCCAGGCTTTTTTAAAGATCTGGCTTTTGTGGGAGCTAATGGAGGAATAACTCACTAACCCTGGAGAAAGGTTTAATCTATTCATGAGGGATCTTTCCCCCGACCCAAACATCTTCCACTAGGCCCCACCTCCCAACATTGTCACATTAGGGATCAAATTTCAACATGAAGTTTAGAGGAGATAGAAGTCCACCACATTTTTCACCTGCACTTTGAGTTACACATACAAACAAGTACCTTGCTTCATTACTTCAGGTGTCACATAGACAGGTTAGAACACACAAACCAAAAAATTTGCAAATAAGGTCTGCTCTGCTCCCTCTTTCCAAAGAGGGAACTCTGAACTGGGCTGTAACCTATTCAAGACCACGTTTGTTGCTGTGTTAGGGAAAGGGTGGGGCAAGGATGAGTAAAAATACATGAAAACTTTCCTACAATTTTGAATATTTTTTTTTTCTTGATTGGACATTTGCTTGGTTGTTGGAAATCTGTTTCCCAGAGCGCCTACAAAGTTGATTCAGACTACTTCTACTTTTTTATGCTTCTGTGGGGAAACAAGAGCTTGGAGCTTCCTAGTCCATAGTTTTGCTGAATTCACTGCTCATTTTATAATCAAACTTTTTATTTGAGGTAATTATAAACTCACATGTAGTTATAAGAATAATAATCTCCTGTATCCTGTACCCAATTTCCCTCAATGGTAACATCTTGCAAAACTATAATACAATATCACATGTAAAATACTGACATTGATGCAATCAAGATATAGAACATTTCTGTCACCACAAGGATCACTCTTCTTGCCCTTTTATACCAACACCCACTTTCCTCCCATGCCCACCCTTTCTTAACCCCTGCAACCACTAAGCAGTTGTCCATTCCTAGAATGTTGTTGTTTCAAGAATGATATATAAATCAAGTCATATAATATGTAAACTTTTTTGGGATTAGTTTTTTCACTTAGCATACTTCTCAGGAAATTCATCCAGGTTGTTGTATATATCAAAAATTTCTTCCTATTTATTACTGAATAGAATTCCTTTATATGGATGTTCTACTGTTTATTAACCATTCACTCATTGAAGGCATCTGGGATGTTTTCATTTGTAATATTATGAACAAATCTTCTATCAACGTTTGTGTAAAAGTTCTGTGTCAATATAAGTTCTCATTTTGCTGGGGTAAGAGCCCAGGAGTGCAATTACTATATCATATGACAGGTCCATGTGTAGTTAGTTGTTTGTTTTTAGAATTGCAATACTGTTTTCCAGAGTGGCTGTAGTATTTTACATTCTCATCAGCAATGTATGAGTAATCCAGTTTCTCTGAATTTTCTCTAACATTTGGTGTTTTCACCATTTTTTATTTTAATCCTTCTGATAGGTGGTATAGTGATATCTCACTGTAGGTTTAATTTGTGTCCCCACTAATTACTGACATTAAAAGTATTTTCATGTGTTTCTCTGCCATCTGCACATTTTCTTTGGTGAAATGTCTCTTCATGTTTTTTAGCGAGGTTCTAATTGGGCTATTTGCTTTTTTACTGTTGAGTCTTGAGTGTTCTTTATATATTGTGGATACAAGTTCTTTGTCAAATATGTGCTTGTAAACATTTTATCAAAATTTTTACCTTTTCTTATCAACCTCTTGATGTGTTTTTAGTAGAGTAGAAATTTTAAAATGTTTATGAATTCCAATTTATTAATTTTTCCTTTTATAGATTATGCTTTTGGTGTCATGTCTAAGAACTCTTTGCCTAGCCTTAGGTCCTGAGGATTTTCTACTATGTTGTTTTCTAAAAATTTTACAGTATTATGTATTACTTTTAAGTTTGTGATACATTTTGAATTAATTTAGAATAAGACGTGAGACTTAGGTCAAAGTTTATTTATTCTTTTGCCTATGGATGTCCAATTGTTCCAACACCACTTCTTGAAAGGGTGTCTTTTCTGCAGTTAATTACTTTTGCACCTTTGCCAAAATTCAGGTGGGCACATTTTCATGGGTCTATTTTCAGGTTCTTTATTTTATTCCATTGATCTACATGTCTATCAATCTACCAATAACAGTCTCAGTTATCATAGCTATTTAATAAAATCTTAAAATAGGGTATACTAATTTCTCCTACTTTTTTCTTGTTTTTCAAAATTGTTTTAGTATTCTAGTTCTTTTGCTTTTCTGTACAAATTGTACAATAATCTCATCTATAGCTACAAAAAATCTTGCTGGCATTTTGATAGGAATTGTGTTAAATCTATACTTTAATTCAGGAAAAGTTGACATCTCCCCATGACTTGGTGAGTCTCTCAATTCATGAATACAGTATATCTTTCCAATTACTTAGATTAAAAAAAATTTCTTTCATCAATATGGTGTAGTTTTCAGAATACAAGTCCTGTACATGTTTTGTTACATTTACACCTAACTATGTTTTCTTGAGTTAGTGTAAATGGTATTCTATTTTAAATTTTGGTGTCCATTTGTTCATTGTTAGTGTATGGAGATTGAGTTTATTTTTGTATGTTGATCTTATTTTTTGTAACCTGGCTCAATTTACTTATTCTGAGAGGTTTCTTTTTTGTCTATTTCTTGGGATTTTAACGTACCCAACTGTGTCTTTCACAAATAGGGACAATTTTATTTCTTTCTCTCTTATCTTTATTCCTCTTATTTCCTTTTCTTGTCTTATTGCACAGAGTAGAACTTCTAGTACTATGTAGAATAAGAGCAGTGATAACAAATATCTTTGCCTTCTTCTTAATCTTGGGGTGAAAGCATTCAGTCCTTCACAATTAAGTATAAGGTTGTCTGTAGGTTTTTCATAGATAATTTTTATCAAGTGAGGAAATTCTCTGCTACTGCTACTGCTATTTTTCTGAGAGTTTTTTTTCTAACCATGAATTGGTATTGAATCTTGTCAAATGTTTTTCCCATATAGATTGATATGATCATATGACTTTTCTTCTTTAACCCATCAATATGGTCAATTACAATGATTGATTTTCAAATGTTGAATACCTAGAATAAACTCCACTTGGCCATGGTATATAACTTTTTTTATTTATTATAAAATTTTATTTGCTAATATTTTGAAAATAATTTAAAAATCTGTATTCATGAAAGCTATCATTCTATTTTCTTTTTGTACTGTCATGGTCTGGTTTTGGTATCAGAGTGTACTATCTTCATAGCATAAATTGGGAAGTGTTACCTTCTACTTAAGTAGGTTGCCTACCTTTTTTCTGGGAGAGATTTGTGGAATTGGTAGTAATTATTCCTTAAATTTTTAAATATTTTATTCAGTTCAATGTATTTTTAAATTTTCTTTAGATGTCCTCTTTGACCCATGGATTATTTAGAGGTGTGTTGTTTAGTTTCCAAGTGTTTGGAGAATTTCCTTTTATCTTTCTGTTATTGATTTATAATTTGATTCCATTGTGGTCACAGAACACACTGTATGATTTCATGCCTTTCACATTTATTGAGGTTTGTTTTATGATCCAGAGGATGACCTATTTTAAAACATGTTCTATGAGCACTTGCGAGAATGTGTATTGTGCTATCGTTGAGTGGTGTGTTCTATACATGTCAATTAGTTCCTGTTGATTAGTGATCCTGCAGAGTTCTATATGATCTACATGTCTATCAATCTACCAATAACAGTCTCAGTTATCATAGCTATTTAATAAAATCTTAAAATAGGGTATACTAATTTCTCCTACTTTTTTCTTGTTTTTCAAAATTCAAGAGTTCTTGATGATTTTCTCTGTTATTCTCTCAATTGTTTAGAGAGGGGTGTTGAAGTCCCCAATAGTAATTGTGGATTTGTCTATTTCTCCTTTCAGTTCTATGAGGTTTTGCTTCACATATTTTGCATCTCTGTTGTTCAGCGCATGCACGCTATGTCTTCTTGGTGGATTGACCTCTTATTGTTTATGATTTTCCTTTCTGTCCCAGTAATTTTCTTTGCTCTGACCTCTGATATTCCTGCCTTCCTTTGATCAATGGTTGCATTATGTTTTCTAAATCTTTTTATTTCAACTTCCCTATATTTTAAGTGAGATTCTTGTAGATAGCATGTAATTGGATCATGTTTTTAAATTCACTTTGTCAATCTGTCTTTTAATTGGGATATTCACCATTCATATCCAATGTAATTATTGATATGTTTGGGCTTACATATGTAATTTTATTTTTATTTTCTTTGTTCTTTTTGTTCTTTCGTTTTTATTTTCTTTTCTCTGCCTTTCTTTAAGTTACTTGGACATATTTTAGAATTGTATTTTACCTATAGTATTTTTTAGTTTAACTCTTTGTATAGCTTTTAGTGGTTATTATACTATATATACATCTTAGCAGTCTACGGGCTCAGAAGTCCCGGCTCTACCCCCATAGGGCTTGGCCATCCCACCTTCCCTCATGCAGGGTGCGACAGCCTCACCTGCTCTAACAGTGTGGGGGTGCATGGGCTAACCCTCCTCTCACTCTGGGCAAGGGGCCCCGCCTACTCTCATGCAGGGTATGGGGCCCCACCTCCTCTTCCGTGGGGAATGGGGGCCCCACTTCCTCCCAGGATTGGCTCAGGAGCCCCGGCTCCTCCCCCATAGGGCGTGGCCATCCCACCTCCCCCAAGCACGGCCCGGCAGCCCGGCCTGCTCTAAGGGTGTTGAGAGTGCATTTGCTAAACCTCTCACTCTGGGCAAGGGTCCCTGTCTCCTCTCAAGCAGCGCGTTGTGGCCCCGCCTCTTCTAACAGTGGGTGGGGTGCGTTAGCCCCTCCACCCCTCACGAAGGGAACGGGTCCCCACTTCTCACGCAGACACAGCAGCCCCACCAAGGCTCATCTGTGGTCTGTCCAACGTTCTCTAAATTCCAGTGGTGGGGACTGGCCTACAAAGCAGGGCTCATGTGTGGGCTGTGCCAGGTTCCCTAAGTCCCTGTAACGGACTGGCCTACAGACACGGGCTCATCTCTAAGCTGTACCAGGTTCCCTAAATCCCTTGGGGTCTGGCCTACAGACCAAGGCTCAACTGTTGGGATGTCTCAGATTCCCTAAATCTCTGGGGGTGGGGTGGGGACAGGCCTCCAAACCAGGGCTTATCTATGGGATGTCCCAGGTTCCCTAAATCCCAGGGGGGCCTGGCCTACAGAGCAGGGATCATCTGTGTGCTGTCTCAGTTTCCCTAAGTCCCTGGAAGGGACTGGCCTACAGACCAGGGCTCATCTCTGGGCACTACCAGGTTCCCTAAATCGCTGCAGGACTGGCCTACAACCAGGGATCCTCTGTGGGATGTCCCAGGTTCCCTAAATCCCTGGAGGGGACTGGCCTACAGACCAGGGCTCCTCTGTGGGATGTCCAAGTTTCCCTAAATACCTCGGAGAACTGGTCTACAAACCAGGGCTCATCTGTGGGATGTCCCAGGTTCCCTAAATCTCTTGGGGTCTGTCTGTAGACCAGGGCTCATATGTAGCCTGTCACAGGTTCCCTAAGTCCCTGGGGTGACTGGTCAACAGACAGGGCTCATCTTTGGTGTGTCCCAGGTTGCCGAAATCGCTGGGGGACTGTCTACAGACCAGGGCTCATCTGTGGAATGTCACAGTTTCCGTAAAACCCTGAGGGGGACTGGACGACAGACCAGGGCTCATCTGTGGGCTGTCCCAGGTTCCCTAAGACCCTGGAAGGGACTGGCCTACAGACCAGGGCTCATCTCTGGGCTGTACTGGGTTCCCTAAATCCCTGGAGGGACTAGCCTACAGAACAGAGCTCATCTGTGGGATGTCCCAGGCTCCCTAAATCTCTTGGGCTCTGGCCTCCAGACCAGGGCTCATCTGTGGGATATCCCAGGTTCCCTAAATCCCAGTGGGGCCTGGTCTACAGACCAAGGCTCATCTGTACGCTGTCCCAGGTTACCTAAATACTTGGGGGGACTGGCCTACAGACCAGGGCTCATCTGTGGGGTGTTCCAGGTTGCCGAAATCCCTGGGGGACTGTCTACAGACTAGGGCTCATTTGTGGGGTGTCCAAAGTTCCCTAAATCCCTAGGGGGACTGACATACAAACCAGGGATCATCTGTTGGATGTCCGAAGTTCCCTAAATCCCTGGAGGGACTTGTCTAAGACCAGGGCTCATCTGTGGACTGTCCCTGGTTCCGTAAATCAGTGTGGGGGGGAGGCTGGCCTACATAGTAGAGCTCATCTGTGGGCTGTCCTAGGTTTTCTAAGTCCCTGGGGGGGACTGGCCTACACACCAGGGCTCATCTGTGGACTGTCCAAAGTTCCCTAAATCACAGCGGGGGGACTGGCCTACAGAGTAGGGCTCATCTGTGAGATGTCCCAGGTTCCCTGAATCCCTGGGGGGACCGGCCCACAGACCAGAGCTGTCCCAGGTTCCTAAATCCCTGGGGAGACTGGCCAAAAGACCAGGGCTCATCTGTCGGATGTCCCAGGTTCCCTGACATACTGGGGTACTGGCCTACAGACCACGGCTTAACTCTGGGATGTCCCAGGTTCCCTAAATCCGGGGGGGGGGGACTAGCCTACAGACCAAGGCTCATCTGCGGGATGTCCCATGTTCCCAAAATCCCTGGGGGGAACTGGCCTACAGACCAGGGCTCATCTGTGGGCTGTCCCAGGTTCCCTAAATCCCTGGGGGGAACTGGCCTACAGACAAGGGCTCATCTGTGGGATATCCCAGGTTCCCTGAATCACTTGGGTAATGGCCTACAGACCAGGGCTTAACTCTGGGATGTCCCAGGTTCCCTAAATCCGAGGGGGTACTGGTCTACAGGCCAGGGCTCTTCTATTGGGATGTCCCAGTTTCCCTGAATCCCTGGTGTACTGGGCTAAAGCCCAGGGCTTAACTCTGGGATGTCCCAGGTTCCCAAAATCACTGGGGGGACAGGCCTACAAACCAGGGCTCATCTGCAGGAAGTCTCATGTTCCCTAAATTCTTCAGGGGACTGGCCTACATACCAGGGCTCAACTGTGGGATGTACCAGGTTTCCTAAATCACCTTGGGGGAACAGGCCTACGGACCAGGGCTAATGGGTGGGATGTCCCAGGTTGCCTAAATACCTGGGGGGGCTGGCCTACAGACCACAGGTCATCTGGGGACTCTCTCAGGAGTCCCACTGGGTGGGCGACTGTGACAGCCGCTTAGGTTACCTTAATGCATGTCTTTCTTCCTTTTCTGTAAGAGATCAGGAACTCGCTGGGCAGGGCATCTAAGAAGGCTTTTTCTCCCTGGTTTCTGCACATCCCAGGGTGGGGACAGGACTAAGTGATGAGCTAGGGCCACTGGAATTCCTGGGCTGACCTGGAAGGGAGGAGCAACCATTACCCATCTCTTCCTCGTAGTCAGGTGTGGAGCATGTGTGTGATGGCCGGAGCCCCTGCTGCTGTGGGCCAGGAGGCAGTTCCAGCAGGAGCTGTGGGAGGCAGGAGGAAGGCGGTAGGAAACCAGGGTCGGCTTTCTCTGCCTACACAGGGTACCTCAGTCATTTCTGGACACATACAGGCTCCTGTCTCCCACCCTGAAGTCTCACTCCTCTGAGCTCCCCTGAGCTCGCCCGTCTGTAATGTGGCTACATCTACCCTATGTTCTGTACTGAAGGGGGTGAGTTGCCTTAAAAAGCTCAAAAACTGTAGGTAAAAGGGCTCCTCTCCTGTTTTGTATCAAAGTGTCTTCCCCAAACTTCACTTGAATTCAGAAGAGCAACCTGCACGCAGCCCCCAGCCCCTCCCAACCTCACACAGTCCTGTGTCACAGCAGGTGCCCTGGGCAAGGGAGCAGCCCGGGATGTGCAAGGGTGCGCACCCCATGGCTGAGAGTGGGGCCCCCTGCCTCCTGGTCGTTCCCTGACAGACACCAGCCACTGCGCCTGCGCAGACTCTGCACCAAGGTCACAGGTCACAGGTCGTCCTGACAGACTCCACCAACTGTGACTGCTCAGAGTCCACGCCCAGGTCACAGGTCGTCGTCCGAAATTCAAATTCCAACCACAATGACATACCCACTCACACACACTAGAAAGGCTATTGTTAAAAAAAAATTAAAGATATCTGTTGGCAAGGATACAGAAAACCTGGATACCCTAAAACACTGCTTGTAGAAATATAAAATGGTACAGGCTGTGTGTAAAATAGTTGAAGCCTTCCCTCAAAAATTTACCTGCAGAATTACCATAGCTCAACAATTCCATTCCAAAGTATATACTCCAAAGATTAGAAAACAAGTGTTCAACCAAGAACTTGTACATGAGTATTTATAGCAGCCCTGTTCACAATAGCTGAAAGGTGCAAATAACCCAAACGTCCGTCAACAGATGGATAAGCAAAATTAGGTATATCATAACCTGATATATTATTCAGCCATAAAAAGGAAAGAGAAAACTGAAACACAGCAGTTGCTATGGAACACAATATGGCAGTACCTCAAAAATTAAGCATGGAATTCACTTACAACACTCCGGCGCTGCTGGCGCCTCCAGTGGGTGGCACTGGCAACGCGGTGAGTGAGCTGGTGTCGCGGTCTGTGGGTGCAGGCCACGTGGTGGCGAAGGTGCGCGCGGTGGTCGCTGACTGGCTACAACGCGTGGCTGTCCTATGAGCTGCAACCGGCGGCTGGCGGTGCGCGCAGCCCGTTCCGCGTGGGGTTGTACACGGGCGAGATCAGCACCACGCGCGCCCTGGACGAAGTTGATGCGTCGTTCCAGCGCCTGCTGGTGCTGGTGACGGACCACGGTGAGCCAGCGCTGACAGCCACGGCCACCGTGCTGGTGTCGCTGGTGGAGAGCAGGCAGTCGCCTAAGGCCTCGTCGCGGGCGTTAGCGGGCGCTGTGGGCCCGCAAGGGGCTCTGGTGGATGTCAACGTGTACCTCATCATCGCCATCTGCGCGGTGTCCAGCCTGCTGGTGCTCACGCTGCTGCTGTACACGGCGCTGCGGTGCTCGGCGCCGCCCAGCGAGGGCGCGTGCGGGCCGGGCAAGCCCAGGCTGGTGTGCTCCAGCGCGGTGGGGAGCTGGTCATACTCGCAGCAGAGGCGGCAGAGGGCGTGCTCTGTCTGGGGAGGGCCCGCCTAAGGCCGACCTCATGGCCTTCAGCCCAGTTTACCTGACTCCAGAGACAGAGAGGATCAGCCGCAGGCAACTGGGGAATCCTTTGCAAAGGTTAGTTTATAATATCTTTTCTGTTTAATTTGAATTTTTATAGTTTTTCCTCCATCAACTTGCTTGGAATTTTATTTTACAGAATCAAATTTGCCTGGGTTAAAATTTTACATATTCATTTTAACTAAACTCTTTGGGAATTATAGGACATCAAGACAATATATATTGTTTTCTTTTTGTGTTTCATTATTCAATACATGTTCATATATATTACTGCAGTTTCTAGTAAATTTTGTATCTGATATCTTTACCTTATTTATTTTCTGTGACAATCAACTTTTTAGGAAACAATTTTTTTATGTCAGCCTATAATACATATACAAATGCGCTCAGACAGAAATAATATAGCTCAATCAATGTCTGAAAGTCAACAACTCTGTTCTCTTCATCTTTGAAGCCTCTCACATGCACCTGTCAAGTCACTTCCCTATATTTTCCCTCCAAATGTGGCCACACATTTGACTTTTATAACTGCGGTTGTTTGTGGCCAGTTTTGGGAACTTCAATTGGAATTGCACAAGATGTGTTGTCTGTGCATTTGTTTGTGTGTTCTTTGTATTTATCACTCATTGTTTATGAAGTCATACATATTGCTACATGTGATTGTAGCTCATTTATGTTTTTAGTGCTATTTCACAAATATACCATGCATTATTTATTCTACTGTTGAGGATTTTGCCTTGTATCTCTTAATGTCTAGCTCAAATAATTCTGTCTTAAATATACATTTCATTTGATGCCTGTGTGCACATATTTCTCCCAAGTATTTACCTTAGAGTTGGGTTAGTGGATCACAAAATATGTGTATATCTTTTCCTTTGGTAGATAATGCCAACCAATTTTCCAAGATGTTTTTACCTGTTTACATTCCTAGTAGTATATGAAGAGTTTCTGCTGCTCCACATCCACTCTACATTTGTCAGATTATTTTCATGTCAGCCATTTTACTGGGTGAGTTTTGTATTCTCATTTTGAACTCATTTCATGTTTAAATGAGGTCGAGGACCTTTCTGTATAATTCTTGGCTATTTTTATATCTTATTTTATGCAATAGCTATCCAAATCTGCTTGTTTTTCTATTCTGTTGTGTTTATCTTTTCTATTTTTTTTCTTGTTTCCATGGAACTTTATTCCTTCACCTCATGGTTTTCTTATTACTTAAAAAAAGTCTTATTTTCTGGACATAACCCATTTCTTGATATTTTTCTTCCTCATCCCTTGTTTTTGATTCTTTTGTGTCTTTTGTGAATAGAAATTCTTGATTTTAATTAAGTTCAATTTATCAATTTTTGCTTCTTGATTCTCTGTCATGTAGATAATTTCCTCTGTTATGTTGGTTTCATTGTTTACATTACATCTACAATCCATTTGGAATATATTCTGCATCACCGTTGTAAAGTAGGGATTAAAATTCATTTCCCCCCATTTTTTGTGGTACTTATAGAATGAGTTTTGAAGTGTTCCCTTTTCTGTAATGTTTTTGGAAGAATTTAAGCAAGATAGGCATTGAATCTTCTTTTAAGTGTTTGATAGTATTCTCCAGTGAAGACATCTGTTCTTGGGCTTTTTTTGTGTTAGGAGGTTTTGATTACTGATTCAATCTCCTTGCTAGTTATAGGTTTGTTCAGATTTTCCATTTCTTCATGAGACAGGTCGTGGTAGGTTGTATATTTTCCTTGGTAGGAATTTATTCATTTCTTCTAGGTTATCTTAGTTGACATATAATTATTTATAATAATCTCTTACAATCATGGCATCAGTTGTAATGCCTCTGCTTTCATTTCTGAGTTTGAGCCTCTTTTTTTCTTAGCTTAGCTAAGGGTTTGTCAATTTTGTTGATCTTTTGAAAAAATCACTATGTTTTGTTGATTTTTCTTATTATTATTCTATTCGTTATTTCATTTATTTTTGCTCTAATCTTTGTTATTTTCTTCCTTCTGCTTTGGGCCCAGTTTATCCTTCTTTTTCTTGTTCCTTAAATTGTAAAGTTAGGTTGTTTTTTGAGATCTTTCTTCATTTTTAATGTAGGCATTTTTCACTAGAAACTTCTTTGTTAGTACTGCTTTTATTGCATCCTGAAAGTTTTGGTATGTTGTGTCTTCATTTTCGTCAATATGATTTTCTAATTTCCCTTTTGCTTTCCTCTTTGACTCTAAAAATTTGTTGTTTAATTACCATATATTTGTGGATTTTCCAGTTTCACTTCCATTGATTTCATTCCATTGTGATATTTAGTATTATTTCAATCTTACTAAATGTGTTAAGACTTGTTTTGTGACCTGATATGTGATCTATTTTGGAAAATGCTCAGAATTTGCTTGAGAAGAATGTATATTCTACTGCAGGATAATTTCCTCCCATGTTTCCCTGTTCTTTCATATTCTTTGTTCCTTTGTATTGGTATCCATGTGTTTGAAAACAAAAACAAAACAGCCACCTCTCCCAGTCTTTTTGGCCTGGATTCATACAGAGAAAGACCTTTACTAATCAGGCTGGATAGAGATTCTGGGGACCTCTCAAACCTTTTCTGTGGATGCATTTGCCATGGACTTGTATGTGTAAATTCCTATTTAGAAGCATCTGTTTGTTTCTTCTATTGGGGAGCTCTAATTTCTTGCTCCCTTTGGTATCTGTGTACTGTACTGTGGGTCATCTGGAGCAGCAGTATTCATTCAGCTCTTTTTGGTTCTGAGCAACTCACAGCTGTCTCAAATATGCTGAGTCCTACCACCTCCCTGTGTCAGATGAGACCAAAACTACTCCCTTGGACTGCCCACTAAACGTGGACTTTGGATGCCTGCTCCACTCTTCTCTTTCCCACATGAGGGAGAAGGTGCTGAATTTAATTGTGCTCTGTCTGCTGTGTCACAGGTCCTCTGGATCATCAGCATACCACCCAGCTCTTTATTTTTCTCAGTTGCCATCAGGCATCTAGAATATGCTGGCTTCCATCAGTGCTCTGAGATAGATGAGACAGAAATAAGTCCCTTGGGCAGTCCCCCTGAAAAGTCAGAACATTTTGGGTACATGCTTTACTTTTTTCTTTTCCTCCCAGGGAGAAGCCAGGACCTGGAGTTTCCTCCTGAACTACTCGCACTGTATTGGGGGACAGGGCTATAATTAGAGGGTGTCCTAAATTTTCCTATTAGCTTTGATATAGCTGGGTTTGTACTTGCCTGGGGCACAGAACACTTTTAACTGATTCCTGGATTTCTTACCATGGGAACTGGCCCATCTATTGTTATTGACTTGGTATGTCTGTGGAGGGTCTGGTGTTTATTATAACACCACTTTGCTGATGTCACTACCTCTGTTACCTTTTAAGGTTATATATGTATAAATTAAGTTATATAAGTATTCTTATATTCTTTACTAATGCTTTTACTGATTTCCTAGAGATTTTAACACACATCCTTGGCTTATTAAGACCTAAATTAAATCAATACTTTTACCACTTTCAGATACTGCTAAGACCTTGAATAATAACCCCATTTACCTGCACCTCCCTTTTTGTTACTGTTATGTGTTTCAATTTTATTTTTCTTTTTAAAAATATATTTCTAACTTGGGTTCTGGCTAGTGTAATAAGAAACTTTCCTTCCACCAAGTTTCCACTTACTTGACCTTCAATTTAAAAACTGAATGTAACCTGAGAGATCGTCATTTCTCTTAGTTTAATAATCAATCAGTCTGTAGCTTAGAGGCATAAAAATTTTCTTGGGGTCATATGCCTTGAATTTAGCTCCGTTGTCCCTTTCCATTAAGTGAGCTCCTTTGACACTAAGGAAAGCATTATAGTTGCATGAAAAAATAATAATTAATTTAATTTTTCATTCTCTTAGGGGTACTTTAGAATTATTCTCATATTTTCTATTCAAGGAGGATATATAATATGGACATTTTAGCACAATCCTCTATAGGGAAGTTATGCCTTCTCCTCTGAACCATTATATTAATATTAATACAAGCAATGCTAAGATATGTACCATATGTACATGGGCTGCTTTCATAGTAGGATAAATTAATTTTCATATAGAATTAATTTTTTAGGGGTCAAGTGACATAGCTACATAAATTATTTATACAGTTCACGACCAGCCTGAATGAGACCCCCATCTCTAAAAAATATAAAATTAGCTGGGTATGGTGGCACACATCTGAAGTCCCAGCTACTCAGGAGGCTGAGGCAGGAGGGTCACTTCAGCCTAGGAGCTTGAGGTTGCAGTGAGCTATTATCATACCACTGCACTCTAGCCTGGGCAACAGAGTGAGACCTTGTCTCCAAAAAAAAAAAAAAATGTTATGTATACATCTTTATACAATGCTTCAACTTTTCCTCTTATTTCTCTGCAATTGGGTGTACCTATATAAGTTTCTACAGGTAGGGAAAGAGAAATATAGCTTATTAAAATTTTATTCTGAGTTTTTGCAGGTAAGGAAGGACATCTATACTCTAATGAAAATTAAATTTTCTTGGGTTAGTGTATTTCTGAAGGCTTTCCATGAATTAAATGGAGACACCTTAAAGCATTACCTGGTTTTTTCAATCTAAATTCATTCTCAAGGAAGAAGTTCTATTTACACAATGACTTAAATATGACTGAAATATCTAGAGAAGACAGTAACTGACTAGATCAGTCAAGAAAGTAATCTATAATATTTGATTGAAAAATGGCTCAGAAGAAGATTAAAGCTTTTTTCTCTTCCTATTGAATCTCCCATGAAATTCACACTAGAGAATATATAGTTATAGAGAAAATAAGCTTCATAATAAGAGTTGGTCATTGTAACACAAATGCAGGTGATAATTTGAAAAGTAAATATAATTTAACAGATGTGAGGGTGAGTCAAATGTCAAGTCTTGTTTTCTCTAGAAATATCTATATAATTACATGAGATATTCTTCCAGAATGAGAGGAGCATGTCAACTGATAATGTTGGTGACCTTTGCTTTATTGAGTATATCTTTTAAAATACTCAGTATCTACCAAAATACTCTGTAAATTACAATGTATACATTATTAATACCACATTGTTAACTTGGCTTTTAAATACTTAATATTTACTTCTTTCAAAGTACATCTTTATGTGTTTTGTATGACATTTGGCCATAACTAATGGCATAACTTTGTACTTTCACATCATTCACTATTTATAATAGAAAGTAGAAAACATCGGTCGAAGTTATTTTCAAAACATATATTATCAATTTCTTGATTTTTTTACCATTGTGTACTAAGTTATTTTTTAAATTATCACTATGAATAACTATCAGGCAAGTAGTCTTGAAAATTAATGTTTAAATGATCTGAATGTTTAAGGGGAAGTCATGATAGCAGAGATAATCAGATTCTTACAAAACATAAAGGAAATGGGAAATACACCTTTAAAGATTATATCAGAAACAATTATATGACAATATCTTATTTCTTTGCATTATAAGTTTGAATACTAGAAATCAAGTGAATTTCAACCGACTTTGCATTTTCTGGTAATTTCTTATTTCTTTTCAAGCTATATTTTCAATGTAAAAGTATCTAGTAATAGAATTATTAATCTCTTGGTCCCTCTTGCCTTTACAGGCAGGGAAGATTTTGTAATAATTTAAGGAATTCTACAGACTATATACACAAGCAGAATGTTAACTATTTCTTCAATTAAAAAGTTGGTGACATTTTCTTTTGACCATATTTATTGAGTTTTGCTGTATTTATTAAGTCAAATCCAAATAATACCATACAGTAAACAGCTGGAGGATTGAAAAGTAATACAACTAATATAGAAGTAGCTTTGTTAACAAAGTAATATTCTTTTAAACATGATTACTTTTACTAGAACTTAAACTTTTTGAGGAATAGTACATCTTACAGACATTAGCATTTGACTTGCTGCATAAATGCAAGGATATGTGGTTTCAAAATTTATAATAACTGCTTTATCAGCAATAACAACTTGAAGAAATACTACCTAGATGCTTCTAATTTGAAAATAGTGTCAAAAGCTTACCAAAGTTGTTCTATTATGCTTTTGACTTCTAGAAAATTGAAATCTCCATATTAGTTTTTGAGTCAACACAGAAAGCAGATGGGTGTTATAAGACATTAAAGGAATACTCGTTTTCATCAATTTAGAAATTAGTCTTCCAAAAATAAACTCAGGCAAGAATGTTATCAGAATAGTTTTAGTTGTTTTGAAAACAATATCAACAAAATATCAGTATTAAACTGATATTAGAATAAAAATTTGAACTTAGAATAAAAATTTGTTTTGTGAGTAACGTGGAAATAATATCCAAACATTCCATTAAAATGATATCGAAAAATTCAAGAAATTTAATAAGATATATTTAAGTAGAGAAAGAAGCAAGAATTCAAAACTTTAACTTTTAAAAATTATTTTTATCAGCTTTGAAATATATAAACCTCCCCGTATATAAAATAAACCAATACAAATAACTCTAGTAAAGATTGGGGTTTCATGAATCCAGGTGTGTTGTTTTTGTAATATTGTAATGATATGCTTATATTGATGCATTTTTATTTAGATTTTATTGATATATTTTGATTAGAGATAAAGGGTATAAAGAGTCATAGGAATCATGTCACTGAAATTGGGAAATATTTGAGAAATAAAGGTAAATAAAGCAAAACGGAATAAAATACTTACCCTTTCATCCACATGGTGTCGCTGGACACCGCAAGGTTGTTTCCGCCTCGCCAACATCAAGGGAATACACTGGGTACATTTTCCTTAGACAGAAAGGAAAAGGACCTTCCATTTTTGGCTCTGCTAAGAAGCTCAAAAAGGTGAGCAAATAAAAAACGTATAGTAAATTGGGAATTAAGTTTCCAAAAAATATTGTGTGGTGATGCAATAGAGATTTGAAAATTGGAACGAGATTGCGATGGTATATTCCCAGAGAGGAAGTCCCCAATCCCGGCGCCTGCTGCTCTGGCTTCTCCTCGCCGCATGGGAGGCTGGGAGCGGCCAGCTCCACTACTCTGTCCCGGAGGAGGCCAAACACGGCACCTTCGTGGGCCGCATCACGCAGGATCTGGGGCTGGAACTGGTGGAACTAGTGCCGCGCCTGTTCCGGGTGGCGTCCAAGGACCGCGGGGACCTTCTGGAGGTGAATCTGCAGAATGGCATTTTGTTTGTGAATTCTCGGATCGACCGGGAGGAGCTGTGCGGGCGGAGCGCGGAGTGCAGCATCCACCTGGAGGTGATCGTGGACAGGCCGCTGCAGGTTTTCCATGTGGAGGTGGAGGTGAAGGACATTAATGATAATCCTCCCAGGTTCTCCCGAGAAGAACAAAAATTATTCATTTTAGAATCAAGAATGCCAGATTCGCGGTTTCCTGTAGAGGGCGCATCTGACTTGGATATGGGAGCAAATGCAGAATTAAGATATAAATTAAATCCTAATGAATATTTTGACTTGGATGTTAAAACAAATAAAGAAAAAACGAAATTTTTAGAGCTAGTTTTGAAGAAATCCTTAGATAGGGAAGAAACCGAAGAACATCGTCTATTACTGATTGCAATTGACGGAGGAAAACCCGAACTAACAGGTACAGTTCAGTTGTTCATCAATGTATTGGATGCGAATGATAACGCCCCGGAATTTGATAAATCTATTTATAATGTGAGACTGTTGGAAAATACACCGAGCGGGACATTAGTTATTAAACTGAACGCCTCAGATGCAGATGAGGGCATTAATAAGGAAATAGTGTATTTCTTTAGTAATCTTGTTTCTGACGATGTAAAATCTAAATTTATAATCAATTCTAATAGTGGTGAAATAAAAGTTAAGGGAGAACTGGATTACGAAGACTGTAACTTATATGAAATTAATATTGATGCAGTGGATAGAAGTGCATTCCCATTAACAGGGCACTGCAAAGTAATAGTGAAACTCCTGGATGTGAATGATAATATCCCAGAGATGGCTATAACCTCCCTTTTTCTGCCTGTCAAAGAGGATGCTCCAACAAGCACCGTCATCGCCCTGATCAGCGTGTCTGACCTTGACTCTGGAGCCAACGGACAGGTCACCTGCTCCCTAACGGCCCACGTGCCCTTCAAGCTGGTGTCCACCTTCAAGAATTACTATTCCCTGGTGCTGGACGGTGCCCTGGACCGCGAGAACATATCTGACTATGAGCTGGTGGTGACCGCCCGGGACGGCGGCTCGCCTTCGCTGTGGGCCACAGCCAGCGTGTCCGTGGAGGTGGCCGACGTGAACGACAACGCGCCGGCCTTCGCGCAGCCCGAGTACACGGTGTTCGTGAAGGAGAACAACCCGCCAGGCTGCCACATCTTCACGGTGTCGGCGCGGGACGCGGACGCGCAGGAGAACGCGCAGGTGTCGTACTCGCTGGTGGAGCGGCGGGTGGGCGAGCGTGCGCTGTCGAGCTACGTGTCGGTGCACGCGGAGAGCGGCAAGGTGTACGCGCTGCAGCCGCTGGACCACGAGGAGCTGGAGCTGCTGCGGTTCCAGGTGAGCGCGCGCGACGCGGGCGTGCCACCTCTGGGCAGCAACGTGACGCTGCAGGTGTTCGTGCTAGATGAGAACGACAACGCACCAGCGCTGCTGGGGTCTCGGGGTGGCAACGGCGTTGGCTTAGTGAACGAGCTAGTGCCCCGGTCTGTGGGGGCGGGCCACGTGGTGGCGAAGGTGCGCGCGGTGGACGCGGACTCTGGCTACAACGCGTGGCTTTCATATCAGCTGCAACCGGCGGCTGGCGGTGCTCGCAACCTGTTCCGCGTGGGGCTGTACACGGGCGAGATCAGCACCACGCGCGCCCTGGACGAGGCGGACGCGTCGCGCCAGCGTCTGCTTGTGCTGGTGAAGGACCACGGGGAACCTGCGCTGACCGCCACGGCCACTGTGCTGGTATCCCTGGTGGACAGCGGCCAGGTGCCCAAGGCCTCGTCTCGGGCATTGGCAGGCGCTGCAAGCCAGGAGATGACACTGGTGGATGTTAACGTGTACCTGATTGTCGCCATCTGTGCGGTGTCCAGTTTGTTGGTCCTCACGCTGCTGCTGTACAGTGCGCTGCGGTGCTCGGCGCCGCCCACCGAGGGCGAATGTGGGCCCGGCCAGCCCAGGCTGGTGTGCTCCAGCGCGGTGGGGAGCTGTTCTTACTCAAAACAGAAGCAGCAGAGGGTGTGCTCTGGGGACAGTCAGCCTAAGACCGACCTCATGGCTTTCAGCCCCAGCCTTCCTCAAGGTCCCACCGCCACAGACACTGTAAGTCTCAAAAGTCTTATTGACACCAATATTTCCTCCTAATCCTTTAATGTTAATGTGCTACGTTTTCCTCAATTTCTTTTGTTTTTTTAAATTATAGCTTAATACATAATTATTGTAGCAGCTTCTTAGTTGTTCTTTACTAGTACTAATTCATGTTGTTAAAATTACAGTTATGTTTAAAATCCATTTTACTGGTGGTAATCTCTTTGCACTAAATCTTTCAGTAACTGTTTTCTTTTATATTAGGTTTCTACTGATGGGGTAATTGATTCATCTGCTTTCTATGATATTGAGTATTTTCAAAGTTATATTTGTAAATGAGCACTTTAATTTTGAAAATCTAGAAAATGTTGTAGGAAAATAATCATAAGACATATGTTTTGGAGTCATTCTAAAGTCTCATTTATGACTACATAAAGATGTTTTAGTAACACCCCTTCAGTTTTGCCTTTTTGTTTCCATTGAATTTCAACTATTTTAATTTTTTTACTACATTAGTTTCTTTTTTCAGTCATATTTGTGCAGTAAATTATTTATTTTAATTTTGCCTAAATAGTTGGCCTTGCATACTCATGATTAATTTGATAATTATAATTAAAAATTTTAGTGTTAATCGCTTCATTTTATTAGTTTTTAATAGGAAATATATTTGCGTAGTTTAATATTCTAGAAGTACAAAAGAATGTAGTTAAAATTTCCCTTCCACCTCCTTTGCAAAGCCACTTAATATACCTTTTTGAATACTTCAAACATTCTTATTTCTTGGATATCTTTCTAGAGATATTTTCTTTATGTACAAATAAACTTCCCTACCCCTTTAAAAAACATATTAACATTGCTTTTAATTTTTTTTTTTTTTTTTGAGACAGAGTCTCACTTTGTTGCCCGGGCTAGAGTGAGTGCCGTGGCGTCAGCCTAGCTCACAGCAACCTCAAACTCCTGGGCTTAAGCGATCCTACTACCTCAGCCTCCTGAGTAGCTGGGACTACAGGCATGTGCCACCATGCCTGGCTAATTTTTTCTGTATATATTTTTAGTTGTCCAGATAATTTTTATTTCTATTTTTAGTAGAGACGGGGGGGGGGGGGGGTCTCGCTCAGGCTGGTCTCGAACTCCTGACCTTGAGCGATCCACCTGCCTCGGCCTCCCAGAGTGCTAGGATTACAGGCGTGAGCCACCGCGCCCGGCCTATATTGCTTTTAATCTTTTTCCAACTAATAATATATCTTGGTCATCATGACTTAACATTACTGAAGCAGACTTCTCAATCTTTTATCTAGATCTATGGTGTTCCATTGTGTGGATATATCATAGTCTATTTTCCTGTACCTTAACTGTGGAACGATTTAATTTTCCTGAAATTTGCATATTTTTCAATTTATACATTATTATATTGATGAGACATAATTTTGAGCTCCCCTTGTTGAAAAAAATCCTAACATATTTTGGTTAGAAAAACTTATTTTATTTTAAGATATAGAATGCTTCACGAATTTGCATGTCATCCTTGTGCAGGAACCAATTTAATCTTCTTTGTATCATTCCAATTTTAGTATACATGCTGCCAAAGGGAGGGCTGCGTCAGAAAATTTTACTGTTTATTATTGCTTTTAATTTCAGACTTCTTTTCTTTTCTTTCTTTTTTTCTTTGTTTTGTAGAATATTATTAATATAAGAGGCATAAGAAAGATAAATCACAGTGTGATGAAAATTAAAGAAAAATCTCTGCCTTTTTCCCCTCATTGAATGAGTCTATCAAGAGTCATGATGTCTTTAGTGGTTTCAAAGTGGAGAAATTTCCCCTGGGAGAATATGGAGAATAATAGATATTTTTGAGAAGACACTAACTTAAGCAAATGCGTACACAGAAAATCCCAAATATATCTAGAAACAAGGAATGGTCCATGTTGGTAACAACATGCAATCCTCATAGAAGAGAGTATGAGATAAGGCAAGAAAAATAATATGAGAAAAATCTCTTGGGTAACTTTGAGTGCTAGACTAGGACACTTTGACACTTCTCAAAAGTCATTTGAAAGCTATCAAAAATGTGAAGCAATAGGAATAAAAAGTGTTCCAGAAAGATGACTATAAGTGTTAAGTGAATGATGAGTGAGGTTGGGATAATCAAGGTGACACAATAAGAAGCTATTACAATACTAAAGGAGAACAGCAATTATAAAAACTTATTTAGGAAAGCATTATACTACATATGTAATTATTTTACTTGGAGTTGGGAATACTGGAGTGAAACATTCAAGAAAACTAGCTCTGTAAAGGATATCGAAAAAGGATAAAATATCTCAAGACTTGATTAAGGGACTGCTCTATGTAATATTATGAGTAGGCACTAAAATTTATTTAATGAAATAAACTTATAAAAGAAATAATATAAATCATATTGGAGACTGTAAAAACAGGTATGTATTCTTCATAAAACACAAGACTTAGAAAAGATAGAAAGGGCAACCACAAATGGAATCATGAAGTCCTGAAACAGAATATATAAATTCTGATGAAGAGAACAATTTAGAATATTTCATTCTTAAAAAGTTCACTTAATACAAATCTTACCTCTTCAAAGATTTCAAAACCCTTCTATTATTTTGTTTTCTTAAGAAAAATATCTGAATTGTTGCTAATATTTCCTGCTTCTTTACAAAACACACACACACACACACACACACACATATCCCCACCCAAAAACACCTTTCTGTTTCTCTTCTATTAGTAGAGTCTTGAGATCCTGGATCCCTAGAGAGTTCAGGAGTTTTCTTTTCTTTTCTTTCTTTCTTTTTTGCTTTTTTGCTAGTCAAGTGAAGCAGAAGTTTTCTTTTTTTTTTCTTTCTTTTTTTTAATGTCTTCATTTTTTTTCCTTTTAAAATGCAATAAATGGCATTACCACAGTTTATGGTAAGTTATTAGACATTGAAAAATTGATTTTCCATTATTTCAATGCAGATTCTACTTTTTTTTTACTGCCTAAACCTTTGTCTCTTAAACTCCATGCTACAAGGATCACTGATGTCCATTGCCTAGAACAGTATCTGATACATAGTAGTTGCTTAAAGTTCGTTTAGTGAATAAATGGAGGAGATACCTACCTATAACCATGTTTACAATCACATATTACTGTTTATAGTTTTTTTCACATAATAAGAAACATTATCATTTTCTTTATCCCCTTATTTTCTTAAACCATTTCCCCTTTTTTCCTGGGGTCTTTGCCCCTTTTGTATTAAGCCTGAATCTTCTGAAATTCTGAAGATACAATCGTGTAACCCTCTTTTCCATCACTTTCTTTTCTTAGTTGCAGGCAATGATGTGAAAATAATGGTACTTATGTCTTTGTAATGACAGGAGTTTTCTTAACATGGATACTGACCTAAGAATATGAAGTTTCCTTAACTCTAGAACAAGGAATTTGAACTTAGTGTTGTTTAAATGATTTATTTTGTCAGTTAGCTTTCTATATTATTTAAAAATGTGTGGGAAAAAAGTTTTTCTAAGGCATGAGGAAGCCACAGGTATGGTCACATTAAATATTCAAAAGCTGCTAATCACCTAAGAATGCCAACAAACGTGAGAAATGTTCTACACTTTAACAACAATGAAGAAAAAATTCAGCGCTTGAAATAAAACTTTCATATTATTAATATAATTTTTGTAATTCGTACTTACTATGTGTGGGCCACATGATGTCGCTCTTTACCGCAAATTCTTCCATAGTCAACAAAACGAAGTCATTTGTTTTCCGTTGGAAAGACGCTTCACTCTCTTTCCCTCTTCCGATGCTCAACAATGGCCAGGATTGAAATGAAGGGATAAAAAGATTGCTATAAATTTGGAAGCAAGCTTCGCTGACTAGAAAAAAAGGGCAATAAGTTGAAATGGTGTGTCCCAGTGGATGTGACAGAGGAGGCCGACATCTATTGCAGTTTATTATAATTCTAGCAGCCTGGAAGGGGGGGAGCGGCCATCTCCACTACTCGCTTCCGGAGGAGGCCAAACACGGCACCTTTGTGGGCCGCATCGCGCAGGATCTGGGGCTGGAGCTGGCGGAGCTGGTGCCGCGCCTGTTCCGGCTGGCGTCCAAAGGCCGCGGGGACCTTCTGGAGGTGAATCTGCAGAATGGCATTTTGTTTGTGAATTCTCGGATCGACCGGGAGGAGCTGTGCGGGCGGAGCGCGGAGTGCAGCATCCACCTGGAGGTGATTGTGGACAGGCCGCTTCAGGTATTCCACGTGGAGGTGGAGGTGAAGGACATTAATGACAATCCTCCTGTGTTCCCAGCGACACAAAAGAATCTGTTCATCACAGAATCCAGGCTGCTCGACTCTCGGTTTCCACTAGAGGGCGCCTCGGATGCAGATATCGGGGAGAACGCCCTGCTCACTTACAGACTGAGCCCCAGCGAGTATTTCTCTCTGGATGTACCAACCAAGGATGAACAGGTAAAACCTCTTGGACTTGTATTACGGAAGCCTTTAGACAGGGAAGAAGCTCCGGAGCTTCATTTATTGCTCATGGCCACCGATGGGGGCAAACCCGAACTGACTGGCACCGTTCAGTTACTCATCACGGTTTTGGATGTAAATGACAATGCCCCAGTTTTCGATAGGACCCTCTATAAAGTAAAATTGCCAGAAAATGTCCCTAATGGAACATTGGTAATTAAACTCAATGCCTCAGATTTAGACGAAGGTTTGAATGGAGATATTATTTATTCATTCTCTACTGATGTTTCTCTAGATATAAAATCCAAGTTCCACATAGACCCCATAAGTGGGGAAATTACAGTGATAGGACTAATTGATTTTGAAGAAAGTAAAGCCCACAAGATTCGAGTAGAGGCTGTTGATAAAGGCTTCCAACCACTGGCTGGTCATTGTACAGTTCTTGTGGAGGTTGTGGACGCTAATGACAATGCTCCACAGTTGACTATCACTTCACTGTCTCTCCCTATCTCAGAGAACGCCCAGCCAGGCACAGTCATCACACTGATTAGTGTAGTTGACCTAGATTTTGGAGCCAACGCTCAGGTGACCTGCTCCCTTACTCCGCAAGTTCCCTTCAAGCTTGTGTCCACCTTCAAAAATTACTATTCATTGGTGCTGGACAGCGCCCTGGACCGAGAGAGTGTGTCGGCCTATGAGCTGGTGGTCACAGCTAGGGACGGGGGTTCGCCTTCGCTGTGGGCCACCGCCAGCGTGTCTGTGGAGGTGGCCGACGTGAACGACAACGCGCCGGCCTTCGCGCAGCCCGAGTACACGGTATTCGTGAAGGAGAACAACCCGCCAGGCTGCCACATCTTCACGGTGTCGGCGCGGGACGC
The DNA here is from genome assembly GCF_020740605.2 of Lemur catta. NCBI lineage: Eukaryota > Metazoa > Chordata > Mammalia > Primates > Lemuridae > Lemur > Lemur catta. The sequence continues at coordinate 6,849,101 of NC_059132.1, forward strand.
GGACACTCAGGAGAACGCACGGGTGTCGTACTCGCTGGTGGAGCGGCGGGTGGGCGAGCGTGCGCTGTCGAGCTACGTGTCGGTGCACGCGGAGAGCGGCAAGGTGTACGCGCTGCAGCCGCTGGACCACGAGGAGCTGGAGCTGCTGCAGTTCCAGGTGAGCGCGCGCGACGCGGGCGTGCCACCTCTGGGCAGCAACGTGACGCTGCAGGTGTTTGTGCTTGATGAGAACGACAATGCTCCGGAGCTGCTGGCGCCTCCGGGTGGCAGCGGTGTTGGCCTAGTGAATGAACTGGTGCCGCGATCTGTAGGGACAGGCCACGTGGTGGCAAAGGTGCGTGCGGTGGACGCGGACTCTGGCTACAACGCTTGGCTTTCCTACGAGCTGCAGCCGGCAGCGGGTAGCTCGCGCAACCCGTTCCGCGTGGGGTTGTACACTGGAGAAATCAGCACGACACGCGTCCTGGACGAAGCAGACGCTTCACGCCAGCATCTATTGGTGCTGGTGAAGGATCACGGGGAGCCAGCGCTGACGGCCACAGCCACCGTGTTGGTGTCTCTGGTGGAGAGCGGCCAGACGGCAAAGGCCTCTTCGCGGGCATTCGAGGGGGGGGTGGCACAGGAGGCAGCGCTTATGGATGTCAACGTGTACCTCATCATCGCCATCTGCGCCGTGTCCAGCCTGCTGGTGCTCACGCTGCTGCTGTACACGGCGCTGCGGTGCTCGGCGCCACCCAGCGAGGGCGCGTGCGGGCCGGGCAAGCCCAGGCTGGTGTGCTCCAGCGCGGTGGGGAGCTGGTCATACTCGCAGCAGAGGCGGCAGAGGGTGTGCTCTGGGGAGGGCCCGCCCAAGACCGACCTCATGGCCTTCAGCCCCAGCCTTCCTCAGGGTCCCACTTCTACGGACAACGTGAGTCACAGTAATCTTGTTTTCAACAACTTGAAAATAATTATTTTAGCTTTTCTATTTAAATATTCCATATGTAATTTTTTCTTTTCCTTTTTAGTTCATACTTTTATATATACATTTTAAGTGTTGTGCTGTGTTTGTCCTAATTAACTATTCAGAATTATATTCATGTTTAATATGTACTTTTGGTTTTGGGGCATGTAATCCGGTAGATTAAAATCTGTGACCTATGTTGCTCATTTTCTGTTTGTGGAGGAAGATTTTGCTAGTTGAAATTACGGATTCATCTTTCTATTTTATAGTGTATTTCCAAAATCCAAAGTTTACAAGTCCATACTTTGCTAGACAATCTTCATAAATGTTACAGTAAAAAAATTTTGAGATATATTTTGACCTAACATTTATTCTATATATTGTCCTAATTTTATGAAACATACATGTTTCAACATCATCTGCTTAATTTTGCCCATTTATGTTTAGTGTAGTACTTTAATTATTTTAATTTCTTCTTACACCAATTTATCTTCTCTTCTTCACCATATTTGTGTAGTACTGACTTTTTAAAACTTTGTTGAATTGGGCCGGGTGCGGTGGCTCACGCCTGTAATCCTAGCACTCTGGGAGGCCGAGGCGGGCAGATTGTTTGAACTCAGGAGTTCGAGACCAGCCTGAGCAAGAGCGAGACCCCGTCTCTACTAAAAATAGAAAGAAATTATATGGACAGCTAAAATATATATATAGAAAAAATTAGCCAGGCATGGTGGCGCATGCCTGTAGTCCCAGATACTCTGGAGGCTTAGGCAGTAGGATTGCTTGAGTCCAGGAGTTTGAGGTTGCTGTGAGCTAGGACGATGCCACGGCATTCACTCTAGCCTGGGCAACAGAGTGAGACTCTGTCTCAAAAAAACAAAAACAAAAACAAAAACAAAAACAAAAACAAAAAAACTTTGTTGAATTGGATCTGCCATGTTCATGATGAATTAATATTCACTAGTCAACAATACAGTTTAAATTACAATTCAATAGTTTTTTTATTGTGTTCCTTGTTTGTATAGGTAATATGTTCACCTTCAAAATTTCAAAGAATGAAATCTAGTATATAGTGAAAAGTCTCTTTGCTATCTCCAACCCTCAACCATTCACTTTACCTTTCTAAATTCCTGAAGCAATTTCTGTTTCTTTGTATATTACAAGGTCATGTATATGCATGTGTGTTTACAATGTACCTTTCTTTTTCTTATTTATTTATTTGAGACAAGATCTAGTTCTGTCGATGGGGCTAGAGTGCAGTGGTGCAATCATAGCTCCCTGTAACCTCAAACTCCTGGGCCCAAACAATCTTCTTGGCTCAGTATCCAGATTAGCTAGGGCTACAGGTGCGAGCTACCACAGCTGGCTAACTTTTTATTTTTACTTTTTGTAGAGACAGGGTCTTGCTATGTTGCCAGACTAGTATCAAGATATTCTGGCCCCAAGAAATCCTTCTGTGTTGGCCCCTCAAAGTACTAGGATTATGGATTACCTGTAGTGAGCCTTCTTGCTGGGCCCTGTCTTTCTTTTTTAAAAAAACAAGTGATTGCACTATAAGTCTACTCTCCTGCACTTTTTGTTTTTCCACTTTATATATTGCTTTTTGTGTCATATTATTTCATAAGAGTTTCCTCATTTTTTATTTATTTGATTTTTTCAGTCTTTTATATCTGCATCTTATTTTATTATATGGATACATCATGATTTATTCATCCAGTTCCCTTTTATGGTGTTAATAAAATAATGACTTAATTTTCCAAACTCCTTTTTAAAATTTACAAATAATTAGGTTCTATAGAAATGATTGTCAACTTTCACAGTTGGTAAAATCCCAATATACTTTAGGAAGTCATTTTTTGATATCTTGGCTTTTTGTTTCCAATGTGAATGAAGTCAGAGATATACAAACTCAAGAACTTGTTCAATAAGCAACAGAATTATTTACCATCGAGCAGCAAATTCACATTCACCATAAAGGGAACAAATTTGCTGCTTCTGTTGAAATAATGCTCAGTTTTTGGGGAAAAAATCTACAAATATTCTAGACTTTCAATTATGGTAATTGTAATTCTGTTTTTATTGCTTTACTTATTTCTCTTTTATGTTTACATGCATATATTTTTCAAAAAATCTTCCTAGCATATTATTAAGAAATTTAAAAAGTCCTGCTTATCTTCTGAAATGCTAGAAGTTGACAGAGGATCCTCCTCAGTCCCTCAATCTATATTCATCAACCATCATTACTTTTTTTAAAAAGCTTGATTATTTTTCAGGTGTTCAAACTCTTTGACTTATGGCATGGCTATGGAATTTTTTTCTCGTTGGTAAAACATCTTCACAGAGGTATTGAGTAATGCTATTTTCTTTGCAAAAATTTTGCTATTGTTTAGGATCAACTATAGAGATAGTCTTTGAGTACATAATGTGAGGACAAATTAGTTTCCTAGAAAATTCCTTTATTCATCTTTTCTATTTTACTTGTTTTTTTGTAAAGATTTTGTAGAAATTCAAAGGAGCTCTTAATTACCTACAATGTAGGCATTCATGATGAATTCATGGAGAATTTACTTTTGAGGTGGACTTTGAAGGGTGGACAGGATTTTGACAGATATAGATGAAATAATAGAAGAAAAACTTTGAACAAAGACTGTGTTGAGGAAGAGACAATATCTTTCCTGTAAAATATGATGCATATTGGAAAGTGGTTAGTGATCACGCTGAGAGGATTGGCTCATGGTCATGTACATATCTCCTAGATGTGAATCTAACATCTTGACAATTGATCAATAGAAAGGCAAGCTCGGTACAGATTTTAATGCAATACAATGAAAGCAGTACTCATAAAGACAAAAATTGTGATATACGAAAGGAGAACTGGATGTACACAAACTTTAAGTATGGTAAGCAAGGGAAAAAGAGTCATAAAATATGTATATGTCCATTTGGAGAATGGCCATGCTATACAAATTGTGATTTTCTGAAGATTTAGATTTTGGGTTATTATTGATTATTCTTTTGATTTTCATCAACTTGTTTTCTAGGTGATGTTAGGGTATATTGGTAAAAATGTCATGTAGAACTGCAGTCCCTAATCCCCCGGGGTGGCCTGTTAGGGACCAGGCCACAGAGCTCCACCGCCCACCACACCCACCCCCAGTCCGTGGGAAAATTGTTTTCCATGAAACTTGGGGCGGGAGGCTCACGGCAAGAGGTGAATGGCGGGCAGGCTAGCGAGCAAGCCAAGCTTCATCTGCATTTACAGCCGCTTCCCACTCCCTATTGCTCCAATCGCTGCCTGAGCTCTGTCTCCCTGCCCTGTCCTCTGTACGTGGAAAAATTGTCTTCCATGAAACCTGTCCCTGGTGCCAAAAAAGTTGGGTATCACTGATGTAGAAAATGAAAGTAGGTGTTTGGAGATATAGATTTAAGAATACTTCAAATAATAAGCTAGTTTGAAGGCATGGAAATATTAATTGAAACACTTAAAGAAAAGGATGGGAAAAATAAGACAGCTGAAGATATAACTTCAGAAAATATTCATATTTTGGAGCAGCAGAAAGAAGAAGAACCAACAGAGAATTCAGTGGTAGAAATCCTGCTAGGGTTTGTTGTGACAGAGAAATCTATGAAGGAAAGTATTTTAGGTGAGAGGCCTATTTTAATCAGCTGCAGAGATATCAAGAAATATTGTAAAGAATATGCTTTAGATTTTTCTTACATTAGTAAATAAAACTGGGTAGGAAATTTGACATTCATTGAATAGAGAAAAGCAGAAATTTAACAATAATCCACAAGAAGATAAAATATAGAAAAGGTAAAATTATATGCTCAGCTAAGAGTAATGAATACCACCATTTCTTGTGACCAGATAAATATTACCACGTTCCTTCCACATAAAAGTATGGGAGATAGTCTACACTTCTGATATCCATGACGTATCTAGATCACATTTAAATTTATTGCTAATTGATACCAATTTTAAAAATACTGGGAAGAAACTCCTTTCATTATGAAGAAAGATCACTAGCTAAAATTAAATTATTTTAAGAAGCCAGATGGTATAAATGTCTCTGCACTTGATAAAGTTAAGGATGTTCTATTAAAGTATGATAATGGGCAAGAAAGAAAATATAGCTACCTAAATATTACGGAGGTAATTCAGGTAATCATTACCTTTTGAAGCCACATGATGTCGCTGTCTACCAAGAAGTTCTGGCTAGCCAAGACCCAAAGTCGTTCCTCTGGCAGTATCTGTCTCTAAAAGCCGAACAATGGCAGATGCTGCGGAATTGGATTAATAGACTCCAGAAAATACAATAGTTCATCTTTAAACTAAGACAAGATTTTCTGATAGGAAATAGTACTTATCATGGTGTATTCCTGGCAAGGAAACTCGGGATCCCGGCGCCTGCTGCTTTCTCTTCTGATCCTCGCAGCCTGGGAGGCGGGGAGCGGCCAGCTCCACTACTCGGTTCCCGAGGAGGCCAAACACGGCACCTTTGTGGGACGCATCGCCCTGGACCTGGGGCTGGAGCTGGCGGAGCTGGTGCCGCGCCTGTTCCGGGTGGTGTCCAAAGGCCGCGGAGAACTTCTGGAGGTGAATCTGCAGAATGGCATTTTGTTTGTGAATTCTCGGATCGACCGGGAGGAGCTGTGCGGGCTGAGCGCGGAGTGCAGCATCCACCTGGAGGTGATCGTGGACAGGCCGCTGCAGGTGTTTCATGTGGAGGTGGAGGTGAAGGACATTAACGACAACCCGCCGGTGTTCCCGTTAAAAGAACAAAAGCTGTTTGTTTCAGAATCCAGAATGCCAGACTCACGGTTTCCGCTAGAGGGCGCGTCCGATGCAGATATTGGAGCTAACTGCGTTTTAACCTATAAGCTTAGCTCTAATGATTACTTCACGCTAGATGTGAATTCAAAGAACGACGAAAATAAATTGGTTGAGCTTGTGTTAAGGAAACCCTTGGACAGAGAGGACGCTTCGGCACACAACTTATTCCTGACAGCCACTGACGGAGGCAAACCAGAGCTCACGGGCACTGTTCAGCTGCTGGTCACCGTGCTGGATGTGAACGATAACGCTCCCACTTTCGAACAGTCTGAATATGAAATAAGAATATTTGAAAACTCAGACAATGGAACAACAGTTATCAGACTGAATGCTTCTGATCAGGATGAAGGAGCGAATGCGGCAATTTCGTACTCTTTTAATAGCCTTGTTTCAACCATGGTTACCGACCAGTTTAGCATAGATCCAAATACTGGAGAAATAGTAGTTCAAGGTAATTTGGATTTTGAACAAGTAAATTTATACAAAATCCGCATTGACGCGACGGACAAAGGTCACCCTCCGATGGCAGGTCACTGCACTGTTTTAGTGAGAATTTTGGATAAAAATGATAATGCCCCTGAGATTGCATTGACTTCCTTATCCTTGCCTGTCCGAGAGGATGCTCAATTCGGTACTGTCATTGCCCTAATTAGCGTGAACGACCTTGACTCAGGTGCCAACGGAAGGGTTACGTGCTCCCTGACGCCCCACATCCCTTTCAAGCTGGTGTCCACCTTCAAGAATTACTATTCCCTGGTGCTGGACAGTCCCCTGGACCATGAGAGTGTGTCAGCTTATGGGTTGGTAGTGACAGCGCGGGACGGGGGCTCGCCTTCACTGTGGGCCACCGCCAGCGTGTCCGTGGAGGTGGCCGACGTGAACGACAACGCGCCAGTGTTCCCACAGCGCGAGTACACGGTGTTCGTGAAGGAGAACAACCCGCCAGGCTGCCACATCTTCACGGTGTCGGCGCGGGACGCGGACACTCAGGAGAACGCGCGGGTGTCCTACTCGCTGGTGGAGCGGCGGGTGGGCGAGCGTGCGCTGTCGAGCTACGTGTCGGTGCACGCGGAGAGCGGCAAGGTGTACGCGCTGCAGCCGCTGGACCACGAGGAGCTGGAGCTGCTGCAGTTCCAGGTGAGCGCGCGCGACGCGGGAGTGCCACCTCTGGGTAGCAACGTGACGCTGCAGGTGTTCGTGCTGGATGAGAACGACAACGCACCAGCGCTGCTGACGCCTCGAGTGGGTGGCACTGGCGACGCAGTGAGTGAGCTGGTGTCGCGGTCGGTGGGCGCGGGCCACGTGGTGGCGAAGGTGCGCGCGGTGGATGCGGACTCTGGCTACAACGCGTGGCTGTCGTATGAGCTGCAGGCAGCAGCTGGAAGCGCTCGCAGCCTGTTCCGCGTGGGTCTGTACACGGGCGAGATTAGCACGACGCGCACCCTGGATGAGGCTGATGTGCCGCGCCAGCGCCTGCTGGTGCTGGTGAAGGACCACGGCGAGCCGGCGCTGACCGCCACGGCCACCGTGCTGGTGTCGCTGGTGGAGGGTGGCCAGGCACCAAGGGCTTCTTCAAGGGCATCGGCGGGCGTTATGGGCCCGGAGGCGGCGCTGGTGGATGTCAACGTGTACCTCATCATCGCCATCTGCGCCGTGTCCAGCCTGCTGGTGCTCACGCTGCTGCTGTACACGGCGCTGCGGTGCTCAGCGCCGCCCAGCGAGGGCGCGTGCGGGCCGGGCAAGCCCAGGCTGGTGTGCTCCAGCGCGGTGGGGAGCTGGTCATACTCGCAGCAGAGGCGGCAGAGGGTGTGCTCTGGGGAGGGCCCGCCCAAGACCGACCTTATGGCCTTCAGCCCTAGTCTGCCACCGTGTCTGGGATCAGGGGATGTAGGTGAACAGCAAGATTTAAATATCCATCAAGACCTCAAAGTAAGTCCATTTATATTTATAAATTATAAATTCTATTTGTGGAAGCTATTACTTTCAAAGTATTTCACTTTTGGGGGGCATATTTTACAACCAAAATACAAACATTGTTTTAATTTTTAAAATCTTATAATTAATATATTTATTAATGCTATAATACATTATTAACCATTCCCTACAAGTTAGGTTCGTTCTCAAACTCCAGTTATCATTGGATAGTTCCTTTTGTATTGAATATTGATTTTAGCTTGTGTTACATTGGTCTTCTATTAACAATGCTCGGGTGACATTCAGTGCATTGGGAGCTTTGTAGAAATGTATTATTCTTCCAAAGCCATTATTTATTTTTTGTGATTATACACTAAAATTTTAACCTTTATATGTGTGCTTTGAAATTCACATTTTAAATATTATCTTGTTCTTATATATTTATTTTTATTCACTTTAAGATCTCAATTTATCAATCTTTGTCTGTTTAGTGTCTTGTAGTCACAAATATCTTTAGTGTTTTTCTATTGCGGTTTTAAGCAGTTTAGACATAAAGTACAGAATAATAATTTCTTTCCAAAATTTCATACTTTTAATTTTATTCCTACTGTTATTATGAACTAGCTAAAATAAAATCAAGAGGGAATAAATATATTCCTTTTAGTCCAATATCATTTAGAACATTTTACTGTCTGGAATTTTTTTTTTTTACTCTTGGATGATTTTTTACAGCTGTCTTGTCGACAATTTAACATTTTTTTGGCATCTCTGTGTAGAAAATAATTGCTTCTAGACAGATAAATATTGGATAATCTACAATCATACTATCAATCCTTTGTACATGAGTTGGAATATTATCAATAATATTTCACATTAAAGTGATATTATGACTTAGAAATATGTGAATTAGAAAAATATTTTGATCAGAAAAATTGTACATGGTAATTCCATTCCTGCCGACCAAATGTATAATTTAAAAATCTTCATTACACAGAATATCCATGTTAAGCAGGGACCATTAGTTTTTGTAGAAACATTTAGCAATCTTTGAAAAGTCTAAAATCCTTTATTTTGTTGTCTTTCATCCTTTTCTTTCTTTTAGTTATTCTTCTTGTCTTCTTGCCCTTGCTTCTTATGACAGTTTGACCTGCCTTGATGTTAAATACTCATTGGATTTTGAAGACATTACTTTTTGGAGAGTGGTGGAACTTAATGGAAGGGAATGAAGGGTTTTGGGAACTCTGAATTCCTATGGTTTGTTGTTAACATGGTTTTAAATCTTTTTATCACTTAGGAAGCAGTAGTGTAATTATTTATGATCACATTTTATCCTCCTTGTCAACTGAAAGTAATCTGAAAGCAGAATTATTTTGTGCTTGATTTTATATTTTTCATAATCCCTGTCCATGTTTAGAATTTTATTTGGCTATTAAAAACACATTACATAAAATGAATCATTTTAATTTTAGTCCTCAACTTTAAGGGCTTTTGTCTTTTTATATGCTTCTCTTTATTATACTGTTTGAATAGAATGTGGAATTTTTCCTTTGTAAAAGTAATGTTACTCTTATATTTCCTATTCTGTCTATATCTACCTGGTTCTCAGGCATAACTTTACTTACTGAATTCTCCCCCTAAATGTTTAATTGGTTTTTATAAAATACCATAAATAGAAACAAGAGTACTTTTCACCACTTGGCATTGTATTTGACAACTCATCATTTCAATCAGTTTAGTTCTGTGTTTCTCCAACTCCCTAATTGATATTCAAATTTCATTTTGGATATGTGCTTTCCACAGTGAGAGAGTCTAAACCTATTTCTGGTATGTTAGTACTTTTCACTATTCTAACTATGGTAATGCTTTTAGTTATTAACTATTTCTTAAATTGAAATGCATCATAAATTAGTCATTAAGTACTGTGAGTTCTAGAGCTCCCAGGATCAAATCTTCCTTCTACCAATTATTTTATATGTAGCCTTAGGTAAAGTGTTTGTTATTCAGTTCCTTGGTTTTCATTTATGCATGATAAATGTGAATTCTCCTGCATAGTTTTTTTAATAAAGCAAGTTAATAGTTGCAAATTGTTTATAATAAAGTCTGGCAAGTGATAAGAATGTAATAAAATTTAGTTAGTATTATTCCCAAGAGGAAAATAAATTAATGGTTGCAAAAAGACAACCTAAAATGTTAGAAAGTCATTATCGTCTTCCACATTAATCTTATTTTATGTAAAAATTATCTTTTATAAACTCATTTTCAGATTAACTCAGGATGTCTCAATATTTTGAATATTGTATGGCAGAGTAAAAAACATAAAAGTCAGTTTTTACATATTTTAGAAAGTCAAATTTCCTGAATATGGAAAAAGTTTGGGACTACAAAGGTTAAAGGAAAGTCTAGACTACCTTATGTTAATAGTTGTATCTTTCCCATATTTACAAGTTGCCTGAGATCTCTCAGAGGTCTGAGTAGGTGTTTGAAATCTTTGTGTGTTTCTTTTCACTAATAGTGTTTTTCTTAAGAAGAAGTACAAATAATATTTTGATGATGGTTTAAAATCAATTTGTGTTATAATCCTACTAACAAAGGAAGTAAACCATTTGTATAGATAGTGTTATAGAATAACTTTAAAATGTGCTTTATTAGCAAGTAGAGAAGACTATGGTCACCAGTCTTCATTAAACATTAAATAGGGTCCTTACAGGTCTCTAATAGTATGCCATCCTGCCAGAAATCACTGAATTATCAAAACCAAGTCTCTGGCTTCAAAGGTTTGAGGCAAAATGAAGAATATGAGTCATACAATGCGAAGGAAGGTATTATAACAAGCACACAGGAGGTGAATAACAGTGAGGTTGAAGTTGAAAGAAAATCACTTCCTATTTGACTTTTTGAAGGTACACCTGAAGGAGCGTGGTGTTTTCAGTGGGGTTTAAATGGGTAAATTCCCCCTGGGAGATATTGAGAATAATGGACATTTCTGTGAAGAAGAAAATGAGCAAAACTGAAGACACAGAAAAGGATCAATATGACTGGAAACGTGAAAAAGTCCACTTTGGTTAAAACATATGGTTCGCATAGAATAAAGGCAGAAAAAGTAATGTGAGAAAATCTCTTGGTTTTGACTACTAGACTTAGTGACTTTGAGCAGATTAAGGGATTTGAATTTCTCTTTAGAATTAATTGGGAGCTATCAAAATATTTTGAGCAAAATAACTCAAGGCCTTTTCAAGAAGGTTGAATGGGAGGACAAACAAGCTACTGCAATAGTCAAGGATAGCAGCAATTGTGAAAAGTGCCTCTTAGGCTGTTATCAGTAAGAATATGAAAGAAAAGATAGATATGCAAAAACATCAATGTCATAATAAATGGTCATGATTTTGCCTTTAGACTTAAGAAGCACTACAGTCTAGATTTAATTGATCTACTTGAACTTTGGAATAAGATAATAAAACTCACTAGAGAGCCTTGTAAAACCTAGGCAGGAAAAGAATCCTTCACATATCTTTAAAATCAGAAATTGCTGTAAGTACTAAGGATGAACAATAATGAAATTAAAATGTATAATGGAAACAATGCATACAAACATACCAACCATGTTGGAGATTGTAAAGAAGAGATTATTCAAAAATGATAAGGCTTGTAAAGGATCAAACTATATAGATGTAGGAATGCAATATGTTTCTGGAAACAGATTATATAAATGCTAATAAAGAGAAAAATGTAAAATATTTTCTGTCCACACAAGATCTTACTTTTCTTGAAACATTTTATACATCTTCAATTCATAAAATTACCAAAGAAGACTACTTCAATTGTTTGCTCATTTTTCTTCATTTCTTTTTTCAGACATCAAAAGGTTTCTTTTTCATCAGTAGGTTTCTCGGTTCCTAGGTTCACTAGGGATAGTGACTTGTTGAGTTCTCTTACACCAGAATTCCAAATGGATATATATGGAAGATTCTGAATTCCAGAACAAAAGAATTTTCTCATTAAAAATTCATGCTTGTTTAAATGAATGGATCATTTTTGTTGTGATTTCATTTCTGTCATTATTTTAAAACAATGTGGAAAGTTTTCTGCACCCTAAGAAGGCACATTCAAGGTCATACTAAACTTTTAGAAGTGGTCAGTCTGCTAAGAATGCTTCTAGTAAGAGAAACGAGGTCTTCTACTTCAACAATGATTAATTTTAAAAAATTAAAAGAATGGAGTAAACTTTTGCAGAATAGTCGAGGAATGTTTACTCATGAAATTTGTACTTACACTTTGGGCCACCTGATGTCACTCTTCTCCGCGATGTTCTCTCTGAATCAAGACAAATACAGCCATCCTTTTTCCCATTCTTTTTTACTCTCTCTGTGCTGAACAATGGCGAACACAGCAGGATGGGACTGAGGAAATCAGATGATTTCTCTTGATTTTGAGGCATTTCTCACTAATTAGAAAAAGATCAAGTACTTGAAATGTTGTGCTCAGGTCAAGGAGACCCAGAGTCCCGGAATCTACTGCTCTCGCTTCTGATTCTAGCAATCTGGGAGGCAGGAAACTGCCAGCTCCACTACTCGGTACCGGAAGAGGCCAAACACGGCACCTTTGTGGGCCGCATCGTGCAGGATCTGGAGATGCAGCTGGCGGAGCTTGGGCACCGCCCGTTACAGATGGATTCCAAAGGCAATGGTGACCTTCTGGAGGTGAATCTGCAGAATGGCATTTTGTTTGTGAATTCTCGGATCGACCGGGAGGAGCTGTGCGGGCGGAGCGCGGAGTGCAGCATCCACCTGGAGGTGATCGTGGACAGACCCCTGCAAGTTTTCCATGTAGAAGTGGAGGTGAAGGACATTAATGACAATCCGCCTGTGTTCCCAGCGACACAAAAGAATCTCATCATCCCGGAATCCCGGCTGCTCGACTCTCGGTTTCCACTAGAGGGCGCCTCGGATGCAGATATCGGGGAGAACGCCCTGCTCACTTACAGACTGAGCCCCAACGAGTACTTCTCCCTGGACTTACCAACCAAGGATGAGCAGGTAAAACCTCTTGGACTTGTATTACGGAAGCCTTTAGACAGGGAAGAAGCTCCGGAGCTTCATTTATTGCTCATGGCCACCGATGGGGGCAAACCCGAACTGACTGGCACCGTTCAGTTACTCATCACGGTATTGGATGTAAATGACAATGCCCCAGTTTTCGATAGGACCCTCTATAAAGTAAAATTGCCAGAAAATGTCCCTAATGGAACATTGGTAATTAAACTCAATGCCTCAGATTTAGACGAAGGTTTGAATGGAGATATTATTTATTCATTCTCTACTGATGTTTCTCTAGATATAAAATCCAAGTTCCACATAGACCCCATAAATGGGGAAATTACCGTGATAGGACTTATTGATTTTGAAGAAAGTAAAGCCCACAAGATTCAAGTAGAAGCTATTGATAAAGGCTTCCCACCACTGGCTGGTCATTGTACAGTTCTTGTGGAGGTTGTGGATGTGAATGACAATGCTCCACAGCTGACTGTCAAAACTCTCTGGCTTCCTGTAAAAGAGGATGCACAAATGGGGACAGTTATTGCCCTTGTCAGTGTGACCGACCTAGATGCAGGTGCAAATGGACAGGTGACCTGTTCCCTGACACCTTCTGTACCCTTTAAGCTGGTGTCCACCTTCAAGAATTACTATTCCCTGGTGCTGGACAGCGCCCTGGACCGGGAGACTGTTTCCGTCTATGAGTTGGTGGTGACAGCTCAGGACGGGGGCTCGCCTTCTCTGTGGGCCACCGCCAGCGTGTCCGTGGAGGTGGCCGACGTGAACGACAACGCGCCGGCCTTTCCGCAGCCCGAGTACACGGTGTTTGTGAAGGAGAACAACCCGCCAGGCTGCCACATCTTCACGGTGTCGGCGCGGGACGCGGACGCGCAGGAGAACGCGCAGGTGTCTTACTCGCTGGTGGAGCGGCGGGTGGGCGAGCGTGCGCTGTCGAGCTACGTGTCGGTGCACGCGGAGAGCGGCAAGGTGTACGCGCTGCAGCCGCTGGACCACGAGGAGCTGGAGCTGCTGCAGTTCCAGGTGAGCGCGTGCGACGCAGGCGTGCCCCCTCTGGGCAGCAATGTGACGCTGCAGGTGTTCGTGCTGGATGAGAATGACAACGCGCCGGAGCTGCTGGCGCCTCCGGTGGGTGGCACCCGCGGCACGGTGAGTGAGCTGGTGCCTCGGTCTGTGGGGGCGGGCCACGTGGTGGCGAAGGTGCGCGCGGTGGACGCGGACTCTGGCTACAACGCGTGGTTGTCATATGAGCTGCAGCCAGCAGCAGGCAGCACGCACAGCCTGTTCCGCGTGGGGCTGTACACGGGCGAGATCAGCACGACGCGTGCCCTGGACGAGACCGATGCTTCGCGCCAGCGCTTGCTGGTGCTGGTGAAGGACCACGGGGAACCGGCGCTGTCAGTCACTGCCACCGTGCTTGTGTCGCTGGTGGAGAGCGGTCAGACGCCAAAGGCCTCTTCTCTGGCTTCAGCTGGGTTCGCGGGCCCAGAGGCAGCGCTGGTGGATGTCAACATCTACCTGATCATCGCCATCTGTGCGGTGTCCAGCCTGCTGGTGCTCACGCTGCTGCTGTACACGGCGCTGCGGTGCTCGGCGCCGCCGGTCGAGGACAAGTGTAGAGCTGGGAAACCCACAATGATGAGCTCCAGCGCAGTGGGAAGCTGGTCATACTCACAGCAGAGGCGACAGAGGGTGTGCTCTGGGGAAGGTCCCCCCAAGACAGACCTAATGGCCTTCAGCCCAGGTCTTTCTCCGTGTCCTGGACCTGCAGATAAAACCGGAGAACCAACTGCTTCTTTGGACTCCCCTGGGAAGGTGGGTTTTCCTTGTATTTTATGTATTTATATGATTATTTATTTAGTCTTGAAAGACATTTTTGTTACTTCATACAGCACATTTAAATAGTTAAAAAAAATTTTGTAGAAATTTGCCCGATTTTTAAAATTTCCTTAACTTCAGAGCAGACTTTTATCTTTTGACCTTCCTAGTGAGAATTATCATAAACCGTTCATTAAACAGATACTTATTGGGTGCTGAATCAATTTTATTTTAACCTGTGTTGAGAGTGACAATGAATTCCTAATGCTGAGCTGCTATAGCACCTGAAAACTATTAGGTGAGAAACCAGTTTAGTTGTTACTCATTAAGATCAACACCACTCTATCATTTATTTTTACTAGATTATGCATGGAATTTTAGTCTAGTTCTATTTTTTATAAGAAACCCTAGCAGAAATATATAGTAATTGTTACCTCGTTAAATTTGTCATTCTCTATATCTCTCTGGATGAAGACTGTAAAGATATGATTGTTCAGCACTCCTCAGTGTCTATTATTTCAGTAAGGAACTTCCCCTAAACTCTAGAAAGCCATTGCTTTCTACTTCAGGAATCAAATTCCACCAATAAATGTTACAAATAAAACCGTCATTTCAAGTTGTATAAAATATTCTCCTAAAAGTCTGACAATGTAGATTGTAAGAAAATGTTGATTGACAATCTTTTCTACACTTAAAAATTTCTTGAAATTCAATTCTTTATTGAAATTGGAGAAAATACTTCCTGACAGATCTTTTCTTCCTTCAAGAAGACATTCTCCTTTTTATTGAAATCTTCTCAGTTTAGTGGTAAAATGCTCAGGCAGGTAAAGACTCTACATATTGAGTTCTCTTGAAATTCATAGTTTATAACTTAAAAAATTTCCCTACCAATTTTGATAAGGATTTGATTTTTCTCTCAGTAGTCCACAAGACAGGAATCTGGATATGAGATTTGCACCTTTGATATCACTGCATATTATACTTTTGTTTCCTGGATTGTAGTTTGTGACTTTCAAACTTGTGGTTCTCCACACTACCTATAGTCCAAGCTATCTTTTTCTCTTCTAATTCATATTTTTAAATCTTCACTTATACTTATATTGAGTTTTTATTATGTGATTTATATTTCTCTTTCAGCTATTTTATTTTATATTGTGTCAAATATTTTACAGGGTATTGTCTAGTTAAAAATTCAGTGGAGCAGTCTTGAGAAGAGAGCTACAATAATAAATACAAAAATGAAAGTAAAATTTATTTAAAATACAATGTTTCAAATTTTTTATTTTCCCCTAAAATACATGTTTGGAATATGCTATAATACAATCTATTCTTTTTTCATTTTATTTCTTTCAAAACTTGAGTAGTTTCTGATCTCCTGTCATTAAACCTAAGTCTATCTGTACAGCTCACCTTGAATCTAGACTCAAACCTTCAAAAATCTCTGTCTTTGCACTTTATTTTCAGGTTCCATGTGCCATTTGAACTTGGGCCTAAGTATTTGAATATTTGATATGAATTGAGGGGTGCTATAATGTTATTTGCCCCCCAAAACAAGTCCCCTACTCTCTTAGAGCTAGTAATTATTGAGCATTTACGCAATTGGTAATTTAGTCTCTTATATTAATCTCTATTTTCTCTTAGAATATGGGCTATATTCATATGCAAATTCTCATAAGAGCTGTGAACACCTTAGTAATGAATTTATCTTTTGGGGTCATCAGGAAACATGAACTCAGTGGGGTCCAGAATTCAAAAAGGCTAGCAATTTCAAAACAGAGAGGTGAGAACATGAAAGAAACTTTAGTATTTTGCTTAATAGCTGTACTTGTATGCTTCTGTAGATAGCATTTCTCAATTCAAGCCAGAATTATGAAACCAATAATGAAGCTTCTCCTTGACAGTTCTTCTCAAATTGTTACTAGATAGGGCAAAGTAAATTATCATCCAATATGTTAACACTTTAGAGAGTAAAAGGGGCACTGTCAATAAGTATAGAAAACCACAGACGTAATCCGAGCCTGTCCCAGGCAAACTGGGGTCTATGGTGAGGCTATCCTTGGACATGCTAATGATAAGTGCATTAGCAACACCTGTAGTCCTCATTAAATGTACTGGTTCAAGACTCCTCTTTGGAATTTCCAAAATGGGTAATATGGGTAAATTTGCATTTTAAAGAGTACTTGAGGTGATTCTTATACAAATGAAGTTTTAAATTCATAGTCCTATTTGATGCTTGACAAAGCAAGTTCCTATTACTTAAAAAGATGTAATTTCACTTCTCCCTACTTTTTATTCAATATTGCAGATCTATATTGGGATATTTATGTTATTACTTGGTATAAAATGCACATCAGCAGAAATGGGGCTTAGTTTTTACTTTCTTGTGTTGAGATGATTAATCAATGATGAACTTATTTTTAGACTCCAGATAGTAGCTGAAACTGAACATTGATATTGTAGATGATAACTCATTACATTTTAATTCATGCTTTATAAAAAAACAATCCCTAAAATTGGAATTTGAATGGATTTTGACACTGGAGTCATTCCAAAGGAATAAAGAAGTATAAAAACAATTTAATAGGACACATAAGATGATGGATTGAATGACTCTCATTGCTGTAAATTTTCTTATTCATAAATATTGTTGTTTTATTTTTTAGATTTTAATAACAAAAGAGAGTTTAAAAGTTATTGATACATTTAAAAATATCACCTTTAGAAATCATAACATCATTAAATAAAAGAAATCAACCTTTGTATAAGACTAGAAGTTGTGATATTAAGTTTTCCTTTTTTGGAAAAATAGAAAACTCAAGTTTTTTCAGCAGCAGAGTTATATTCATAAGGAATTTTGATTCTTGAGTATTTGATTCCAAGAACTTGGAGAGAGAGAGAAAAAATATTTTTACTGCAGGTGATGGTGAAAAACTTCATTGACATTGATAAAATTATTAGATAAATTCCAGAATGGTATCTTTTGGGTATTTGAAAAACTTAAATATAACAGGGATGAAAGCACTTATCTCTGAAGGTAGAAATCGTAAATTTGTTAATTTATTTAGAATCATAATTAAGATTCTTTTTGCCCATGTAAGATATAAAGTGTGACTTCTGCCTATTGCGACTGATTCATCAATAAGAGTACTTTTCTGTTTTCGTAAAGACAGGGATCTCCACCCTCAGCCTGAGCAGTAGCAATAATTAAGGCATTGTAGAGTGACAACATTCTATAGTAATAATTCTATAGGTAATAATTTTTCCTGAGAAACCAAATTTGGTCTTAAGCATCATGAAAACAAATGTGATTAAACTGAGATCTGAGAATAGTTCCAATTTATGAAGCACTCACTTTCCTTAGGTACTATTTTGGGCACTTAATAGATCATAATTCACACAACCACCATATTATTGCTGTGCCAATGTTATAAAAGTGGAAAGCAAGGCAGGGAGGGGTTAAATGATTTTCCCAAAGTCACATAGCTAGTAAGTAATATGATAGGAATCTAAATGGAGAAATGTCTGATGTTGAATCCAGTAATCTCTTTACGTTCTAGTGATTGCTAGAATTAGGAATTACAAACACCTGGCAGATAATTGACAATTGAGGCTAAGTGTCTACATGAGGTTTATTCAATCTCAAATTAATGAGAAAGAGAAGAGAATTATCAGAACTTAAAGAGACCTAAACTTGTTATCCGACAGAATACTAGTACACTCTGGTATGCAAATATTAAGGGCATTTTGAAATTTAGCTAGCAATAATCATGTAGTTAGGGAAGGAATTACTTCTCCGAGATTCTACATTTTAAAAAAGTTGCACAGAGGATCTACATTGATTATTATTATCTTCAAAAAAGATGGTTTTGAAAGTCCATAGAGATAAAAATACGTAAAAAAGAATTAAAATATATGAATGAAAGAAAAGTTGTGAACGATTTAATTGTACTTACACATAAAACCACCGGATGTCGCTGTCGTCCACAAAATAGCTTTTCAGAACAAAGGCATAACTGTTTCTCAAGGACTAGGAAGTAGTTACAATCTGAGATCCCAGCCATTTCGATGAAAAGTGGATGTAAGAAATCGGACAGGAAATATCAGAACGTGTGTGCGTTCTAGACTGAGGATTCATCGACTTGTAAAACAAGAGAAAGGTAAGATGGTCTTCAGATGGAGCAGCCCGGAAGCCCGATGTTTGCTGCTCTCGCTTCTGCTCTTCGCATTCTGGGAGGAGGGGAGCGGCCAGATACACTACTCGGTCCCAGAGGAGGCCAAACACGGCACCTTTGTGGGACGCATCGCGCAGGACCTGGGACTGGAGCTGGCGGAGCTGGTGCCGCGCCTGTTCCGGGTGGTGTCCAAAGACCGCGGGGACCTTCTGGAGGTGAATCTGCAGAATGGCATTTTGTTTGTGAATTCTCGGATCGACCGGGAGGAGCTGTGTGGGCGGAGCGCGGAGTGCAGCATCCACCTGGAGGTGATCTTGGACAGGCCGCTGCAGGTTTTCCACGTGGAAGTGGAAGTGAAAGACATAAACGATAACCCGCCCATGTTCTCCGTAAAAGAACAAAAGCTGTCAATACCTGAATCTAGACTGCTTGACTCTCGATTTCCGCTAGAAGGCGCGTCTGATGCAGATGTTGGCGAGAACGCAATGCTTACTTACAAACTCAGTCCAAATGAGTTTTTCATTCTTGATATTATTAAAAAAAAGGATAAAGACAAATTCCCAGTGCTTGTTCTGCGAAAACTACTAGATCGTGAAGAAAATCCGCAGCTTAAGTTGTTACTGACAGCAACTGATGGAGGCAAACCCGAATTTACAGGATCTGTTTCTCTGCTGATCCTGGTGTTAGATGCCAATGATAATGCCCCTGTATTTGACAGACCCGTTTATGAAGTTAAGATGTATGAAAATCAGGCGAACCAAACGTTAGTAATATGGCTTAACGCTTCTGACGCGGATGAAGGAATAAACAAGGAAATGATGTATTCATTCAGCTCTTTGGTTCCACCCATGATAAGAAGGAAATTTCAAATAAATGAAAGGACAGGAGAAATAAAAGTCAATGATGCTATTGATTTTGAGGATAGTAACGCTTATGAAATTCTTGTAGATGTTACAGACAAAGGAAACCCACCTATGGTTGGTCACTGCACGGTCCTAGTGGAACTACTGGATGAAAATGATAATTCACCTGAAGTGGTTGTCACTTCTTTGTCTCTTCCAGTGAAAGAAGATGCTCTGGTGGGCACTGTCATCGCCCTGATAAGTGTGTCTGACCGAGACTCTGGCTCCAACGGACAGGTCACTTGCTCTCTGACCCCCCACGGCCCCTTCAAGCTGGTGTCCACCTATAAGAATTATTATTCTCTGGTGCTGGACAATGTTCTGGACCGCGAGAGCGTATCTGGCTTTGAGTTAGTGGTGACCGCGCGGGATGGAGGATCACCTTCTCTGTGGGCCACCGCCAGCGTGTCCGTGGAGGTGGCCGACGTGAACGACAACGCGCCGGCCTTTCCGCAGCCCGAGTACACGGTGTTTGTGAAGGAGAACAACCCGCCAGGCTGCCACATCTTCACGGTGTCGGCGCGGGACGCGGACGCACAGGAGAACGCGCAGGTGTCGTACTCGCTGGTGGAGCGGCGGGTGGGCGAGCGTGCGCTGTCGAGCTACGTGTCGGTGCACGCGGAGAGCGGCAAGGTGTACGCGCTGCAGCCGCTGGACCACGAGGAGCTGGAGCTGCTGCAGTTCCAGGTGAGCGCGCGCGACGCGGGCGTGCCACCTCTGGGCAGCAACGTGACGCTGCAGGTGTTCTTGCTGGATGAGAATGACAACGCACCAGCGCTGCTAAGGCCTCCAGCTGGCAGCGCGGGCGGCGCGGTGACCGAGCTGGTTCCGCGGTCTGTGGGTGCAGGCCACGTGGTGGCGAAGGTGCACGCGGTGGACGCGGACTCTGGCTACAACGCGTGGTTGTCATATGAGCTGCAGCCGACGGCAGGTGGCGGGCGCAGCCCGTTCCGCGTGGGTCTGTACACCGGCGAGATCAGCACGACACGCGCCCTGGACGAGGCTGATTCCTCGCGCCAGAGCCTGCTGGTGCTGGTGAGGGACCATGGGGAGCCGCCGCTGACCGCCACAGCCACCGTGCTGGTATCACTGGTGGAGAGCGGCCAGGCCCAGAAGGTCTCGTCGCGGGCGCTGGCAGGCTCTGCAGTCCAGGAGGCGGCGCTGGTGGATGTCAACGTGTACCTCATCATCGCCATCTGCGCGGTGTCCAGCCTGCTGGTGCTCACGCTGCTGCTGTACACGGCGCTGCGGTGCTCGGCGCCGCCCAGCGAGGGCGCGTGCGGGCCGGGCAAGCCCAGGCTGGTGTGCTCCAGCGCGGTGGGGAGCTGGTCATACTCGCAGCAGAGGCGGCAGAGAGTGTGCTCTGGGGAGGGTCCGCCCAAGGCCGACCTCATGGCCTTCAGCCCCAGCCTTCCCCCCTGCCCAGTGGTAGAAGTGGAAGTGGAAGATCAGTCTGCTGAAGGGAACCAGTCTAGGAAGGTGGGTTGTTATATTTTTATTTTCGTATTTTGCGTTGTGAATATTTTCTCTCACCACATTTTTCTCAAATATATATCTCAGAACATTTTTATTCTTTGAATACCGTTTATACTCAAATGTTCCTAGTAATACTTTTGTAATATAGTGTAGTTTATTGCACAACTGCATTTTATATTTCGTCTCTCCTACCCAATATGTCAACCTTTGCTTGGTACTTTAATTTTAAAATAATAATTTTTTTCTGAATACACTAATATTTTACAATAGAAATATTTGATATAGGTTGCAGTTTTGATGATTCCTTTTCATAATGTCCTTTTTGTTACAAATATTTGTAAGATCAGTACTTTAATTCATGTTTATTTCATGTTCAAATCTAAATTTTTATTTGATCCTATTGTATTAACAAAAAGATTGCACTGATCAATATTCCTTTTTGGTGACAATGTGGGGGTTTTTTGCTTTGTAAGTATAGAATATGTGTAGTGCAGTATAACTTATATGGACATACTAAATCTCCATATTCAGTTTTTTCACTGTTACCTCAATAGTCCAGTACATAGAACAACAGTTCCCTGGTAAAAATTTCCTAATCTTAGGATTTAAGTTAAAAATGAACTTTAAAGATGTGTTTTTATTTTCGTACTAGTGGTGCTTGTGCCAGTGTGTATTATACACTTTTCTTAGCAGAAGAATAACTACTTTTCATACTGACTTACATAATTTTATCCAGCAGCTCTTCATTATCTGCTCCTTTTCAAAATTAGGCATTGCTTATAATGTTCAAGTATTACCACTTTCACTTTGAGGAAGGAATCATGATTATGTTTGATAATAGGGAGCATCGGAAAACCCTTTTTAATTTCAAGGAGATTGAAAACACTTACTTTAGTCCACATTAATATTAGAAGTCTGAAGAGAAAATTGAATTACCCTCTTACAATGTTTTCTACTGATCTGATATCATACAGTAAAGTTTAGTTTAATAGCTTCTCTAGTCATCTTAAGCAGGATTGGGTTGGATGATATAGACTGAGAAATGCAAGACATTTAGATTGCATGTTGGCAAAACTACCCTATCAATTATGCTTTTCTAAAATTGGTTCTTACCTGACACCTAAATTTTATTTTAAGTAAAATGATTAATTCTAGTGTGTTACCAAATACTAATGCAACTAATTTATCATCTTGACTCTAATTCTTAGCAATTACTGTTTCCTTTCCTTTTCTCTTTCAGTATGGAGATTCAATTTGTTACTTAGTATGTGCTTCGTAAATAAATTCCAAGAAAAATTGAAATCATTATTCAAGTTTAGGAATACCAAAAAAGACAATTATGACAAGAATTTAAGCATGTCATTGCCCTCAATTACTTTCCATGACTTGTCTCCAGCCCTTAGAGATTATAGACAATAATTAATGCAGAGTTTAAAAATGCATTTGTTACAATATCAAATATATTTAGGAAATATATGTTTTTCCCTCAGATATTTGAAAAAGAAAACAATCCCCCTGAATGTCTTACATCAACCCAAAGTATCTTCTTTTACCTTAATAAGAACTTATCTATCATAAAAGTATCAGTTCTGCAGGTACATTGATCTTTCCATCAATAGTAATTTAAATTAATATAATTTCAAGTCTTGCAGTATAAATGCTAAAGAGGTAACTTAACCTCTAAGGTGAAGATATCCTGGTTGAGCCCCCTAACTTTCAAAGAGAGAATGAACATCATTCTATATATTAGTATATAATTGTGGACATCTTAACTTTTATAATTCCCTTTTCTTTCTAATATAGGTGTAAACGTACTGAGTTATTGTGTATTTTCCCATTCTCTGATTTTTTCATTCAGCAGTTTTTTTATGCTATTAATTTTTTTTATAAGATGGACTCTGATTAAACTCAGAGCAACAGTGTTTTTGGAGTACAAAGCCAAAGAGGATACAGTCAAAACCTTATTTAAAATCAAAGATAGCTCAATCTTTTCTCATTCCCTAAAGTACATATTGTGATTTCCCACTACCAACCTTTGCAGAACAGTCTTATTCAAAGATATCTATTTATGAGATATTAATAAAACATAGAGTTATATATTTACCAATATAGTTCTATTTATTTTGCTTTGTCCTCCTTTGGACACATGTCCTTTAAAATTACCAATACTCACTAAAATGTTAACATGTTAACATTTTATTTAGCAGCATAATAATCCTGAGATCAATGGAGGAGGAAGAGCAGAAAGGAGAGGAAATGAACAGAATACTCAGAATGAGAAGCTGAGAGATAGCAAAGATAACTTTTACTGATTTCAGTCTGAGAATGTTGTACTCTGGTTTTATCATTAAGACAAATATTTTAAAAAACTTTGTGGACAGTTTCTTCCATTCATTTCAGAGGCATGAATCCAGAAAATCTCCCAAATCAAGGATTGCTTTTTACACTCTTGCCAATAAAGAAACTAGTCAATTTCTTTTAAAACTATAAATCTTAATTTTATAATTATGTTTAACATGTTCTTTATTAGATGGCATTAAAATGAAACTAATCATGGGTGCTCTTTCATTCCTGTTGATATAGTATTTATGATAGTTTCTTTTGAGATGAGTAACTAACCCATCACTTTATTGGAATACTATAGTTATTGGCTATATGAAAGCCTTGGAATTTGGAGGCTTTAAGATTTTTCTTTTATATAGGCTTAATTAATGAAGCAATCTTTTAAATGAAAAATGGAACGGACCCTCAGCTTGAAGTCATTCCCAAAGATAGTGGGTCCTTTCAGTCAGCAAACGTAAGGAGGTTTTTAAAAAATTCTATCTTTTTGAATTTAGTCATATCCATATGCTAAAATTGTTGTTGCTTTTTTCTTTATACAGTATGTTGGTCTGGAATTTATATCTTTCACAATAAACATAATTAGAAGTAATTGAAGTACAAATCTTTGGCATAGATTTATAATCATTGAATCACTATTTTAGAGAGTGCTCAAAATAAAGATGGAAGCTCACTTTTATATAAATGTATATTTCCTTGGGTATCCATTTACAATTGTTTTTTAGTAGGGAAATATGGGATTTTCTCAATGGCTTCCATCACTAGAAGAATTCAGATGTTGGATAGTTGGTTCCTTAGAATCTTGAGAATGAATGATTAAAACATTTTTCTTGTTCGAAACAACACTGATAAACTTTATCATAATCAAGAAAAGTTGTCATACAAATTTTAATGCTTTTTATTTGAGATAAAACAGGAAAATAAAATAGAATGAATAAATGAGACTTAGAATAAACTTTATATTCTTGTCTCCTCAAACTAATTCTCGAAAAAAGTGATTATAAACAGACAAATATAATTTGAATTCCTGATTTTTTTTTTGAATGAGAAAGGGATTATCTTCACCAAATAAGCAATGAATATAAAGGACATTGGAGTTATCCTTCAGGGTGAAGACTACAACATTCACCATGACCAGATACAGTGATTAAAAAAAAAAAAAGCTTTAAAAGGAAACAAAGTGTTATAAATACACTGTGTTTCCAAGAGTCAGTACTGGGTAAATATATTAACATCAAAGCAAATAAATCTTTGGATAAACTGATTAGTAGCTTCTCAGCATTGATTTGAAATCCCATTATGTACAGGAGGCAACTTATAGAATTTGTATATTGAGTTGTCCTCTACAAAATTGGACCAAATGTTTAGAATAATTTAACATAACATAATGATTAAGCAATAGAAAATTATAGTGTTAGGAATAAACTTTATAAAAGGCCAGTCCAAAATGATCGTTCTAAAAAATCTAAAACAATGTATCACTATTATCCTACAAATATGCTCTTTCTCATGGTCATATACATGATAATATCATTAGTACACTAGTGCTTTCTCTTAGATGTCTAGATACAAGATAAAGTTCTCCAAGGAATTCTGATTTGTAAGACAAAACCACCTTTGAAGAGCTACTGGTCACACACAAAAAAGGCATAGTGAAAGACTTAAAAGCCCGCAAAGAAAAACATGGACACATATATAGGAATTAGGAAAGAAGCGAGGTAAGTGAAATAGTATGAACTCAAACGCACTTACATTTTGAGCCACAGGATGTCGTTGTTCTCCAAGAAGAATATATATTTTTCTAACAGAAGAAAATCAGCTTATTCCCGGATCAGAAAAAAGCTCCACTGTTCCGGTGCTTTAAAGACCATAAACACACTCCTATTGTGAAGATCAGCTGGGACCTCAGCAGCAAGGAATCAAAGGAAAGATCTCAAACGGATTACGTCTTTCTAGCCATGAAGTATTGTTTTACCAACCAAAAAAGAGGCATGATATTAGTTGCCAGACAAGGTGGCCAAGGAACCTGGAGCCTGCTGCTCTCGCTTCTGCTCTTTGCGTTCTGGGAGGCGGGGAGCGGCCAGCTACACTACTCAGTCCCTGAGGAAGCCAAACACGGCACCTTCGTGGGACACATCGCGCAGGACCTGGGGCTGGAGCTGGCGGAGCTGGTGCCGCGCCTGTTCCGGGTGGCGTCCAAAAGCCGCTTGGACCTTCTGGAGGTGAATCTGCAGAATGGCATTTTGTTCGTGAATTCTCGGATCGACCGGGAGGAGCTGTGCGGGCGGAGCGCGGAGTGCAGCATCCACCTGGAGGTGATCGTGGACAGGCCGATGCAGGTTTTTCACGTGGAGGTGGAGGTGAAGGACATTAACGACAACCCGCCAGTGTTCCCCGCGACACAAAAGAATCTGTTTATTTCCGAAACGAGGGCTCTTGACTCGCATTTCTCACTAGAGGGCGCCTCGGATGCAGACATCGGAACCAACGCTCTGCTGACTTACAGATTGAGCCCCAATGAGTATTTCTCCCTGAAAGTACCAACCAACGATGAGCAGGTAAAACCACTTGAACTAGTATTAAAAAAACCTTTAGACAGAGAAGTAGCTTCGGAGGTTCTCTTGGTGCTCAAAGCAACTGATGGGGGCAAACCTGAGCTGACCGGCATGGTGGAGATACTTATCACAGTGCTCGATGTAAATGACAATGCCCCGGTGTTTGACAAAGCGGTCTATCACGTAAAATTACTGGAAAATGCAAGAAACGGTACTCTAGTTATTAGGCTTAACGCCTCGGATTTGGATGAGGGCGCAAACAGCCACATTCTTTATTTCTTTGAAACTGATATCTCCCCTAACATAGAAGCCACTTTTCGCATAGATTCAGACAGTGGAGAAATAAAAGTAAATGGAAAAATAGATTTCGAGGAAACTAAATTATGGAAGATTCAAATAAAGGCCATTGACAAAGGCAATCCCCCAATGTTTGGTCACTGCACGATCTTAATAGAAGTCTTGGACATCAATGATAATGCTCCAGAGTTAGTAATAACATCACTGTCGCTTGCTGTGCGAGAGGATGCTCCACTGGGGACCGTCATTGCCCTGATTAGTGTCACTGACCCTGACTCCAGTGCCAACGGATGGGTGACCTGCACCCTGACTCCCCATGTCCCCTTCAAACTGGTGTCCACCTTCAAGAATTACTATTCGTTGGTGCTGGACAGCACCCTGGACCGCGAGAGCATATCCCACTATGAGTTGGTGGTGACAGCGCGGGATGGGGGTTCGCCTTCTCTATCGGCCACAGCCAGCGTGTCCGTGGAAGTGGCCGACGTGAACGACAACGCGCCGGTGTTCCCGCAGCCCGAGTACACGGTGTTCGTGAAGGAGAACAACCCGCCGGGCTGCCACATCTTCACAGTGTCCGCGCAGGACACAGACACTCAGGAGAACGCGCGGGTGTCGTACTCGCTGGTGGAGCGGCGGGTGGGCGAGCGTGCGCTGTCTAGCTACGTGTCGGTGCACGCGGAGAGCGGCAAGGTGTACGCGCTGCAGCCGCTGGACCACGAGGAGCTGGAGCTGCTGCGGTTCCAGGTGAGCGCGCGCGATGCGGGCGTGCCCCCTCTGGGCAGCAACGTGACGCTGCAGGTGTTCGTGCTGGATGAGAACGACAACGCTCCGGAGCTGCTGGCACCTCGTGCTGGCAGCATGGTTGGCGCTGTGACGGAGGTGGTGTCGCGGTCCCTGGGCGCAGGCGACGTGGTGGCGAAGGTGCGCGCGGTGGACGCGGACTCTGGCTACAACGCGTGGCTGTCGTACGAGCTGCAGCCAGCAGCTGGAAGCGCCCGCAGCCCGTTCCGCGTGGGTCTGTACACCGGCGAGATCAGCACGACTCGCGCCCTGGACGAAGCTGATGTGCCGCGCCAGCGCCTGTTGGTGCTGGTGAAGGACCACGGTGAGCCAGCGCTGACCGCCACGGCCACCGTGCTGGTGTCGCTGGTGGAGAGCAATCAGGCACCAAAGGTCTCTTCGCGGGCGTTGGCGAGCGCTGTGGGCCCAGAGGCGGCGCTGGTGGATGTCAACGTGTACCTCATCATCGCCATCTGCGCGGTGTCCAGCCTGCTGGTGCTCACGCTGCTGCTGTACACGGCGCTGCGGTGCTCAGCGCCGCCCAGCGAGGGCGCGTGCGGGCCGGGCAAGCCCAGCCTGGTGTGCTCCAGCGCGGTGGGGAGCTGGTCATACTCGCAGCAGAGGGGCCAGAGGGTGTGCTCTGGAGAAGGTCCGCCCAAGGCCGACCTTATGGCTTTTAGTCCTAGTGTTCCTCCAAGTTCAGGTTCTGGAGATGGAGTCCAACAGGAGATTTTCGAGACTGTAAGTACTGCAATCCTGCGATGTATTTCCTGCCTATTAATGTCACTCACATAGTAGTTCACCACATTATTGCTGTAATTTCATTGCTTTATTTGTTTTATTTTTGCTTTTCTCCTGAGTTGGCCTGTTTAAAATACACTGGAAATATAAACATCTTCATTACTTTTTATTACAGTTCGTATGAAAAATTCTTTAGGAATATTCTTCAGTTGATAAATATAATAATAGTAGTAATAATGAAATAGACTGAGTGGATGTTTCCTGTTCATTCTTCCTATCCATTTTCTTACTGTAGTTGTTTTCCTCCACTACTTATTATGTTCATGTACTCAAAATTTTCACAATAATATTTAATTTAATAATTTATTTGTGTTTAAAACATGTTTAATTCTTATTTGGCTAAAATTTGTAAGTTCATCTGCCATTAATGGGCATTGGTAGGGTTGAGGCAGCTTCATTTCATAAACAGTTTTGTTTCTTTGTAATCAATGGCAATCTTTTTTGAGATGGTGGTTGCTGTGGATGGAGTGGTGTTTTAGCCTAGCATTTGGAGATAATTTTACTGTTCTATTTTTGTCTTTAATCCCCTTGTACGTTCAAGCTAATTTTTTTCATAGTCTTCAACGGATTCAGATAGACAACAAATTTGTTCTTTTTTTTTTTTGACACAGAGTCTTTGTTGCCGGGGCTAGGGTACAATGGCATCATCAAAGCTCACTGCAACCACAAACTCCTGGGCTCAAGTGATCCTTCTGGCTCAGGATCCCAAGTAGCTAGGACTACAGACATGTACCACCACACCCAACTATTTTTTAAATTTTTATTGTTTTGTAGAGATGGAGCCTAGCTATGTTGCTCAGGCTGGTCTCGATCCTCCTGTCTCAGCCTCCCAAAGTGGTAAGATTACAGGTATAAGACACCACACTTGGCCAGTGTTCTTATTTCCTAACATAATGTCAATTCTGCTTAATTGTCTGTTGAACTCACTGGTACTCTTCTTTAGTTTATTGAGCTCTTCTACTTTTTTGGCAGATTTATTTGAGCATTGATTATACCCATTTTTCTTCCATTCTTGGCACTTGTCATGAGGCTGTATGAAAATATTTTAGCGTAGAAAAATTCACACTTCTTTGTGCTTTGAGTTTAAAAGAGTCTTCCCATATATGGTCAAGTGTGATACCATTGCCTGTGTTCAACAGGCTGCTGGTCTTCAAAATGACATTGCTTTAAATAACTACAGAATATCAATAAATATACAGAATATCAATAAACGCACTTCCACTTGTGCATTGATTACACCTCATAATTTAACATTGTGTATTCTAGATACATTTGATGCAAAATATTTTTTGTCTTAACACCACATTTGTATAAATTGTTTTCTTTTAAGGGATCCCAGAGAACACATATTTAGAGCTGTAAGAATGTGTATCAAATAATTGTGGAAGATTACTTTGTTTTTGGCTCTAATTACAAATGAGATACCCTTTAATTCTACTTCATGGAGAAATAAATTATATATAGTATATTTACATGTGGGAGGAGAACCATGTTGTAGATAGGGTAAAGTTAATGCAAGGAAGTGCTGAGAAGGCATTAGTGGCTATTTTCTACCTAGGAAGATGACTTCTGGGAGGACAATTTCCATGAAGATGGACATTAGGAAAATCTTCAGAAAAGGCAAAAACCATGCCTCATGTCCTACTTTATGGTGCTTGAATTCTCTTAACCCATAGCTACAGAACAAGAGCAAACATTGATCACTAGCTATAGTAAGCCACTATTGTTTGAGCTATTCATATTTGTTAGACATGGTGTAGAGTTTAAATACATTATTTCATTTAATCCTTATAACAATTTGTAAAGTACATATGACTGTCCAAATTTTATAGATGAAGTAAATGAACTGGGATATTTTTCTATCTTGTCCAGTGCCAGTCAGCTAGTTCACAATGGAGATGATATTCAAATGCATATCTTTCAGACTTCAGATTTATTCTTTTTTCACTGTAAAGTAGAGCTTTCTTCAGTTAATCCTTTTTCTCATCAAGTATAGTCTTGGCTAGGAAAATCAAGCACAAGCTGTTTACAAGACAGTCTTCCTTTCTGTTTTGCTTGGAAGAAACTTGGTGATTTTTTTCATCATTAATTTTGTACAATGCTGTAATTGAGATGGGCATAAAGATTTTTTTTTTTTTGAGACAGAATCTCGCTCTGTTGCCTGGACTAGAGTGCTGTGGCATTAAGCTCACAGCAACCTCAAACTCCTGGGCTTAAGCAATCCTTCTGCCTCAGCCTCCCAAGTAGCTGGGACTACAGGCATGTGCCACTATGCTCAGTTAATTTTTTCTCTATATATATTTTAGCTGTCCAGATAATTTCTTTCTATTTTTAGTAGAGACAAGGTCTTGCTCTTGCTCAGGCTAGTCTTGAACTCCTGACCTCGAGCGATCCTCCCGCCTTGGCCTCCCAGAGTGCTAGGATTACAAGCGTGAGCCACTGCGCCCAGCTGGGCATTAAGATTTTGATGTTAATTAATTTTTTTCTTAGAGTTGATCAGCATTATCATTTGTTTTAATCAATGCCACATTGAGATAGATATTTTCATTATTCAGTTGGTAAACAATTAAGAGTTGCCTTGTAAGAACTATAGGTCTGTTGTTTGGAAGTGATACAAATAAGAAGCATTTAACATACAAGAAAAAATCAGAAGCCTGTGGTTTCCAATATCCTTGCAAGACACCCAAGCCAAATGCTACATACCAAAATGACCTTGTTCTTTCTTTGCTGTGAACAGTGATAGTGTTTTGGACATGTATATATGTTAATATGATGATTTCAGAGATCCCAAACATGCCAAAGTATTCAAGAAATGCTTACAATATTGCATACTTCAATAACAGCTTTAAAGACATAGATTTCCCACAAAAATCTTTAGATATGTGTAAGGTGTTTCAGGATTCAGTCTTCTTCAGTCTTATTATTGGCTGAGAGGCTTGTGCCAACTGAACAAATGATTTGTGATCAAATAACTGGTTTTTCTTGACTAAGCCAAGATAAAGCAGACTCAGCATCACTGAGTAAATTCTGTAGTTTTGTTAATACAGTGGTTGGATGGTGTGCTTCTAATCTGTTGATTTTAAAGAGGCTCCTGGGGATCTGAGAATGGCCTCAAAATTTTATTCCTGTGTTTTCAAGAAACAATATCACTAGACCTGTTATAGAATATTAGTGGATGATGTGAACTAGTAAGACATTAAACCATGCATATATGGTTTAATATATATATAACTAGCAGTACATACAAGTAGAATTTAAGGCTAGTTAGATTGATTTAGTAAAAGTGAGACACAAAATTCCTCATTCTCCAATTGATTTTATAAAATCAATATTAATAATAACTGTATTGATATGACATTAGCCTATAGCCAGATATCAGGCCAATCCCCAAAGTTGAATACAAAGGCAGCATAATCTTGTCTCTAGAGCCTGGCTGAGATGATCACACCTGAAATATCACAGCCAAAATGCAAAAGATGGGTCACTGATTCATGCACTATATCAAACTGTTCTACGATGTGGTGTTCATCATTACTTTATATATTCACAAAATACTATGTCATTGGAAATTAATACCTAAACTAACATCTGGTTTTCATTCAAATATGTGATATCTTCATCTCTCCTGGGTAAGATTTCTCATGTTCATTTCTCTGCAATACTCCACATTGCATGTAAATTTTTTTTAAGAGACAGAATCTTGCTCTGTCCCCCAGGTAGAGTGCAGTGGCATCATCATAGTTCACTGCAACCTCAAACTCCTGGGCTCAAGCTATCCTTCTGCCTCAGTCTCCTGAGTAGCTGGGACTACGGGTGCACGCCCAATCACCCAGCTAATATTTCTATTTTTAGTAGAGATGGGGTCTCACTCTTACTAAGGCTGGTCTCAAACTCCTGAGCTCAAGCAATCCTCCTGCCTCTCATGAGTATATCTTGATTTTGTATAAAGGAAATCAATGTTGGTGGCTTGGAAGTGCCAATATGGCACAAAGATTTTCAGAGTGATTTTATTTTATTGAACAATGATAAAATTAATTTTATATTGAAAGTTGATTACTATCATATCATTGACTCCATTATATTTGGATATCTCATACTATTCTGACTTACATTAGAAATTATGTCAAATATGAAATTCATCTACATCAATAGACTTTTCCCTTGTGAATTCTGCTTTAAACTACCAAAATTGAAAATGTAATATTTGTTTTCTTATTGTTCTGCAGCAGATATAAAGTCATTCACAACCAGAAGACAATTAAATATAAATAATAGTAAAAAATCAGAACTAAAGAAAATAGATTACGAAAAGGCAAGTCCACATGTATAAGAACATAGTGTGCAGAACATAAAGACTAAAGAGTTGTTATTATAAAACTTCAAATTTTTGAGTTTCCTAGCAGCAAAAGTAACGAGGGAGACTGAAAGTAAAACAATTCAAATTCGATAATCTTTTTAATGAGGAACAATGTTTTCAGGAAATATTTAACCCTATTTTTCCCTAAGCTACCTAAATAATTGAATTCTCTCTCTATCTGTATATATACACACGTATGTATTTAGGTAAGTAAATGAACAATTTTATAACTAAATCAAATATAGAAACAAGAATTCAAAGTGGACGTTAGTCAAGAAATAAAATACCATTTCCACATATAGTTAGTTTCAATATGACTTAAAATGTGAATGTTCCATAAATAAGCACTTTGGAAATATTATTTAGGGAAAAAACATAAAACGTGAAATTTTATGGTGGTGAATGTAGTGCACAGTACTCACAATTTTAGGCGCAAGGTGTCGCTCTTTACTTGGTGGAAAGAGTTCATTGATGGGTTGGTCTAACAGTCAGGCATTCCCCATACAAAGCGAGTCCATCATGCCGGATGCTACTGTTAGAGGATCCTTGAAAACTTCTCAAAAATTCTGGGAGATTTTTAACCTGAAGCTGAAGTATCTGGAACTGTAAGTGTAAAAAATCTTATTTTGGAAGCCAATTTCGTATGCGATGTTCGGTTTTCAGCGAAGGGGATTGGGCGCTCCGCGACTATTGCTCTCGCTTTTGCTCCTCGCATTCCGGGAGGAGGGGAGCGGCCAGATACACTACTCAGTCCCAGAGGAGGCCAAACACGGCACCTTCGTGGGCCGCATCGCGCAGGACCTGGGACTGGAGCTGGCGGAGCTGGTGCCGCGCCTGTTCCGGGTGGCGTCCAAAGGCCGAGGGGACCTTCTGGAGGTGAATCTGCAGAATGGCATTTTGTTTGTGAATTCTCGGATCGACCGGGAGGAGCTGTGTGGGCGGAGCGCGGAGTGCAGCATCCACCTGGAGGTGATCGTGGACAGGCCGCTGCAGGTGTTTCATGTGGAGGTGGAGGTGAAGGACATTAACGACAACCCGCCGGTGTTCTCTCTCAGGGAACAAAAGCTGCTGATTTATGAATCTAAGCAACTGGACTCGCGTTTTCCGCTAGAGGGAGCTTCTGATGCGGATATAGAAGAGAATGCTCTATTAACTTACAGACTAAGTCAAAATGAGTATTTTTCTTTAGAGTCTTCAACAAATAGTAAGCAGACCAAAAGATTGTCACTTATACTAAAGAAGTCTCTGGATAGAGAGAAAACTCCGGAACTTAATTTGGTGCTGACGGCTACAGACGGGGGAAAACCTGAGCTCACTGGCACCGTTCAGCTGTTTGTCCGCGTCTTGGATGTTAACGACAATGATCCGGAGTTTGATCAACCAGAATACAAGGTGAGATTGATGGAAAACGCTGCTAAAGAAACTCTTGTGATAAAATTAAACGCCACAGATCGGGATGAAGGAGTCAACGGGGAGGTAACATACTCCTTAATGTCAATTAAGCCCAATGGAAGACTCTTATTTACACTAGATGAAAATAATGGAGAAGTGAGGGTCAATGGAAATTTAGATTATGAAGAAAACAAGTTTTACGAAATTGAAGTACAGGCCACAGATAAGGGGACCCCCCCAATGGCAGGTCACTGTACAGTCTGGGTAGAAATCTTAGACACCAATGATAACTCCCCTGAAGTCGTCGTGACTTCCCTGTCTCTCCCAGTACGAGAGGATGCTCAGCCAAGCACAGTCATTGCTCTGATCAGCGTATCCGACCTCGATGCTGGTGTGAACGGACAGGTGACCTGCTCTCTGACGCCCAACGTCCCCTTCAAGATAGTATCCACCTTCAAAAACTATTATTCACTGGTTCTGGACAGCGCTCTGGACCGCGAGAGTGTGTCCTCCTATGATGTGGTAGTGACCGCGCGGGACGGGGGCTCGCCTTCACTGTGGGCCACCGCCAGCGTGTCCGTGGAGGTGGCCGACGTGAACGACAACGCGCCAGTGTTCCCGCACCCCGAGTACACGGTGTTCGTGAAGGAAAACAACCCGCCGGGCTGCCACATCTTCACGGTGTCGGCGCGGGACGCGGACACTCAGGAGAACGCGCAGGTGTCGTACTCGTTGGTGGAGCGGCGGGTGGGGGAGCGTGCGCTGTCGAGCTACGTGTCGGTGCACGCGGAGAGCGGCAAGGTGTATGCGCTGCAGCCGCTGGACCACGAGGAGCTGGAGCTGCTGCAGTTCCAGGTGAGCGCGCGCGACGCGGGCGTGCCACCTCTGGGCAGCAACGTGACGCTGCAGGTGTTCGTGCTGGATGAGAACGACAATGCTCCAGCGCTGCTGGCACCTCGGGCTGGCAGCACAGGCAGTGCGGTGGCCGAGATGGTGTCGCGGTCTGTGGGGGCGGGCCACGTGGTGGCGAAGGTGCGCGCGGTGGACGCGGACTCTGGCTACAACGCGTGGCTGTCGTATGAGCTGCAGCCAGCAGCTGGAAGCGCGCGCAGCCTGTTCCGCGTGGGGCTGTACACGGGCGAGATCAGCACGACGCGCGCCTTGGACGAGACGGACTTGCCACGCCAGCGCCTGCTGGTGCTGGTGAAAGACCACGGCGAGCCCGCGCTCACGGCCACGGCCACCGTGCTCGTATCGCTGGTGGAGAGCAAACAGGCACAGAAGGTCTCGTCGCGGGCACTGGCAGGCTCTGCAGTCCAGGAGGCGGCGCTGGTGGATGTCAACGTGTACCTCATCATCGCCATCTGCGCCGTGTCCAGCCTGCTGGTGCTCACGCTGCTGCTGTACACGGCGCTGCGGTGCTCGGCGCCGCCCAGCGAGGGCGCGTGCGGGCCGGGCAAGCCCAGGCTGGTGTGCTCCAGCGCGGTGGGGAGCTGGTCATACTCGCAGCAGAGGCGGCAGAGGGTGTGCTCTGGGGAGGGCCCGCCCAAGACCGACCTTATGGCCTTCAGCCCCAGCCTTCCACCAGGTCTGGATAGAGAAGACCAAGGGGAAAAGCAGGAGGCAGTATCAAATCACCCTGGACAGGTGAGTTTTATATAGATTCCATCTACTCAGGAAATCATTAATTTTTTAAAAGTCCGAGTTTTTTTCACAGAAAAATTATGAATGAACACTGTGTATTTTGAACGTTGTTTTTAAAAAACGATGTTTGTTAGCGAAATGCCAAATGGTACACATATCTTATCTTTTAATCATATGAATAATTAGCTTTCCTTAGCCAATAAATGTCCTCTTTCTCCTAACGTTTAGTTAGAAAATGTTAAAAGAAGGCCAGGTGGGGCGGCTCATGCTTGTAATCCCAGCATTTTTGTAGGCTGGGCTGGGAGCATCGCTTGAGGACAGGCGGTTGAGGTTGCAGTGAGGTATGATCTCGCTACTGCACTTCAGCCTGGGCAACAGAGTGAGACCCTTTCTTTTTTTTTTAATTTTTTTAAATTGAGTCTACTTTTTATTTACCCTGATGAGACTCTGTCTTTCTTAAAAAAAAAGTTAAAAGATGCAAGGGTGACACTTCTTGTCATCACTTGAGTAGAAACAATTACTATTTTCAATGATCTCATGCCATTTCATCCATATTCCTCAGTGATGTCCATAATCACTGTAGATTATTTAAAGTTTTTTCATCTTTGTCTTTTAACAGCATTTTGTCTTGGTATTTTCATATTATTAGATCATTGGCTTTTCTGTTAATTACTTTAGGCTTGTATCAAAGCTAGACCATTCCTCATTAGGTCTGAAAGGATTTACTTTTCCTATGGTGTTAAATATTCACCACACATTTATTATAAATTACATAATCTTTAGTTTTTCCTTTACTCCTGTGATAATACCTTCATATTATTTGAAGAGAATGTCCAGCCATGCATTCTAATGTGCTGCTTTTATTAAAACAATATAACTAAAATTCTCTCCATTCTTGATTTTGTTACATGAAATGGCAAGAAATTTATCAACTACTTCATACTCACAGATGCATACTCAAAGAAACTGCCTGATCCATATTTCCAATATAAATTAGGCAAATAAAATTATTCAAATTATCCAATCAAATCATGCAAACTTGCTAGCTGCATGCACATAGACCTATATTATCTGCAATATATGCTAATTAGCATTCTTTCCTAAGTTTTTCAGATTCATCTAGAAAAGAAAAAGGTAATTCTTTTAAAGTGAGTGCCTATTGACAATTATCAGTTTCATTCACATCACATTTTAATTGCTCTATCTTTAAAATGCCTTAACTCTAATGTTTGTGAAAGTTTTTTTTTCATGTGGTATAATCACATCTGAATATTCTAGCAAAGATCATTTACCTCCAGGTCATTCCTGTAATTCAGTGATTCTTAGCTACATATAGAGGGATGAAATCACAGACCTTTTGAGAATCATAGTGGCTATTTCCCCCTTACAGTTACACACCATACCATTTGGCACAATATTCAAGAAGTTCATGCTGAAGTCCATTCTTGTACCTCAAGTCAAGAACTTTTGTACCTTAATATTAAGTGGCTAAACTCATTGTGTAAGTATTCAAAAGAAGGCAACAAGATAAAAAAATAAAATATTTCAGACTCAAAGTAATTAAACCATTATACAATTTATGAAACTTTGTAAGCATAATAAATGTGAATATTAGATAGGGCATATATTATTACTTATCTCTAAATTAAGTTCTTGGAATAACTGAAGGTCATTTAAATTTAATTTAAAAATACATTGGAGTGTTTTCAGTACAGGTTAAAAATTTACAAATCATTACTTTTACATTATATAAATAACCAATGCACATTTTAGATAATTCCAAATTATCTGGACTAATTTCTACAAATTTAGTGTCCTTTATATTTATTCCTAAGGTCAAGATTACATTCTTTGGTATAAAATTATAATTTCAATTTATTTGCTAGTTCAGCTGTTCAGGTCTTAAGCTAAATTTAGATTTTCCTTCCTATCTGTTTATTAATTTAATTATGTCTAACAGTGTGAGGATTACATAACACATTTTTAAAATTAAAGTTCTGTAACAACTATGATTCATTGACTGTTTTTGAAAATGAAAAATAGGAAATGAAGAAATTTGGTGGTAATATCAGACAATTTAAATAATTAGTCTGATAGCATCAAAATTCAAATTGTTTTTGATTAATTAAGAGACAGTTTTATAGTTGATTTAAATTATCTTATACTGGTAGAGCCATTCTTGGTTACTCTTTTCTGGTTATGTAAAGGTTTCACATCTCAGTTCTCTTTATTTATTATATGTATAAGGAATGACAGGCAACAAATTATTGGTTTAAAGATTTTGATTTGAGTATTAATAAACTTATAATATCTATATTTACTTGTTCATAATGAGCTGTAGGATCTTATCTGTGTTTTCTTTTCCTTAAAGCTGATCTTGAATTAATGAATAAAATCATGAAAGGTGTTTTGCTTCCCCCTTGCATTATAGTCACCACTCTGATTTTCTGAAGAGAAGCATTATCTTGATTAACTACTAACTGATCTGTAGGGAAAGATTTAGAGGGAAACCAAAAGGTTGATACCAAGTTCATATTCTGTTGACTTTAGTGAATGAAATTAGGTTCCAAAACTCTTCGTATTAGTGCTCCATTGTCACTTTAGGATATTGTGAAATTTGGAGGCTTTGACTCAACATTTTTCATGAAATGCTTTACTTCTGCTAGAGTAACACTTTCCTGAGTTTTGTTTTAAAATGAGAACAGTTGTATGAAAAGTCATCATATTTAAGCATCAAGGAAACAAAATCAATGACACCCTCCATATTTATGATGAATTCCATATAAATGAAATATTTTTGATTGATAGACATATTTTAGTTTTTCTTCCTTTACTAAATGATGAAAGTCTTAACTGGATGATTTTTTTCTAGCATAGCGTATTTGAACTATTATTTTAGGACAGACTTTGAAGCAGAAAATATTTTTAAAACTACAGGATAATGAAAGTAGTTGTGCTTGGTTAACAATATCATATATTAACAAAATAGGTATTTGCAAATGATCTATGAAAATATCCAAAAATCGAAACCTAAGATTTAGAATGACCCATGAAGTGGCTATACCAAAAAGAACCTCCGGATTTTTCTTGTACTTACATAATCAGTCACATGATGTCGCTGTACCCTCAGAAGGTGAAAAAGGAAAATTTCATCTCGGCACCCGGATTCCAACCATTCACGGAATAGGATAGACTCCATGTTGACCGTAATGCTGGATCAAATTTACTAAATATATACTTATAGAAAAGGGAGACGGCCCATAAGAAACCTCACCTGAGCGTTCCCTTAAAACTGACAATCCTAACTCAGAGGCCCTCATTATCTGCAATGGTGTTTATTATATGGCGAGGAGGCCCGACATCTCTGCGACTGCTGCTCTCGCTTCTGCTCCTTGCATTCTGGGAGGCGGGGAGCGGCCAGCTCCACTACTCCGTCCCGGAGGAGGCCAAACACGGCACCTTCGTGGGACGAATCGCGCAGGACCTGGGACTGGAACTGGCGGAGCTGGTGCCGCGCCTGTTCCGGCTGGCGTCCAAGGACCGCGGGGACCTTCTGGAGGTGAATCTGCAGAATGGCATTTTGTTTGTGAATTCTCGGATCGACCGGGAGGAGCTGTGCGGGCGGAGCGCGGAGTGTAGCATCCACCTGGAGGTGATCGTGGACAGGCCGCTGCAGGTGTTTCATGTGGAGGTGGAGGTGAAGGACATTAACGACAACCCGCCGGTGTTCAGAGAAAGAGAACAAAAGGTACTTATTTCTGAATCTGCGCCTTTGGACTCTCATTTTCCTCTAGAGGGCGCTTCTGATGCAGATATCGGCGTAAACTCTTTTCTCACCTATGTGTTAAGTCTAAACGAGCATTTTGTGCTTAAAATGATAAAGAGAAAAGATAAAAGTATATTGCCTGAATTAGTTCTTCGGAAGTTATTGGATAGAGAGGAAACTCCAGAAGTTAATTTATTGCTGATGGTCATCGATG
Source organism: Lemur catta (assembly GCF_020740605.2). Taxonomy (NCBI): domain Eukaryota; kingdom Metazoa; phylum Chordata; class Mammalia; order Primates; family Lemuridae; genus Lemur; species Lemur catta. Next base: position 6,888,351 of record NC_059132.1, read on the forward strand.
GCGGTAAACCAGAGCTAACAGGGTCTGTTCAGATTCAAATGATCATTCTGGATGTGAATGACAACGCTCCGGAGTTTGATGAGTCTGGCTATAAAGTAGCGTTGTTTGAAAATGTCCAAAACGACACGAGAGTGATTCAGCTAAACGCTTCCGATCTAGACGAAGGCCTGAATAGAGAAATTTCCTATGGAATCAGAATGATTTCACCAGTGAGTGAGAAATGTATGTTTTCAATAAATCCAGACAGTGGTGAAATTAGAATTTATGGGAAACTGGATTTTGAAGAGAATAATGCCTATGAAATTCAGGTTATCGCCATTGATAAGGGAATTCCTTCCATGGCAGGTCACAGCACAGTCCTGGTGGAAGTTTTGGACCTGAATGACAATGTCCCTGAGGTAGTGATTACTTCGCTGTCCCTACCAGTGCAAGAGGATGCTAAGGTGGGAACCGTCATCGCCCTTATCAGCGTGTCTGACCGTGACTCTGGAGCCAACGGACAGGTCACCTGCTCACTAACACCCCACGTTCCCTTCAAGCTGGTGTCCACCTTCAAGAATTACTATTCACTGGTGCTGGACAGAGCCCTGGACCGCGAGAGCAAATCTGACTACCAGTTGGTGGTGACCGCGTGCGACAGAGGCTCGCCTTCTTTATCGACCACTGCTAGCGTGTCCGTGGAGGTGGCCGACGTGAACGACAATGCGCCGGTGTTCCCGCAGCCCGAGTACATGGTGTTCGTGAAGGAAAACAACCCGCCAGGCTGCCACATCTTCACGGTGTCGGCGCGGGACGCGGACACTCAGGAGAACGCGCAGGTGTCGTACTCGCTGGTGGAGCGGCGGGTGGGCGAGCGTGCGCTGTCGAGCTACGTGTCGGTGCACGCGGAGAGCGGCAAGGTGTACGCGCTGCAGCCGCTGGACCACGAGGAGCTGGAGCTGCTGCAGTTCCAGGTGAGCGCGCGCGACGCGGGCGTGCCACCTCTGGGCAGCAATGTGACGCTGCAGGTGTTCGTGCTGGATGAGAACGACAATGCTCCAGCGCTGCTGGCACCTCGGGCTGGCAGCACAGGTGGCACGGTGACGGAGCTAGTGTCACGGTCGGTGGGCGCGGGCCACGTGGTGGCGAAGGTGCGCGCGGTGGACGCGGACTCTGGCTACAACGCGTGGCTGTCGTATGAGCTGCAGCCAGCAGCTGGAAGCGCGCGCAGCCTGTTCCGCGTGGGGCTGTACACGGGCGAGATTAGCACGACGCGCACCCTGGACGAGGCTGATGTGCCGCGCCAGCGCCTGCTGGTGCTGGTGAAGGACCACGGCGAGCCGGCGCTGACCGCCACGGCCACCGTGCTGGTGTCGCTAGTGGAGAGCAACCAGGCTCCGAAAGCCTCTTCGCGGGCGTTGGCGAGCGCTGTGGGCCCAGAGGCGGCGCTGGTGGATGTCAACGTGTACCTCATCATCGCCATCTGCGCGGTGTCCAGCCTGCTGGTGCTCACGCTCCTGCTGTACACGGCGCTGCGGTGCTCGGCGCCGCCCAGCGAGGGCGCGTGCGGGCCGGGCAAGCCCAGCCTGGTGTGCTCCAGCGCGGTGGGGAGCTGGTCATACTCGCAGCAGAGGCGGCAGAGGGTGTGCTCTGGGGAGGGTCCGCCCAAGACCGACCTCATGGCCTTCAGCCCCAGCCTTCCGGCCTCTCGAGAAGATTGTTTAAATCCTTCTAGTGAAGTAAGTCGTTGATATCAAAGTGTATTTGTTTACTTTAAGCACTTGCGTTTTGGTTATAACTACACTCTCCTTTCTTATTTTTCTTCATGTTATCTTTTAAATCATGGAATGTTTCCTCTTCTCTGTTCTTTTTTAGTTATTTTGTACTTTCATGTATTTGCCCAACATTACTCTAATGATCAAAATTTGTAGATATAATGGAGGCCATGGATCACTACATTTTAAAATATTCTTTTTCTATCATTTTTGCTATTCTATGAATGATTAGCCTTGAAAAAGAATAGTATGTTAGATTACAAACTGGTGAAGTGTTTTATAACTCAAATTTATGTTTAAATTGGTAATAATTTCAAGATTACAGACAACTTGTGAGAATAGTAGAAAGAGTTCCTAGATACATTTAACTGGATTCCTTCACTGTTCCTCATGTATTGAAACTGCCTTTTTTGCCCCTTTTTCTCCTTTTGAGACAGGTCTGGCTCTCGCTCTCTTGCCCAGGGCTAGAGTGCAGTGGCTGGTATGACAGCTCACTACAACCTCAAACTCCTGGGTTCAAGGGCTCCTTCTGTTTCAGCCTTCTGAATAGCTGGGACTACATGCACTCAACACCAGCTGGCTATTTTTTTTAATTTTATTTTTTGTAGAGAAGATTTATTGCCCAGGCTGGTCTTGAACTCTAGACCTCACGTGATCCTCCCGCCTGGACCTTCCAAAGTGCTAGGATTACATGCGTGAGCCACAGCACCTGGCCAAAATAGCCTTTTTGATCACCATTCTAATGTCAGTATGATCAGATATTATAACAATATTATATTCCAGAGATTATAACAATAATAAAAATGACACTCTTTGGCTTAAGATGAATAATTATCTGTCATTGTTCACACAGTACTTTGTTTATTTCCAGTTGGATTAGCTACTGTACTTTTTTTTTTTTTGAGACAGAGTCTTGGTCTGCCACCTGGGCTAGAGTACAGCAGCATGATCATAGCTCACTGCAACATCCAACTGCTGGTCTCAAACAATCCTCCTGCTTCAGTCTCCCGAGCAGCTGGGACTATAGGCACGTGCCACCATGCCCAGATAATTTTTTCTATTTTTGTATTTTTTGTAGAGATGGAGTCTCCCTCTTGCTCACGCTGGTGTTGAATTCCTGACCTTAAGCGATTCTCCTGCCTCAGCCCCCCAGAGTGTTAGGATTACAGACACGAGCCACTGGGCTCTGGCCTGTAGTACTATTATTTACATAAATTGTAATTAAATAATTTCTTAATTTAGACATATTTAAATATCACCTAAATCAAGATGTGTCTTACAATTTAAGGCTATGATAATTTGTTTGGCTGTTTTTCTTTCTTAGTAGTACATAAATAATGGCATATCTTATAAATAATGGCATTTTTGGATTCAAAAATTATAGAAATACTTACTGATCCATATTATTTTTCAGGCCCTGTCCTAAGACCTTTAATTTCATTATCTCATTTGATTATCAAATGAGTTTTCTGGTACAGGTATGATAATTATCATCCCCATTTTATAGATAAGAAATATAAAACATAAGCCACATGGATAATGAGAAGTGGCTCAAACCCAATTTTGCAGGATTTCAAGCCCATTATTGTATATCATGATGCTGTGCCTCTTACCAGGTGAATATTTTAAAGTACACTTTATGTCTCATAACTTTCTTCTAAAAAATATTCAGAGGCAGAAGCAAATAAAGCCTTACATCCTTCAGCGTGATAGTGAAGTCACTGAACTTTCCACTTTATGTCCACTCTCTCACATATTATTAGTTTAGGACCTGGAATATAGTATATGTTCAATGAATAATTTAAAAATAAATATATGATATTCAAATGTATCCCGTGGGCAATCCCCTATATCTTAGAAGTGGGAGTGGTAAGCTGCAGAAATTAGTCAATGTTTTATTAAAGAGTGCCTTGAAGGATAGAGAGCATTTTAACAGTAAGTTATTACAGATGGAGAGATAAGTATAAATTTATGATCAGAGTTTACTCTAGTAAATGTGCACTTGAAGGATTAGAGCAGGGGAGATTCTGAAGACAGGAAAATTTGTAAAGAATATTTTATAACAACTTAGGTATTAGGTAATGGAGACTTAAAGTATGACAGTAGAAATGAATTGGGGGAAAAAACATATACAAGAGGCATTGGCAAAATAGAAGCAGCCAGATAATTACGGACTCAATACAAATGATAGAAAAACAAAAGTAGATGACTATCACTTTTTTAATTTGGTCAACTGGGAGGATGAGATTGCCATTAACCAAGTTGCAGAACAAAGTTGGAGAGACAGTTTGTGTATGTTTGTGCAGGTAGGTAATAGGAACATGTAAGAAAATGCTACTCTCAAGGTCCTAGGAGAATACCATTATAATTGGAAATATGGATCTAGAACTCAGAGAAGATTACTGATGTAGATTTAAGAGTAACTCCTTTAGGGAAAAATAAATCCATGGAAGGCAAAATTACCACAAGAGATGTTGAAAAATGTAAAGCAATGAATTTAGGTGGATAGGCGCATCAGTTCCTGTGGCTTCTATGACAAATGACTGCAAACTAGCTGGTATAAGATTAAAAAGAAATCATTCTCTCACAGTATTGGAGACCAGAAGTCCAAAAACAAGGTGTTGGCAGGACTGTACTCCTTCTGCAGGTTCTAGGGGAGAATCTGTTTTTTGCCTTTTCACCTTCTGATGGTTGTCAACGTTCTGTGGCTTGTGGCTACACCACTCCAATCTCTGCCTCTGTGGTCACATTATCTCCTCCTTCTCTGTGTCTTTTCCTGTGTGTGTTTGCTTTATAAGGGTATGTGTGATTGCACTTAGGACCCATCTATCTGGACAATCCAGGGTAAACACCTCTTCTGAAGATTCTTAACTTAATCACATCATTTGCCATATAAAGTAATATTTACATGTTCCAGGGATTAAGATGTGGGCATGCCCTTTTGAGGACCACAATTCAACCTAATATAGTAGGTTTGAAGTCATAGGGAGGACAGACAACAGGCAGATGAAACAAAACTCAAAGTGCAATATATTAAGTAAATGTTAGGAGTCAAAGGTGAAGGGAAGAAGATGAACAGAATAGGTTTTTTCCCTCCAGAATTAGCATGTTTAAATTTGTGTGAGTATATATATTTATACATGTGTGTATATATATTTATTTAAAGATGTTTAAGTATCTTTGTAGTGTGAAGGAAAGATGAAAGTAAAGAAGATACTAAAGATAAGCAACAAGAGAATGAAAATGAAGGTGAAAAATATGAAGGAGAATAGAAAAGAACTGATTTTTTAAGAGCACAGGGTTGACCTTAAAAGTGGGGATAGTTTTTGCCTGGAACTATTAGGGAATGAAAAATAGATAATATAGAGAAAAACGATGATAGAATAAGAGAGCTATTGCGTTCATGTTTGCTGACATCTCTCAATGGGAAAATCATGTGAAAGTCAGTGGGAATGAGGTTGAGAATTTGATAAAAGAGGGGAAAGAATCTCTGTAGGTAAAAGGGAAGAAGTTATTATGAATTCATTTGACAGTTCAATTGATATAAAATAAAAATAAACTTGAGAATATAGTCATCATGGTTAAGGGACTGCTTTATATTGAGCAGCTCAATAGAAAGAATAGAGAAAATGAATAGTTAGGTTAACTGTGTGTTCGAGGCTAAAGAGAAGGTTAGAGGAATCATATAAGTAGGTGAGTGATTCTAGGGTGTCTGGAAGGGCATATTTTCAATGGTTGACTATGTAGTCTAGTTTAGGTGGACAAGTAAATGAAGCCTGATAGACAGGAAGAATTATAAAGAGTCAAGGAACTATTCTCAATATACGAGCAAAGCTGTGTTAGAAGTAATGCAGCAGGAGAGGATGATGAAGCCAAGAGAATAGCAAATACTCCATCCAAATTTTCAGAGGGGAATAGAGGTACAGAAATTAGCTCTATTGCCATTTCCTGTAGAGTTGTACACAGAACAGGCAAGATTATTATTGGAGCTATGATACAGTTTTAATTGTGCTATTTGGCCTGGAACTTTGTAGCTTGGTAGAGATATTTATAACAATAGGTAAAAGTAAGATTTCATCCCTTTCTTCCTTGCTAAAGATGTGTTAACATCCTTGTCTAGCTATTGTTACTTGGAAAATTAGAGTCAATTTAAATGATATTAAGGTTTCCCCAGTAAGGATGAAGTAAGATAGGGAGGGAATAAGGAAAATTTAAACTATTGGTAGTAATTTAAACTCTATTAAGTACATAGGATGCTAGTTCTTGGCATATTTTATAAAAAGAGAATATAAAACTTTAAAGCATTGTTGTATCTAAATCGTCTAGATCATTGTGTATTTATGCACACACACACACATACAAACTCATACACACATTGAACACTTTCTTTCAAATACAAATATTTTATCCACGTTTTATAGTCACATTGAGAAAAATTTATAAATATGGTGTATAAAATCTGGTATGTCACTTACCAATATTTTCCACTTTCATCCTTTTTATTCTTATGTGATTATGTTTCCATTTGGGGTCAATGGCGCTGGGTGAGGAGGTCTTGAAAAATATTACAGGAGGAGGACGTTCCCACCAAAACCTACATGACTATGCAAAACTAGAGATCAGTTGTTCCAAAACAAATGTTGAATATTCCTTAAAAATTCTGCAGGTAAGTTTTACACATGTAAAAATAAATTTGTGGCAAGATGAAACTCATCAACCAATTGTCAACTAATATCCATTGCCGAGGGGAATACAGTGATTTACTTTTTCTGGAAAGGTAAACGTTTAATTTTTGATTACGTATTCACAGTGAAAAAGTCAAGAAATACCAGGCAAAAAACCCTTACGTCAGTGGAAAATATGAAGACATTTATTCTTACACTTACACATTCGTGCACATGGTGTCGCTCTTCACTGAGAACGTTTCCGCGAAGAAAGCCACCGCGGCTTCTAGCTCCAGAAAATTTAGCGGAAATCGGGGTATCTCTTGCGAATCCTCTCGCACTAGGAAGTCATAAAATTGGACCTTGAGAGGCAGTTTGAGGTAAGGCATTCTATACTGCAGATATCTCTGACTCCTTCTGAGTGTACCATGCTGTTTTCCTGGCGAGGAGACCTAACAGCCCGGCGACTATTGCTCTCATTTCTGCTCCTCGCATTCTGGGAGGCGGGGAGCGGCCAGCTCCACTACTCCGTCCCGGAGGAGGCCAAACACGGCACCTTCGTGGGACGAATCGCGCAGGACCTGGGGCTGGAGCTGGCGGAGCTGGTGCCGCGCCTGTTCCGGCTGGCGTCCAAGGACAGCGGGGACCTTCTGGAGGTGAATCTGCAGAATGGCATTTTGTTTGTGAATTCTCGGATCGACCGGGAGGAGCTGTGCGGGCGGAGCGCGGAGTGCAGCATCCACCTGGAGGTGATCGTGGACAGGCCGCTGCAGGTGTTTCATGTGGAGGTGGAAGTGAAGGACATTAACGACAACCCTCCTGTGTTCCCTGAAAGTACGAAAAGAATAATCATCGCAGAATCTAGACCTCCGGAAAGTCGATTTCCACTAGATGGCGCATCCGATGCAGATATTGGAGTAAACTCGGCATTGACCTACCGACTAGATCCCAACGATTATTTCGCTTTGGATACACAGAACAATCGTGAGCAAACGTCTTCGTTATCACTTGTGTTGAAGAAAACATTGGACAGAGAGGAAATTCAGGAACATAGTTTATTACTGACAGCCAGTGATGGAGGTAAACCCGAGCTGACTGGCACAGTTCAGCTGCTGATCACAGTTCTGGATGTGAATGATAACGCCCCAGAATTTGACCAGTCCATTTATAAAGTGAGAGTGTTAGAGAACGCATTTAATGGAACATTAGTGATCAAGCTAAATGCCACAGATCCCGATGAAGGTACAAATGGAGATATAGTCTACTCATTTAGAAGGCCTGTATCACCTGCAGTGGCATATGCATTTACTATAAATCCCAAAAGTGGAGAAATTAGGACAAAAGGCAAACTGGATTTCGAAGAAAAGAAATTGTATGAAATATCAGTGGAGGCAGTTGACAAAGGGAATATTCCAATGGCAGGTCATTGTACCCTTTTGGTGGAAGTACTAGACATAAATGATAATGCCCCAGAGGTTACAATCACTTCTTTGTCACTCCCCATCAGAGAAGACACTCAGCCTAGCACCGTCATCGCCCTGATCAGCGTGTCTGATCGTGACTCTGGAGCCAACGGACAGGTGACCTGCACCCTGACTCCCCATGTCCCCTTTAAACTGGTGTCCACCTTCAAGAATTACTATTCACTGGTGCTGGACAGCGCCCTGGACCGCGAGAGCAAATCTGACTACCAGTTGGTGGTGACCGTGCGGGACGGGGGTTCGCCTTCTCTGTGGGCCACCGCCAGCGTGTCCGTGGAGGTGGCCGACGTGAACGACAATGCGCCGGTGTTCCCGCAGCCCGAGTACACGGTGTTCGTGAAGGAGAACAACCCGCCAGGCTGCCACATCTTCACGGTGTCGGCACGGGACGCGGACACTCAGGAGAACGCGCGGGTGTCGTACTCGCTGGTGGAGCGGCGGGTGGGCGAGCGTGCGCTGTCTAGCTACGTGTCGGTGCACGCGGAGAGTGGCAAGGTGTACGCGCTGCAGCCGCTGGACCACGAGGAGCTGGAGCTGCTGCGGTTCCAGGTGAGCGCGCGCGACGCGGGCGTGCCCCCTCTGGGCAGCAACGTGACGCTGCAGGTGTTCGTGCTGGATGAGAACGACAACGCTCCAGCGCTGCTGGCACCTCGGGCTGGCAGCACAGGCGGCGCGGTGACGGAGCTAGTGTCGCGGTCGGTGGGCCCGGGCCACGTGGTGGCGAAGGTGCGCGCGGTGGACGCGGACTCTGGCTACAACGCGTGGCTGTCGTATGAGCTGCAGCCAGCAGCTGGAAGCGCTCGCAGCCTGTTCCGCGTGGGGCTGTACACGGGCGAGATTAGCACGACGCGCACCCTGGACGAGGCTGATGTGCCGCGCCAGCGCCTGCTGGTGCTGGTGAAGGACCACGGCGAGCCGGCGCTGACCGCTACGGCCACCGTGCTGGTGTCGCTAGTGGAGAGCAACCAGGCTCCGAAAGCCTCTTCGCGGGCGTTGGCGAGCGCTGTGGGCCCGCAAGGGGCTCTGGTGGATGTCAACGTGTACCTCATCATCGCCATCTGCGCGGTTTCCAGCCTGCTGGTGCTCACGCTCCTGCTGTACACGGCGCTGCGGTGCTCGGCGCCGCCCAGCGAGGGCGCGTGCGGGCCGGGCAAGCCCAGGCTGGTGTGCTCCAGCGCGGTGGGGAGCTGGTCATACTCGCAGCAGAGGCGGCAGAGGGTGTGCTCTGGGGAGGGCCCGCCCAAGGCCGACCTCATGGCCTTCAGCCCCAGCCTTCCTCCTTGTCTGAATTCTGCAGGGGGAACAGGCCAGAGGGAGGCGGATTCAGAGCATTTTAAAGAGGTAAACTTATATTTAAGAATATTATTTTACAGAGTATTTTGGCCTGTCTTACTGTTGTTCGTTTAAGATATCTTCAGTGCCAATTTTGAGATTATTTTTAATTTTAAGTTTGCTCGTCATTATCAATTTAACGGCTCTGCTATTGACATTATAGGTTGGGTTATTCTTCAGCGTGAAATCTTAGCCAGAAAACAACGAAATGTGTAAAACAAGAATATTTTCTTTTTATTGTATTCTTAGCAGTTGTTTTAATGCATAATTGAGCATTTACACACAAAGACCCACATTGTAAGAACTGAAACATTTAGGAAATGTTTGTTTTAGTGAGGCTAATCATAATACATTTTAAAATCTTTTTATTTAATTTATACACGTGCCCAGATATAGATATATTATTTTGAAAAGCTCCATAACTTTTCACACAAATGCCCTTTTTACAGTGCATTTATGTGCTCACGCCTGTTATCCTAGCACTTTTGGAGGCTGAGACTGGAGGATCGCTTGAGGTCAGGAGTTCAAGATCAGCCTGAGCAGCATACCAAGACCCTAACTCTACAAAAAGTAGAAAAATTAGCCGAGCATGGTGGCGCAAGCCCATAGTCCCAGGCAGGAGGATTGCTTGAGCCCAGGAGTTTGAGGTTACAGTGAGCTATGATGAGGCCACTGCACTCTAGCCCAGGAGACAGAGCAAGATCCTGTCTCAAAAACAATCAATCAAACAAAAAACATTTTTGGTTGGTTTCTCCTTTTTTGTCCTATAGGCACATCAGCATTCCCTTCTCATGTATCCCATGTGAAATACCACGTGATTTTCATTTCACATTTTTATTTGTACTCAGATAATTACTCATACACATACATACGCCTGGTATGTTTTTTTTTGGTTATTGTTTCTCTTCCAAAGTTTAACATATATTATGCACTTTTAATTTCTCAGTCACCAATACCTTTTGAAAACTCCTGCAAATCTGATATTTTTAATAGCTGTGTAATATTCCAGTGCAGATGTACCATTATTATGTTCAATTATTCCGCTATTGAGGGACACTTTGTTTCAAGTATTCTTTTATCTCCACAAATCATGCTGTACTACCATTTTACGTATTTCCTAAAATATTGGTGTTTTTACTTCTGTGAGATTGATCCTCAGATGTAGAATTGATGCATCAGAAAGTATTAATACTTTCAATTTTAAAATAGTTTGCTAGATTTCCTTCCAAGAATTTTAGTACTTTAAATTGCCACCAACCAGTTTTGAACACTCTTTTCATTTTATCTCTAGAAGCAATAGAGGTTTTACTTTTTGCCAATGTGATCTCTATAAAATGCTATCTCATTGTTACTTTAATTTTAAATTCCTATATATTGTCAATGAATTTGAACATATTGTTATATATATTTTGTTGATTTTGACTTGATTTTCTTTGACTTATCAATTAAATTATTGGTCCATATTTCTATTAAAAAGATTATTTTTTAATTTTGGAAAATTGTGTGTGTAATATGGACATTAACTGTTTATCTGCCATCTATATCACAAATATCTTTTTCTCCTATATCATTCCTATTGATTTGTTACAGTATATTTTGCCTTATAAAGCTGTTTTAAAAATGTCTATTTTTCTTTTATGGTTTTTAAGGTCTGCAGGTTTAGTTAGAAAGGTCTTCTCAACTCCTATATTGAGCATTCATTAATTAAATTCATTTACTATTACTGAGTATTCTCTATGTGCTAGGCACATTATACATACTAGGCATTTAACAATGAAGTTCATTCATTTGTGTAAATTCAAATTTCCATTTGTTGTCATTTTTATTTTGCCTGAAGAATTTCTTTAATATTTTTTGTAATGCATGTGTTCTGGCAAAAAATTCACTCACCTTTTGTTTGTCTGAGAAAAATATTTGTTTCATTTTCATTTTCAAAAAAATATTTTTGCTAGGTATAGTTGACAGTTTTTTATAGGTATTATTTCATTGTCTTATGGCTTGCGTAGTTTCTGATGAGAAGATCTGTGCTTTTCTTGTACATGCATATTCTTCTTATCCCACTCCTTCACAGTTGCTGTTAAAATTTTTTAATCACCGATTTTTGCAAGATGATTATGATGTGCTTTAGTCTGATTTTCTTTATGTTAGTCTGTTTGGGGTTGGTTGATATTTCTGGATATGTGGAATTATCATTTTCAACAAATTTGGGGAAACTTCAGCCATATTACTTCAAATATTTTTTTCCTTCCTTTCCATCCTTTCTGAGACTCCAATTACACATATGTTAGACTGTTTGATATTGTCCCACAGGTCATTGAAGCCTGGGAAGCACGTGTGAAGCTTGTTTATTTTGGTCTGTCTTTTCTCTCTCTGTGCCTCATTTTGGATAGTTTTTATTAATATTCTTGTCTGCTAATTTTAACATCTTTGTCATTACTTGGTTTGCTTCTTTTGATAAATTTTTCTTCCTGTGTATGTGTGTATTCCTTTAAAGCAGTGGTTCCCAATCAGGGACAGTTTTGCCCCACAAAGGATAATTTGGCAATGTCTGAATACATTTTTTTCTTTTTTTTTTTTTTTACAACTGGGGGATTTCTACTGGCATCTAATGGTGGAGGCCAGGGATGCTGCTAACATTATACAATGCCAGTGTAGCCCCCTACAATGAAGAATTTCCCAGCTCAATAGTTCTGCTGTTGAGAAACTCTGGTTTTAAGAGTCTTAAGGTCAGTTCTGACATGAAGTTAAGTTGCTTGGGACCAGTTTATTCTTTTCAAGGCTTGATTTCAAGATTTATTAGTGCACATACAGAGCAGCTTTTAGTATAAAACTAATTTGGTCCTTGATTAAAGTGATATTCTCCTGAGGATACTACCTAATGCCCATATTGATAGGTCTCTCTTCTCTGACTTGTAGAAATGTGAAATATTCTCAGCCCTTTGTGAACTCTAGGAATTATTCTGCCTACTCCTTTTCAGTAGTTTTTCCCCTGGCCTTGTGGAATTTTACCCAGTGCACGTGCATATTAGTATTCAACCAAAGATTGGAGATGACCCCTCTGCAGATCTCCAAAACTCTTTCTCTCTGTACAATACCTTCTGTATTCCTCTTTGAAAATTCTGTTTACTCGGGTCTTTCTGAACTTTAATCTCTGCCTCCTCAATGCAGTGAGGCCACTGGACTTTGTTTGTTTCCCACTTTCCTATACTGCATTCTAGAAATTGCCTCCAGACAGTGAGATGGGACAATCTTAGGATTCATCTCATTTGTTTCCCTTCTTTTGAGGGATCATAATCCTTCCTTATCTATTGTCTAAAAATAGTCCTTTATATCTCCTGCAGTTTTCTCACTGTTTATCATGGGAGGACAAAACAGAAGTTTATACATTATCTTATATCACTGCATAATATCTCTCTGTTCTGTTTCTTTTAACTTTAAATTCTATATAGCTTGTTACTAATATTGACAAACTTCCTACTTTGAAATTTGAATTTGTTTGGTATCTGTTTGACCATCCCTGTATTTTCAACCTTTATTCATTACTTAGTACTTAGTACATTTCTTATAAAAATATATCGATGGATTTTACTCTTTTTACTTAATATGCAGGTGCCTATCTTTTAATGTAGAATGTAAATCAAGTATAGTACGATGCGTGATATATGTGATTATATATCTTCCACTTAACTCAATATTTATTAGTTATTTTATATTATTGCTCCTTCTTTTACTTCTCTGGTTTTGATTATTTGATCAAATTAATATTTAATACATTTCCTCTTTTAATTTGAAAGTTTTAATGTAGTTTTGTTTCCAATAACGTGCACCTCCTTTTCCCAGTTACCTCTGTATTTTTACATTTTGATTGTGAAATATAACATACTTACTGAAAAGTAATTAAACGCATATGTATAGTTTAACAAATATTTATAAGTCAAACATGCTGTAATCTCAAAGAACTGGAACATTTCTGGTACCCCAGAAGCCTTTTGTAGGTTTCTTCTTTATCGTAACACTTCCAGCTTTGCAAAGGTAACCACTTGCTTGACTTTAATCATTTCTTTAGACCGGATAGTTTAGTTTTTGTCTATTATTGAACTTAGTATAAATGGGATTTTAAATTATATATTCTCTTGTGGCTTGTTATTTCACCCAATAGTATAAGATTTTTTTCATGTTGTGTACAGCTATAATATATTCATTTTTCATTCTTCTAAAATAGCTAGTTGAATGAATATACCATGATTTATTTAGAATAATTGTTTGAGATCTTGGCTATTTTTGATTTTTGGTTTTATGAACAATCTTTCTTGTATATATCTCCTGGTACACATGGCATACATTTGTCTAGTTATAAACTTAGGATTGGAATTGCTGGACTATAGGGTATATATACCTTCAGCTTTACTAGATGATATTAAAGTCTTCTACAGTGATTTAAATTTTTTCATTTCTATCTATAGTATATTAAAATTTATGTTGCTCTACTTTTCTCCAATACTTTCTTTAGTTGAGTCTTTAAATTAAAACCACAGCATCTCATTGTGGTTTTAATTTGCATTTTTCTTATGAGGTTGAACATCTTGTCATATGTTTGGTAGTCTTTTTTGAGATGCCTGTCAAAATTTTTGATCATTTGTATATTATAATCTCTTTTTCTTACTGATTATTAGGGCTTTATTTTAAAATTTCTGGATCAAATTCTTTGCCAATAATATATTCAAGTATTACAAATATAATTCTCCCATCATGTGGATTTCTTTCTCCCTCTTCGTGGTCTATTTTGATGATCAAAATTCTGAATATGATTGTAGTTTAATTTATATATATATTTAAAATATTTTGATTGGTGCTTTTTTTACTTTTTGTTTTAAAAATACATCTTTAAGCTCATGAACATCTTTTCCTACATTACATTCTGGAAGCTTTATGCTTTTTGTCTTTATATTTTTTTCTCTACTCTTTCTACAATTGATTTCTATATATTATATGAGGGAGATGTCCAGTTTTATTTTTTCCGTATACATAGATAAATATTGCCCCAGCACCATTTTTGGAAAAATTTGTCTTTTCTTTCCTGATTTTAGTGTGACTTTGGTCATATTTATAGTGTTAATATTTGTGTAGGACTATTTCTGGGTATAAGATTTTTAGGTTGCAATTATTTTCTTTCAGTAGTCATATGCTATTCTGCTTTCCCAATGTCTTCTGGCTCCTGGTGTTACAGATGAGAAGTCTGATGCCAATCGTTTTTAAAAAATGTAACAGGCATTTCAAATCTCTTGAAATAATTCCTCTGTATATAATTAGGCCTGCATCTTATTTTCTTTCCATAGTATATGAAATATGCATTTTATCTTCTCATATTAAGTGTTATTTAAAAAGATATCTATTAATAATATGATTTTTTTTACAAGGGGTATTTTTTATTTACAAGTATTTTTAATTATGTTAACTATATTTTTATTTTAAACATTACATTTACTTCTTTTTACAAATTTATTGGTTATTTTTTACAGTCTCTTTTTCTTTTATTTGGAGTTCTACATTTTGATATCTCTTCAATAATTTCCAATCTCTTAATTTGATATTATTTCTCTATTATCATAAGTTCCTAATTATCACAAGATCATAATCCTTTTGTTTGTTGTGTATAAAAATTCAAGATTGGTTCCTAGTTTGTTTTAAACTTCTTGATCACAGATTCATCCTAAGCAGGGTGTGTGCTTTACCTCACTCCCTCCCTCTTTTTTCCTTCCCTCTCCTCTTGTTTCTTTTGGTATGAATACTATGTAGCCTGGGATATGAAAGTTAACTTTCATTATAAATTTTCATTTGTTTTCATAAATGCTCTACAGGTATCACTTATATACAAAATTTTTGTTAATTTATTGGTATGCTGTTTTTTTATTACATTTGGTAGTGCAATTAGGATCTCAAAGCCAAGTTCTTCCTGGAAGCTTCAGGGAAGCATCCATTTTCTTGTCTTTTTCAGCTTTTAGAAGATACCTATATTCTTTAGCTGTGGTTCCTTTCTCATATCACTCCCACCTCTTGTTTACACAGTTCTATCTCCTACTACTGACTCTGATCCTCCTGCCTCTTTAAAAGGTTCTTGTGATTATATTGGGCCCACCCCAATAATCCATCTTGAAATCCAATCTATCCATCTTGAAAGCCTTAGTTTAATCACACCTGCGAAGTTCCTTCTACCATGTAGGGTATTATATTCACAGGCTCTGAGATTAGGACCTGGTTGTCTTTGAGGGACCATAATTCAGCTTGCCAAAATATTTATGAGAATTTGGTCTGTAGTTTTCTTTTCTTGTAATGTCTTTACTACAGTGTCTGATTTTGGTGTTAGGGCAATGCTGGGCTTATAGAAGTGCTTTTATTTTTGGAAGAAATTGTGGAGAATTGATAAATTCTGTTGTTTAAGCCATGAATTCTGTGGTAGTTTCAAATGGCAGAACTAGTAAACTAATACATATGGTGTATTACATTTAATGATTTTCAGACATTAAACCAATGTTGCATTCCTGGGATAAATCCCACTTGGTCAGGGTGTATAATCTGTTTTATGCAGTTGGTCATTGAACAACATGGAGGTTAGGAGTACCAGCCCCCAGCACAGTTGAAAATCCACCTATAAGTTTTTTTTTGTTGTTGTTTGAGACAGAGTCTTGCTTTGTTGCCCGGGCTAGAGTGAGTGCCGTGGCATCAGCCTAGCTCACAGCAGCCTCAAACTCCTGGGCTTAAGCAATCCTCCTGCCTCAGCCTCCCGAGTAGCTGGGACTACAGGCATGCGCCACCATGCCCGGCTAATTTTTTCTATGTATATTTTTAGCTGGCCAGATAATTTATTTCTATTTTTAGTAGAGATGGGGTCTCATTCTTGCTGAGGCTGGTCTCAAACTCCTGACCTTGAGCGATCCATCCACCTCAGCCTCCCAGAGTGCTAGGATTACAGGCGTGAGCCACCGCGCCTGGCCCACCTATAAGTTTTTATTCTCCTGCCCAGACTTTACTAATAGCCCACTGTTGACCAAAAGTCTTACTTATAACTTAAACAGTTGATTAACACGTATTTTGTATATATATTATACACTATATTCTTATAAAAAGGAAGATTAGGAAAAGAAAATAGATTTACCATTAATTAAGTAGAAGCTGATTATCATAAAGGTCTTCATCCTCATCATCTTCATGTTTAGTAGGCTGAGGAAGAAAAGGAAGGAGTGGGATTGATCTTGCTGTCTCAGGGTTGGCAGAGGTGGAAAAAAATCCACTTTTAATTGGACTCATGCAGTTTAAACCAGTGTTGTTCAAGGACCAATTGTACATTGCTAAATTTGTTTTGCTCATATTTTGTTGAAGATTTGTGTGACTACATTCATAAGAGGTATTGGTCTGCAGTTACTTTAGTTGAATGTTTGTGTCCCCTTCAAAATTCTTATTGAAACTTAAACCCCACTGAAATAGTATTAAGAGGTGAGACCTTTTGTAGGTGACTAGATCATGAGGGCTTCTCCCTCACGAATGGGATTAAAGTCTATATAAAAGAGATTTCACATAGCAGTTAGGCCATTTTACTTTTCTGCTCTTCCACCAAGTGGAACAGCATTCAAAGTACCATGTTGGTAGCAGAGAGTGGGCCTTCACCAGACACTGAATCTACTGGCACCTTGATCTTGAGCTTCTCAGTCTCCAGAACTATCCAAAATAAATTTCTGTTGTTTATAAATTACTTGGTCTTGGATATTATGTTATAACAGCACAAATGGACTAAGACAATAGTTTTCTTGTGATATCTTTGTTTGGTTTTGGTATCAAGGAAATATTAGCCTCAGAATGAAAGTGTTCACTCCTATTCTTTAGAATCAGTTTGAAAGAACTGCTATTAATACTTATTTAAATATTTGGTAGAATTTATTGGTGACACATTTTGGTCCTGGGCATTTCTTTGCATGTAGTTCCCCTCCTCCTCCTCCTCCTTTGTAGGTTATATGTATTGTATACTCTACTCTCACAATAAAGTAAGCTAGTGAAAAGAAAATATTATTAAGAACATCATAAGGAAGAGAAAATATATTTACTATTTATTAAGTGGAATTGGATCATCATAAGGGTCTTCATTCTCCTCATCTTCACGTTGAGTAGGCTGAGGAGGAGAAGAAGTGGAGGGATTGATCTTACTGTCTCAAGGGTGGTAGAGGTGGAAGAAAATCCACATGTAAGTGGACTTGCACAGTTCAAACCTGTGTTGTTAAGGGTCAGCTGTACATTGTGGAATGGCTAACTGAAGCTAATTAACATATGCATTACCTTACATACTTATTTTTTTGTGGTGAGTATATTTAAAATCTATTGTCTTAGCAATTTTCAAGAGCACAACACGTTGTAATTATTGTCACTATGTTGTACAATAGATCTCTCGAACTTATTTCTCCTAGCTAACTGAAATTTTGTACCCTTTACCATCTCCCCCTGCTCCAGCCTCTGGTAGCCACCATTCTACTCTCTGCTTCTATGACATCAACTTTTTTAGATTTCACATATGAGTGAGGTCATGCACTATTTGTCTTTCTGTGCCTGGCTTATTTCACTTAACATTATGTCCTCTAGGTTTATATACATTGTCACAAATGATAATTTAAACCTGATTAGTATTCTTCTTTAAGGCTGATTAGTATTCCACTGTGTAGATATACATTTTCTTTATCCATTCATCCACTGATGGACACTTAGGTTGATCCTATTTCTTAGCTATTGAATAATACTTCAGTGAACATGAGAGTGCAGATATCTCTTTGACATATTGATTTCATTCCTTTGGATATACATCCAGTAGTGAAATTGCTGGATTATACAGTAGTTTTATTTTAAATTTTTTGAGGAACCTCTATACTGTTTTCCATAATGACTGTACTAATTTACATTTCCACCAGTAGTATGCAAGGGTTCACTTTACTCCACATTCTCTCCAACACTTATCTTTTGTCTTTTGATAATAGCCTTCCTAACAGATGTGAGATGATATCTCATTGTGGTTTTAATTTGCATTTCTCTGATGATAATGATTTGGGGCAATTTTTATATACCTATTAGCCATTTGTGTCTTCTTTTGAGAAATATCTATTCAGATCCTTTGTTCATTTTAAAATCAGGTTATTTATTTTCTTACTATTGAGTTGCTTGAGTTCCTTATATATTTTGGAATAGTAAACTCTTATCAAAGTTATGGATTGCAAATATTTTCTTCCATTTCATTTGCAAAAATTAATTTTTTTTTTGAGACAGAGTCTCACTTTGTTGCCCAGGCTAGAGTGAGTGCTGTGGCATCAGCCTAGCTCACAGCAACCTCAAACTCCTGGGCTCAAGCGATCTTACTGCCTCCGCCTCTCGAGTAGCTGGGACTACAGGCATGCGCCATGATGCCCGGCTCATTTTTTTCTATATATATTTTTAGTTGGCCAGATAATTTATTTCTACTTTTAGTAGAGACGGGGGTCTCGCTCAGGCTGGTCTCGAACTCCTGACCTTGAGCGATCCACTCGCCTCGGCCTCCCAGAGTGCTAGGATTACAGGCGTGAGCCACCGCACCTGGCCCCAAAATTAATTTTAAATGGTCTCATAGAATCAGAAACTTGAAACAGAGTTACAGAGTTTCAAGGATAAAATGAAAAGGTCACAAAAGATCATGAAAACTGAGCTGGCACAATTCATGAAATAAATGGAAGAGAAATATAAAATCATCACGGAAATTAAAGCTGCACTGGAAGCAATAAAAAGGTGAACAGGCTCTGCTTGACATACTGTCAAGAAAAAGAAGAAACACTTGAGAAGGTTGAGAAAATAAATGGAAAAGAACAAAGAACTTTTTAAAAATTAGAAAGAAAAGAAAAGCTTTGGAACACAGAAAAAGGAGATTCAACATACTTCTAATAGATGTCCTCAGATAGATGAAACACATAGAAAAGGGGAAAAATCCAAAGACATCATTCAAGAAAAACATTTTTAAAAAGTAAACTTCAGATTTTGACTTCCAGCAATGAAATTCTACTTTATCTTCAGCCAGTGGCATATCAAGGACAGCAGCTGGGCAGTGGGAGTGGTTTGTCCTGACTGTAAAACTGCACTTTTGAACTCCATTACCACATACGTAGTATTTAGAATAAAAGAGCTAGATCTCCTCTACCTGGAAGTGATTTGACCAACGTAGAGTATGACTTTTAGTTCTGAGGGCCACACTTTGAAGGTGAAATAGAAAAATATTTTTATAGAAAAATAATTTTTGAAAAGTTGGTACATAATTATAAAAAGTAGTAAGTAAACACAGTATAGAGTTAATTAGAGTATAGATTCATGAAGAGAGGTCCAAGACACTTTAGAAGGTATTACATTATTGAGAAACTATTTCCTTGGTAATAGAAACTCCAGAAAGAAATACTGTAATGACTTGTTTTTGGTAAAGAGTTTAAGTAAACAAAAAAAAATGACACAAGAGAATGTGCTTTAGCCACTTACTTTACATGCCTGGAACCTAGGTAGATACTTGAGAAACAAGTATTGAATGATACAGATCTCTACCTTCAAAGATCTCTACCTTTCAAAGAACTCACACTCTATTAAACTTGATTTTGGTACTTTGTTATTTTATAGGATTAAAATTTGGTTAATGTGATTGTGGTGTCCTGTTAATTTATTAATAGGTTTCATAAGTACCTAATATGCTTCCAGAAAATAATCTTAAGCACTAAGAAAATCATGTTTAAAGTATAATATCCTTTTGTTGACAGACTCTTTGATGGGTATCAGACTTACTATTTTCTTGTTTGGCCTTGAGATCTCCAACAATATCTTATGCGATATGGCTAGAAATCTTTGGAATTTATAGCTTAAGTGTAAGTTTACTGGGAGGACTTTATAGTCATAGTGTTGGCAATAGAGCCTAAGCAGAAATTAGGGCAATGTTTTGCATACAGTTTACTTAAAGTTATACTTGTGCTTAATTAAAAGCTTTGAAATACATGACTAGGAGAAACTATAGAAAATTTCATAAAATGATAAAATGAAATATTAGCAGTGAAAGGTGCTGCTAAAGAGAAGTTTTGTTAATTCATAATTTTAATGCTCATCTTGTCATTTTATCCAAAAGACAAAACCTTTAGCCTTCTTCATCTTTGGGATATCCTTCTCTTTTAAATATTGCTTTTTCATAAATCCCAATGTTTTGCCTAAAGTTAGAGAGGCATGTGGTGGGACAAATCTCTTTAGGTGGGTGCTATCCACACTTATTCTTGACACAAATGAAATCTTTTGAAAGTAGATATCAGCAGCAGTTTAAATAGAGAAATGGGGAAAGGAGAAGCCAAAAATCTGAGAAGTGTGTGAATGAGGAGGAGTTTTTGTGAAGATTTTCCATGCTATTCTCTATGAGTTTTTCCTTTTTCCTCATGCCCTAAATACACCCACACATACTGCCCCCACTGGATACAGCTCAGAATTCCTAAACCTCATATAATTGGAGGCTTGACCACAGGTTTAAAAGTAAGGGGGCTTTCAAAAGTTAAGTACAACTCTCTAGTTATATTTCATCTACTGAGAATGGAAAGGTGGAAAGAATAACCTTTCATTCCAAAGCAGTTAGCTTGGTTAACAGCATTAAATTAAGATGAGGGAATGGGAATCCTAATCTCTGGCACTCAAGCAGAAAATTAGTTTTGGTTTTGAAATTTGGTGAAGAGTAAGTTCAATTTTTATGGGCTATTGCACATCCTAGTGAGGTCTCCTAGTGATGTCTGTATTTGTGACTCTGCCTAATGGGTTGACATGTTTTCTGTTTCAATTTTATCAGAGACTTGGTGTCAATGATCTTTCGGTTCCCTAATTCATAAAGGCAAACTAGTCAGGAGGCATTTGCTACTTATAATGCCTTATGTTGCAGCCTCCCTTTTCTAGTTCCATGGAAGAGATACAGAATGGGTTTGTGAGGTTCAGGGGAGGTAGAGGTAATTGGTTCTCAGTGGAACACTGGAATTACCAATCCCACTTTCAGTCTTAGGAAGAGAATGCTGGAGCTGCCCCTCTCCCCACCACTTTAAAAATATTATAGAAATATTCAAATATACACAAAAGTTGAGAAAATTGTGTAATTAACCTTCATGTACCATCACCCATTTTCAATAATTATTAATAGTTTTTAGGCAGGTTTCTGACCAAAAAATATAGTGTCCTGGGAGCTTCAATTTTAGATCTTTGTTCAGCTTTTGCCTTCCAAATTTTGATTATTGGAGCTTTGAACACTGCAACTGTATTAGAAGGATTTCAGTGAGGAATTTACTGTTTAATAGTCAATTAAATCAGTCTCCTTTCAGCTCCCCTCCCTCTTAGGGAAAGTGGCTGGTTGTAGGGTGCCAGGTGGAATTTGGAGGTATCTGTTGTGGCTCAGAGTTGTTTCTCATAAAACTGATCACTGTCCCAATTTCCGTGCAGAAGACCAAATTAAAAACGAAGTTGGAGAAAGGATGGGCATGTAGCCTGTTCTTATCCTGCCTCACTGCTGTTTTCTAAGTATTTACAGAGTGTAAATTTACAGATAGTAGTTTCCTGGCCAAACTCTGGAGAGTAGCTCAGTACTTTCTCTCCCCTCAACAAATTTGCTCGTGGTCTTCGGGGACGAGTTGTCAAGTGTGAGTTTCTGGTTATTAGTATTGACTGGTCTATGACCTCTTTTACCCAGAGCGTCAAGCGCCTCTTGCAAAGCACTCCCAGTAGGGCCTCTTGGGGAAGGAGAAACTGCTGTCACGCAAAACGGCGGAGCGTAGACCTGCAAGCCTTGTGCTTGCTGGCTCTGCTGCTTCGAAAAGCCAGAGTCCGCACTCTCGGCGGCTCCTGGGTTGTAAGAGGGTGCCGGAGGGACTTCGACCCGGCAGAGAAGCTGGGAATCCAGCATCAAATGCCTCACAGCACTTGGTTCTGGGGCTGCTGTTTCCTTAAGCCTGGAAGGCGTGGTCGTTCACGTTCACGGTTCCGCCTCCGCCCTGTCGGCCGCGGAGTTCCGCCCTCCCCGCGGGTGTGCAGGTGCTCAGTGGGTCAGAGCGCCCGGTACTCGACGCGCGGCTCTCAGAACGGCGGGAGGAGCCCAGCCGGGCTCAGCCCCGGTACCAACAGTCTTCAGGCAGGGGTCGTGGAGGTCAAGACGCCGCCGGTCTCAGTGGTCCTAGAAAACGCTGTTTAAGGAGGGATGCGTCAGTTTCTCCAGGCGTCTTCCTGGCCCCGCCCGACGCCCGCGATCCGAGGCTGGGGCGAGGTCCCAGCCGACCGGGACTGGAGACGGCGCCTCCCGAGCCCGGCAGTTTGTCTCGTCTCTGCACCCCTAGGCGGCGCTGCGCTCCTCCGCACCGGGCCGGCTCCGCATTCCCAGACGGCGGCCGAGCCTCGGGTCTAGCGAGCCCACTCGCAGCCGGCCGGCCGCGGGTAACTCCAGTACTCCGGAGACCGGACGTCGGCGGTCGCTGAATCTCCCGCCGGCAGCAGTGACGGCCGGCCAGAACTTACTCGTCACCGCGGCTCGTGCTCTCCAGGAGTCCGGAGCATGATCCTGAGTCACCGTTGGCGGAGCGTGGACACCGAGAGGGAGGATGGTGGGGTGGGGGGTGGCAGTTCTCTGTGTGTGGGCTTCCTGCTGCGCTGCTGCGGGACAACTCGAGTACTCAGTGCCCGAGGAGACTGAACGGGGCGTAGCCATAGGCAACGTCGCCGCGGACTTGAAGCTGCCAGCGGCCACTCTCTCCTTGCGGAACTTTCGCTTCCTTTCCAGCCACAGCGAGGTCTACTTCGGGGTGAACCTGGCCAGCGGTAGCTTAATGGTTAGAGAGCCAGCGGACCGCGAGCGGCTGTGTGGGACCAAGGCTGCCTGCGTCTTGACCTATGACCTAGTGCTGGAGGACCCGCTGGAGCTGCACAAGATGCGCGTTCATGTCCTGGACACCAATGACAACTCACCCGTCTTTCCTGCTGGGGATGTGGAGCTTCACATCCCTGAATTCCTGACGCCCGGAGCCCGCTTTACTCTCCCTAATGCCCAAGACGCCGACGAGGGAAGCAACGGGGTGCTAAGCTACAGCCTGAGCCCCAGCCAGCACTTTCGCCTGGACATGGGGTCGCGGGTCGACGGCAGTCAATACCCAGAGCTGGTATTGGAGAAAGTGCTGGATCGCGAGCGGCGCGCCACCCACCTGCTGGTGCTTACAGCTCGGGACGGCGGGCTGCCTGCGCGCTCCGGAGACGCACAAGTCACCGTCATCGTGGTGGACACAAACGACAACGCGCCTGTATTTGAGCGCTCCGTATACCGCACCAAGGTTCCAGAGACTGCACCCAATGGGACTGTGTTATTCCGAGTTCAAGCCTCGGATCCGGATGAAGGCTCCAATGGAGAAATCCGATACTCCTTAAGCAACAGCACGCAAGCAGAGCTGCGACATCGCTTTCAAGTGCACCCTAAAAGTGGGGAGGTGCGGGTAGCTGCTTCGTTAGGTCCACCGGAAACACTGTTGGAGGCATACATCGAGGCCAAGGATGAAGGCGCCTTCAGTCTAGCTAGCACCGCTAAATTGCTGGTGGAGGTGACTGATGTGAACAATCATGCCCCGGAAGTGAACTTCCTGAGTCTCTCCAGCCTAGTACCCGAGGATGCTGCCCCTGGCACGGTGATTGCACTCTTTACTGTAAAGGATGAGGATCTCGGTTCCAACGGTAGGGTCCTTTGCGGCATGTCCAGTGGAGGCCCTTTTAAGCTGAGGGCTTCCTTTGACAACTACTACAGCCTGCTGATTGATGGGCCCCTGGACCGGGAGCAGATCAGTGAATACCAGGTTCTGATCACTGCCTCAGATTGTGGCTTGCCCCCACTTAGCACCCGACGCACAATCACCGTGACACTTGCTGATGTGAATGACAATACACCAAGCTTTTCTCAACCGCAACAGGAACTTTTTGTTGCTGAAAACAATGCCCCTGGGGCCTCTCTAGGCCGAGTGTTTGCCCAGGACCCAGACCTGGGGAAGAATGGCCTTGTCTGTTACGAGCTGTTGGATATTTTCTCAGAAGGGCCACCAGCCTCTAGCTTGGTGGCAGTAGAATCATTCAGTGGGGCTATCACTGCCAAAACTTCCTTTGATTTTGAGCGGCTCAGGGGGTTTCACTTCCAAGTAGAAGGCCGGGATGGTGGCATTCCTCCCAGAAGTGCAACAGTGACTGTAAACTTGTTTGTCGTAGATAGAAATGACAATGCTCCAGTCATCTTGTTTCCCTTACCCAGAAATGGTTCTGTGGCAGTGGAAATTGTGCCCCGCTCTGCCAGAGCTGGACACTTCGTCACAAAAGTAGTAGCAGAGGATGCAGACAGTGGTTCCAATGCCTGGCTTTCTTACCACATCTCTCAAGCGTCTGACTCTAGCCTTTTCAGAATTTCAACCAATATGGGAGAGCTCCGGACTGCTCGCTTAGTTCTTCCCACTGATGCAGTTAAGCAGAGGGTGGTGGTGGTGGTTCAGGACCATGGAGACCCACCACTTTCCTCCTCTGTCATTTTGGGTGTGTTATTGAGCAACTTTGCCCCTCAGGTCCTTCCAGACTTTGAAGATGTGTGGGAACCAGGAGAGAAGCTTTCTGCCCAGAACTTGTATTTGGTAATTGCCCTGGCCTGTATTTCTTTTTTATTTCTGGGCTGCTTACTCTTCTTCATATGTATAAAGTTGAGCCAGAGCCCACGTTGTTGCTCTCAGAGCTGCTGTCACCTTCCAGAGGATCTGAGGTACGGAAGGAAGATGGCTTCAAATCCTTGCATAACATCAGCCACAATCGATGTCACTACAGTTGAAAGACTTTCTCAGACTTACCTCTACCGGGCCTCTCTGGGAGTTGGTTCTGATAATAACAGTTTGCTGTTGTGTAGGGAGTACAATGCTGCCGACCTGAGAAATCTGGCCAGTGGAGTAGGACTGAATTTGCCAATATCCTGTATTCAGATTTGGAATAGGCAAGGGGATCATGCAAATGTCAATGCCATGGTAAGCAAATTTTATGGGATTTGAGTCCTTGGACCTGGCGATGGCTGTACCTGTATTCTGAAATGTTTCTTAGATGAGCCTTTGGCAACAGTTAGTCAATTGAAATGAACACTCCTGTGCTAAGAATTCTGGAAGTATAAAAGTATTAGAAGATTGTTCTAGGCTTCAAGGAACTTATAGTTTGTTTTTGAGAAACAAGGGTAAAATATTAGAACTTATTAAAGAATAATAAAAGTAATATAGCATAAAGGTCTTAAGTTAAAAATAAGAAAGTGCCAAAATATTGCTTAAGCAACAGATATGTGTAAGGTACTCTCTTACCTAGAGCGAAGAGCGAAAAATACGTAAGAGTCTTTGCATAATATAAACATAATATTATGAAAGGTGAGACATTTACTCAAACTGTAACAATACATTATTTTAAAATGATAACCACAAGAGATGTAAAAATAAATTGCAATGAAGATTCAAAGAAGGAAGAGAGAGAACATGAGAGAACATTTGGGTGGGGAGGAGGGAATCAGAGAAGGCTTTGTGATACAGATAGCATTTGATTTGGATCTTAAATGATATACCATTTAATAAAATGCAGCATATTCTCTAGCCTATATTTTCATGAATACCATTTTGGCAAAGTTGTCTTCTTTGAGAATGACACTCTAAAACAGAGGTAATAGCTCCACAGAAATTTGTAAATACACAGAAATTATAAGCATGTCTCAGAACATCTACTTGATTGATGAAAGTTCATACTATTGGGCACAAGACTTGACAACCTTTTATTTTGTGTCTTTATTAATATATTTGACAAAGAAGAAAGATGAGTAATTTTTGTCAGAAAGATTTTTGTGTTCAAAGGTACACTTACCAAAGTTAATTCAAAAATTAAATCAACTTGGATTTAATTTTTTCAGTGATTTTAGAAGCCAAATATACTTACCAAGTAAGCAAATACCATAGTTGAGAGTAATGTACCAAATAAAAGTTAAGTGATTCAAATGCTTCAATTCATCTGTAATAGCCCTTGGCATTTCAAAACTTTTTTTTGAGAAGGGGTCTTACTACGTTGCTCAGGCTGGTCTTTAACTCTTGGATTTAAGGGATCCTCCTGCCTCAGCCTCCCTAGTAGCTGGGAATACAGGTGGGCACCATCATGCCCAGCTCAAAACTTTTTGGATGGAGTCAGGACAACATTTTTTTGGCTATTCTACACTATTACTTTCTGACTTCTCATAGGAATCATATATACAAGAGAAGGAGGTATGCAGAAATTAAGGAAGGACAATGAAGCATTCCTTGTTTTACTATTCTGTACAATAAGGGGAAAAGTGGCTTTTAAATTATTCTCCCTCAAATAATGATGTTAACTGCAAATAAAATAAATTTACATATATTATACTTTTGCATACTTAATATTTTCATATGATGTAGTAGAATCCAATATGTAAGATATACTCAGTAAATGTTTGCTGAATGAATGAACAAATAAATATGTGTATATATGAATTGGATGGTAACACTGTTCAGCATAAAGAGAAAAACTTTAACTTACTTTTCTACTTTAGATGTGTATATGTGGTTAACAGTTTGAAGGTCACTTTCAAATATATTGTTTCAATGATTTTTTTCTTCCTCATGACAAATACTAATGAAATAACATAATAGAGGGATTTTTCTGGTTCTGGAGCTAGGATGAAAAACCTCAATGCTGTATTCTGAGACTGAGTATGAGTCCAGTTCTGTAGATGACAAAGGGATTAATAGGGACACATATCATTACATTGTGAAATTTGCAGTGAATGCTATTTAATAGAATCCCAGTTAATTTTAAGGGAGAAAATTGTTGCACTACAATGTTACTATTTCAGGTATTAGAGCACTTAATATATGAACACTTTTCTCATCAGGAACATTCACCAATTATTTATTTTATTTCATTGCTTTCTGGAACAAATAGATGAGAATACGAGTAATGGCTATGAAGTTTGGGAGTCAGGAATTTTTTGAGAAACACATTTTGCCTAGAAAGGGAATGTAAGTAAGTAATAGGAAGACTGATGAATCTGGAAGTGAGAAGGAAAATTATCTATTTAAAAGGAAAAATATAGCAAATAACAGAGAAATATGCCCCTTTCTATCAAATTTTTAAACTTTTATGAATGATAAGTGAAATAACAGAGATACACTGTTCATATATGCAGGAATATTATGCCATTCCATTTATTCAGTTGAACAATCTTTTTCCATCATTGTTGATATTTAGCTTTTTAGATAGTCCATTAGCCTGTGAATAATTTTTGTCGGCTGGATATTTCCTTATAAATAAAGAATGTTTTATAAAACATGAATAAAATAACTTCTGTAAAGGTGGAGTGTTTGTCATTCACACAGGCATTTATTATTTACATCTTCCTATTCAATTGCATATTGATCCAAACTTGATTCTTTAGAAAAGAATCCTTGTCATAGTTTTCACTGAATGCCTTAATAACAACAGAATTCTATAAACAAAAATTTATTGCTTGAATATTATTAAACGAAAATCTTTTGAAAAGCATGAAATCTAACAGTGATTATAATGTGTGTCCAAGTCGAATAGAGTCATATTGATGCATAGGTGTTTATATTTTGTTCAAATTCGAAGTTCTTCTTTCATTTTAATTTACAGTGTGTATTAACATAGTTTGTAATACTAAAAATTGTCAGTTTAAGATATTTAGGAAGACATGGTTTTTATCTATATTTTTCCTATTGATAATATGAAGATATCAAAATTGATCCACTGATTGTACAACTAGACATCATGTGTCTCATATCAATTTTTTCTATTAAGATTTTTTTTTTTTTGAGATAAGGCCTCATTGTCACCTGTGCCAGAGTGCAGTGGCCATCACCATAGCTCACTGCAATCTCAAACCCCTGGCTCAAGTGATACTGCTGTCTAACCTCATGAGTAACTGGGACTATAGGCACATGCCATACCTGGCCAATTTTTCTATTTTTTGCAGAGATGGGGTCTCACTCTTGCTCAGGCTGGTCTTGAACTCCTGGCCTCAAACAATCCTCCTACCTCAGCTTCTCAAAGTGCCAAGATTATAGGTGTGAGCCGCCATGTCCCGCCTTATATTAAGATTCTTGACAGGCAATTTAATTTTTTTAGATTGGTATCTAAGATGGTACCTTTGAGATGTAAATTTCTTTTCTTTTCTTTTTTGAGACAGAGTCTTGCTCTGTTGCCCGGGCTAGAGTGAGTACCGTGGCATCAGCCTAGCTCACAGCAACCTCAAACTCCTGGGCTTAAGCAATCCTTCTGCCTCAGCCTCCCGAGTAGCTGGGACTACAGGCATGCACCACCATGTCTGGCTAATTTTTTCTATATATATATATATATATATATATATATATATATATTTTTTTTTTAGTTGGCCAGATAATTTCTTTCTATTTTTAGTAGAGATGGGGGTCTCGCTCTTGCTCAGGCTGGTCTCGAACTCCTGACCTCGAGCAATCCACCCGCCTTGGCCTCCCAGAGTGCTAGGATTACAGGCATGAGCCACCGTGCCCGGCCTGTAAATTTCTACTTACCATTTAAAATTGATTGCATTGGCAGATTTTTTTAGATAATATATATTAATGTAGCAAAACTACATGAAATACTTATAACTGGCCTTGTTAAACATTACACATGAAAGTTATATGTAGTTTAAACATGCCAATGTTATATTAGTATTAATATGTTCTTCTGAAATTAAAGTAGTTTCTTTTTTGTCAGGATATAGAGGATATAGTATATTTCCCCTTTGCAATGTCATTTTTTAACAGAATTATAGGATGTTTTTGGCGTTCTGCATGCTTTTATCTAACATATATTCCATGAGTACTTTCCCATAGGTTAATTAGATGTTTCCTTATATCTATTTTGACTTTGAAGGTGATAAGT
The DNA here is from genome assembly GCF_020740605.2 of Lemur catta. NCBI lineage: Eukaryota > Metazoa > Chordata > Mammalia > Primates > Lemuridae > Lemur > Lemur catta. The sequence continues at coordinate 6,917,598 of NC_059132.1, forward strand.
ACACTTTTAAAAACTTTAGGGTGCTGAAACTAAGAAAGCTCACATGACATATGAAATATATTCAAATTTTTACAAACCTATGTAGACAATACAACAGTATTTATTTTATAATAGAGGATCTCAAACCAGTAAAAAAGAAAGAAAAAGAGCATTATAACTTGAGTGGACATAAGGGAAAAGCAATGCTTGGGAAACATATATGTGAGAAAGTACTGACAACATATCTGATAATGTTAATTACCTATTGACTTTTGTTGTTTTCAATATTTGCAGTTAGAGGGAAACAATAATATTTCAGAGACTAAATGCACTTAGCTGGGTTGGGATGAAGGTGGAATAAATTGCTAAAAGGTTTTTACATTGCTCAAATGCATACCCTATGAATATCAGAAATATTAACATCTGGCAGAATGTCAAATGAATATGGATCACAGTTCAGGATCCTGACTAAAGTATTATGGGAAGTAAGGAATTGGTTGGTAAGAGTTATTCTTAAAAAACAAAGCTAAATGATAAAGGTGGCCACTCATTTTGTTCCCAATTTTAATTAATGGGATGAGAGAATGTTTCAGGATATAAATAAATTTCATGTCTCTTTTATACTGCATTTATGAAAAAGAAAGGATTAGAATTCCCTCCTCAAGCTATAAACACAGAAGATCATTATATATTCATCTGGAACTTGTTTTGGAATCTAGGAGTAAATGTGCAATCACATATTCTCCTGTGCTGCAGAGAAAGAGAGAGATTGATTTTCTAACCCATGCCAAATTCTTCGCTGCTCCTAGAGCCTTCTGGTTGCCATCTACATGTATTCTGTTTTCATAGTGGAACTCTAATGACATACCCTCAAAAACGTACTCTCTGAATTCAGATACATTATGGTTATTCTTTAGAATCTTTAAGGAAATACTACAGCAGTTTTGTTTAGACTCAAAAGGTGTTCGTACAAAATAAAATCAGCTAATTCAGATGTGTTAATGGTGGGTTTTTGCATCTATGTTCATCAGTCACGATTGACTTTTCATTTTCTTTTCTTATTAGGGTTTGGTATCAAGGTTATGCTGGCCCTATTCAACAAGTTAGGGGTTCTCTCTTTCTGCCTCTCTATCTCTATATCTGTCTCTCACCTTTTTTCTCTATTCTTTAAGATTGGTGATATAGCTTTCTTAAGTATTTGGTAGAATTCACTAGTGAAGCTCTCTGTGCCTGGAGTTTTCTTTGTGGGAAAATTTAAATCCTGAGATCAAATTTCTTTATTAGTAATAGAATTATTCGTGTTTTTATTTTTTATTTCTGTATATTTTATTTTTCAGAAATATGTCAATTGCATCTAGACTTTCAAATATTTTGGCATAAAATTGTTTATTATATCCTGTTGTGATCTTCTCCTTTTCAATCCTGGTATTAGTTATTGTCACCTCTCATTTTTCCTGACTAGACTTGGAAGTAGTTTACTAATCATATTGGCCTTTTCAAGGCTAATTTTTGGTGTTTCAGGTTTTCTTTCTTGTCTATTTGCTTTCCATTTTATTAATTTCTGCTGTTAACTTTATTTTCTTCCTCATATGTTTGTACTTCAGTATGCAACAGAAGTGCTTGAAACATGCTTTACATTTTTATTTCCTCACACAATATATTTAAAAGATGGGTACCTAATGGTGGAGATTTGACAAAAATAATAATATTCAGTGCTTCATCAAGGGCATTCTTTTTTTTTTTTTTTTTTTTGAGACACAGTCTCACTCTGTTGCCCGGGCTAGAGTGCCATGGCATCAGCCTAGCTCACAGCAACCTCAAACTCCTGGGCTCAAGAGATCCTCCTGCCTCAGCCTCCTGAGTAGCTGGGACTACAGGTGCATGCCACCATGCTCGGCTAATTTTTTCTATTTTTAGTAGAGACAGGGTCTCGCTCTTGCTCAAGCTGGTCTCAAAGTCCTGACCTCAAGCAATTCTCCTACCTCGGCCTCCCAGAGTACTAGGATTACAGGCATGAGCCACCATGCCTGGCCCATCAAGGGGCATTCTTACTGCTATTTTTCTTACTGCAAATGCATGATCATGAATACAATAACTACTAGCACAGTTTGGAGCCACTACCTTGACTCCTTTTACAGTGCCAAGTTTTACCCACCAATGCTTTCACGTTATCAGTGCAAATGTAAATACAGTGAAAAAGGTAAATAATGTTTTAACATTATTTTGAAAATAATTTTGACCTTATGGACACCCAAAGGATCCACAGACCACACTCTGAGAACCACTGTTCTATTATTTCTTCCTTTTACTAACTGGAATATTTCTCTGAAGGGAAACTTTCCATTTTCAGCTATTTGATTACCCTGAGGTACAGCTCCCATAGGAAAGGCAGGATAAATGCTTGCTTCTTTTACTCTATTTAGCAGTTTTAAAAAATAATAAATTGATTGTCTATCATCTTACAAAAAGGACCAATGAATTTTTTTATGTGTCATTGTGAACTTGTGGACTTAAACATATTTGATATGGCTCAATCCATTGTAATTATTAATGTTTTAATGCTCAAATTATGCTAGTTTTGGTAAGTGGATTTCTGTTCAGGTTGGCTCCTGAGTCTTTGTGTGTGTGTTTGTGTATCTTGTTTTAAACCTTGTATTAATATTTTGAAATAATTATAGATTTACACAAGTCTCAAGAATGGTATAGAGAGATCCTATGTACTCTTTGCCCACTTTTCCCCAGTGGAAACATCCTGATCTTTTTTGCATGAGTCTTAGCAGACTTTTGAGTGCATCCTTGCTTTCTGGTATGACAAGATGTCCAGGTTACCATGTACTTTTCCTCAGACCTGAAATCAACCATAAGGCACTGGCAGATTTGTTTCTGGTAAGGGCCCAGTTTGTGGTTCATAGAGCAGAATGGCACCTTCTTGCTGTGTCCTCACGTGCAAGGAGTGAGATAGCTTTCCAAAGCCTCTTTTATAAGGTTTCCTGCCCTCATGATCTAATCAGCACCCAAATGCCCTAACTCCTAATACCATAATCTTGGGGGTTAGGATTTGAACACATGAATTTGGGGAAACACAAACATTCAGACTATAGAAAATTTGTGTAAATCAGTGTTTTTTTTCTCCAGTAAACATTTGGAAGAATTCAGAGTGAAGTGGTTTTTAAAATTCTGTGTAAATAGACTTTAAACATATTTTCATTTTCCAATTGCTTTACTGCTAGCATCTTTTTCATGCCTAATATTGGTTATTTGTGTTCTATCACCTTTATCTTGATCAGTCTACCTAAGAATTTATCAATTTTATTGGCCTTTTCAAAGAGCCAACTTTTGGCTTTGTTGATATATTTTCTATCGTTTGTTTTCTATTTCATTGATTTCTGCTTTGATCTTTATTATTTGCTTTCTTATTTTACTTGGGTTAACTTTTCCCTTTTTTAGATTTTTTAAGGTGGATTCTTAGATAACTGAGTTTAAACATTTTTTTCTTTCTAATATAAAAAATTAAAGCTATTACCTCTAAGAACTGCTTTATTTGCATCCAACAAATTTTGATATGTGGTGTTTTATTTTTATTCACTTAAAAGTATTTTCTAATTTCCTTTATGACTTATTCTTTCACTCATTGATTTATAAATATGTTCAAATTTACAAATACTTTTGGTTTTTGCAGATATCTTATTGTTTTTTATTTCTAATATAATTATTTTGGTCAGGGAACATAATCTGCATAATTTCAATCTTTTAAAACTTATTTAGACTTGTTTTATGGCCCATCATGTAGTCTGTGTTGGTGAACATACCAAGTGCACTTGAAAAGAATTTATATTCTGCAGTTGTTGGGTGTAGTGATTTATAAATAAATGATTCAGATTTTCCCTCTTTACTTTTTTTTGGTCTGGTTATTCTACCAATTACTCAGAGGGCAGTGTTAAAATCTCCTGTTATCATTGTATTTTTCTCTTTAATTTTGTCCATTTTTTGCTTCATGTTATTTGAGGCTCTGTTATTAGGCACACACATTTATGATTATTACAACTTCCTTATTCATTGATCTTTTTATCCTTATGAAATATCACTTTGTTGGTTATATTTTTATTCTCGAAGTATATTTTATCTGACATTAATGTATATGGCCATTCTAGTCTCATGTTTACATGGCATATTCCTTTTTATTCATTTACTTTTTGTTTCTTTAAAGTGTGCCCTGTAGAAAGCATACTTTTAGATCTTGCTCTTTTATCCATTTTGATAATTCTGTCTTTTAATAGAAGTATTTAGTCCATTAACATTAGTGTAATTACTGTTATGTTTGGTTTTGTGTCTTTCAAAATATTATTTGTTTTCTATTTGTTCTGACTGTTTGTTCTTATCTGTTGTCTTTTGAATCATTTGGATATTCTTTAGAATCCCTTTTAATTTATATATATATCCAAATATATATCTCTCTAAAATATATCTATGCATATTTGCATTTTTTGTGGTTACTCTGAGGATTATAGCATATGTACTTAACTTTTCTCAGTTTACTTAGAGTTAATAGTGTATAATTTCCATAAAGTGCAGAAAAGTTGAAACCATATAAGACTGTTTAGTTCCTCCTATGCCATTGCTTATGCTATAATTTTCATTTGTATTAAATCTCATACAATATAAACCCCACACGACAGGGTTATAATTTTTGTTTAAACAGTTATTATATATTTTAGAAAAATTAAGAAGGAAAAAAATAGTCATTTCTTTTTACCCAAACATTTACCATTTCCAGTGCCTAATTTGTTTCTAAACAGCTGAGTTTCCCCATAGCATCTTTTTGCTTCAACCTGAAAATCTTCATCTAGCACTTCTTATAATGCATATATGCTGCAGTGATTTATCTTAGTATTCCTTTGTCTGAAAGTGTATTTATTTCTCTTGCATTTTGAATGATATAGAATTCTGGATTAACAGATTAATTTCTTTCAACAGTTTAAAAATGTTATTACACTGTCTTCAAATGTCCATAGTTTCTGATGAGAAGTCTAAAGTCATTTGAGTCATTTTTCCCTGTCTGTAATATGATTGTTTATGTTGCTCTTGGGGGAACTTACTTTAAGGTTTTCTACTTATTTTTGGTTTAGAAGTTTAACTATGATGTGTGTATTTGGTTTTTTTTAATACTTATCCTGTTTAGGGTTGGGTGAGTTTATTGAACATGTAAATTTATATCCTTCACCAAATTTGGAAAATTTTTGGTCTTTATTTCTTCAAATTTTTTTGATCCTAATTTCTCTCTCTTCTCTCCCCCTGGACTCCAATCACACACATGTGATATTTTTTAATATTGTCTGGTTTTATCATGGTAGGGTTAAAATTAGGTCCTTTAGGAATATACATTCCTTCTATATTCTTGTACATCCTATATTGTTCCATAGCCTTCTCAGACTCTGCTTATTTTATTTCAATTCTTTTTCTCTTCTTTGGATTGGATCATTTCTATCGATATATTTTCAGATTCACTGACTTTTGCCTCTATTATCTCCATTCTTCTATTAAGCACAGCCAGTGAATTTTTATTTCAGATACTATATTTTTATTAATAAAACTTCTATTGGCTCTTTTTTATATTTTGTATTTCTCTGGTAAAATTTTCTTTCTTTTAATTCATTACCAGCATGTTTTCCTTTACCTTATTAAATACAGTTATAGTAGCTGTACTTTAAAGTCCTTGTCTGCTAATTCTTACTTCTATGTCATTTCATGTTGTGATTCTTGATGGTCTTTACCCTTAAGAATGCATTATATTTTCCTGGCTCCTCATATGTTAAGTAATTTTGTATTGTATCCTGGATATTGTAATGCTATGTTGTGGAGACTCCCTGTGAAGGGTGTTAATGTTTTTGTTTTAGTAGTAAATAAACTTGATTAGACTAAAAATGCAAACTCTCTTGCTTCTTCTGGGCAGAAGTTCAGACTTCAGTTTTGTTCTTTTAGCTTCAGCCTTAGTTCTTTATATGTGATTCAGAGGTCAGTAGAGATGTGGGAAAAATTTAGGTACAGAATTTAGGGCTCACCTTCTCTGGTTCTCTGCACTCAAGGATTCCCTACCCCCTCTCATTTGTGGGTTACAGTGTGGTTTCTCCTGATTCCTTCTCCTTGTTCTTTAGGCCAGAGAAACTGAGTGTTATCTATCAGAGGTTTAGCTTCCTCATGCTATGTTACAATCTTGATCTGCCATTAGGCCAAAGCAACAAAAACAGGAAACTCACTCCATATCGATCCCTTTCTCCAAGCTTTGTTCCCTCCTCCCCCAAATCTGACTACTTTTGTTTACTCTCAAAAGCCCTCAGATATTTGCTTTATATATTTTGTCCAGAGATTACATTTATCATCTCTAGAAGGGTCTGTTATGAGTTCACTTGGATATACTGGACTCAGCTTCTGACCTTATGTGGTTTTTTTTTTTTTAAGACAGGATCTCACTCTGTCACCCAGGCTAGAATGCAGTGGTGTGATCATAGCTCACTGCAACCTCAAACTCCTGGCCTCAAATGATCCTTTTGCCTCAGACTCCTGAGTAGCTGGGACTACAGGTGTGCACCACTATTCCCAGCTAATTTTTCTATTTTTTGTAGAAACGAGGTCTCACTCTTGCTCAGGCTGGCCTCAAACTCCTGGCCTCAAGCAATCCTCCTGCCTTGGCATCCCAAAGTGCTAGGATTATGGGCATGAACCACAGTGCACTTCTGACCTTATGTTTAAGTTTTTGCTTAAACATCAGATTTATCCAAGAATTAAATTCAATATTTTTAAAAATGTCTGGTGAAGGGGTTGAATGAATATTTGGAGAGTCAGATATCAATGAATGTATGTTCTTAAAGGTACAGATTTTAACCCTGCAGCAGATAGGGAAAAAATAATATAAAACAATATAATGAATCAGTCAATTTAAGTAAAATAAATTCAAGGAAGTGGGCTGAGTTTCTCAGTGACCATTGAGAGATTTATGAGAATCATATGAAATAAATTATGAGACTAAGACCTTTTTATTAAGGAAAACAAAATATTGCTATGAACATGATTCTATTTCTTTACTACATTATGAACTAAGAATTTTGGAGACAAATCAGAAGTCAGTGAATTGGCTTATGCATAATTGATTGAGAGTATAAATAGGCACAAAAATTTGGGGAGGCATTTTGGTATATATAACTATATAAAATTTAAATGTCCATATAGTAGTTCCCTCTTAACCTACAGTTTCACTTTGAGTGCTTTCAGTTACCCATGGTCAACTACAGTCAGAAGATCAGTTAGTAAAGTGCAATAAGATGTTGAGAGAGAGAGGCCACATTCACATAATATTTATTATAGTATATTGCTGTGATTGTTCTATTTTATTATTAGTTATTGCTGTTAATCTCTTACTGTGCCTAATTTATAAATTAAACTTTATTATAGGCATGTATATATAGGAACAAACATAGTTTATATAGGGTTCAGTACTATCCATGGTTTCAGGCATCCACTGGGGCTCTTGGAATGCATCCCCACAGATAAGGAGGGATTGCTGTATTTTTAACTAAGCACTTCTCAGAATAAACACACAGGCATTTACATGCACACACTTTCAGAAATGTACTTAAATATTCAATCATGTAGTAAAAATAAGTTATGAAATATCCATATGATGAATATTATGTAGTCTTTACTAAGAAGGAAGCAGAACTATATGTACTAACATGAAAGGATGTCTATCATATATGTAAAGTAAAAAAAAGTAAAGTTGCACAATAGTGTGTAGAAAGTGGTTCCATTTTGGTAAAATATATCAGTATGTATATTTATATATGCATAAGTAAAAGTCTGGAATAATATACAATTGTCTGTTGGTGGTCTAGTCTACAGAGGAATGAAATTTTAAAGGATTTTCATTTTTATTGCTTTTAACAATTCTGAATGAACTGAATTTGGTACAAAGAACATATATTATTGAACCTAAATAAAAGATAAAAAAAATCACAGGAAACACACAGCCTGACTTTATCAGAGTTGTGGCTACATTCTTAACAGGTTATCAGACATCATTACTGACCCTTGGAAAGAATGACTTTTTACAATTTGAAAATCCCCTTTATCTTCCACTCCTGCTATCTTAAAGAGCATTAAATCCACATATCTTAGGAGGCATGGCTGTCCAATATACCCTATGTGTACATTGATTTATGAACCAATAAATGTTTCATATATAGTTGAGATTTTAAATGAGCTTATGATAATTGGATCAAAGGAATACTAGTCCAACTTGGGAGTACTGCAGAAAACCAATCATGGGAGACTATGATGAAATTTTAATTATAGGATATTGAATATCCTAGAATGACAACTCTGTTATGATAGATGACACTGAATTGGAAAAAGGAACAGTGAGATTTTTTGCCCAGTTCTGTTTGAAACCAAGTCTATATTTCTAATAAATTATTGAACCATTCTATGTTTTAATTTTTGTATCTTAAAGTTATCATCTCAGTGTTTTTGGTCCACTGGATTTATTAGAGAATTAGCCATTAACTTTAGATAAACAGAAGTCACAAATTAAAATAAAGTGTTGGTTGATTTGGGGGTTTCTGTATATATATTTTTTCCTATTCTGTGCTGAAAAGCTGAAGTTGATGTTAACAAAGGCGTATTCTTGTATATGCATCAAGCTAACTGGTTTTAAGATATTTGAGACCATTAATTCAGAGATGCTATATAGAATCAGTACCAAATTTTTCTTCTCAATTCTGTCAGCCAAGTATAGTATACTTTCTTTGCTTGAGATAGAAAAAACAGATAGAGAAAACACAAAAATAAAATTGAAGAATCTGTAAGTCATTTCTAAATAACTTTAATAAAAGGCTTTAGATGACATTAATTATTTCATCAAAATGACTTAAAATATCTTTTAATATTCATTAAAAGCACAGTATATTTTAACTTGGCTACTTTAGAGGATTTGTATTTTACCCACCTTATAATGTGTTATACACATATAACTGCTAAAGGAATTATGTAACAATTTCAACAGGAATTCATGAGTGGGATTTGTATCAGAAAAATCAAAGTCATTTGTAAAACCTTATTACTTAGGCAGACTATTATGGGTGGGAAGATGGTACTGAAAGAAGAGGTTGGGATATGAGATACAAATCTATTTTGTGATTCTCCCCGTGTGCACAGTAAATAAACCTCTTTCTCTTAAAAAAAATCCATGTTGCTTCATGATTTTGCTAAAGGCAGTCATTTCAAAAGCATGTTCAGAAGATCCAATTGAAATCTCTAAAAGAGAAAGAAATTTGTAGTTGTGAGAACAATGGAATAGTATTCTATATAAAATACTTGGAAATTCATGGCTTCAGAGCAATACTACAATTCTTAAGTAGAAGTGCATATGTAGTGGTCAGATGTTCTATCAGAGTCTTAAGAAACAGGGGCATGGAAAAAGAAGCTTCCTAGAGATTCTGATAAATTTCTTCACCTTTTTGGAAGGCAGCTATGCTCACCACTATTCCACCAATGCCAGCTCTAAATTTCCTCACCTTTTTGGGGTCCAGTTTCTTCATCAATACCAATCTCATTAGGATCTTGTCAGGATTAAATGAGATTAGACATCCATGGAAATAATATGTAAACTTCTAAATGCTAAGGTATCATCAGGATGCAAGGGGGACCCAAAAAGCCAACAATTATTTGATACTCTAGATATATGAATGAATACTTTTGAGAATTGATACTTCTAGACAGAGGTGTAGGTCTGTTTGTTATTTCCAAGCAGCAAACACAATGGGTATAGAAAAGAGAAACTGTGGCCGCTATTTATTTATTTTTTAGAGACAGGGTCTTACTCTCTTGCCAAGGCTAGAGTATAGTGCTTGATATAGCTCACTGCATCCTAGAACTCCTGGGCTCAAGCGATCCTCCTGCCTCAATCTCCTGAGTAATTAGGACTGCAGGTGCATGACACTGCACCTGGCTAATTTTTTTTTTTTTTTTTTTTTTTGAGACAGAGTCTCGCTTTGTTGCCCAGGCTAGAGTGAGTGCCGTGGCATCAGCCTAGCTCACAGCAACTTCAGACTCCTCGGCTTAAGCAATCCTACTGCCTCAGCCTCCCGAGTAGCTGGGACTACAGGCATGTGCCACTATGCCCGGCTAATTTTTTTTTCTATAGAGATTTTTAGTTGACCAGATAATTTCTTTCTATTTTTAGTAGAGACGGGGGTCTCGCTCTTGCTCAGGCTGGTCTCGAACTCCTGACCTCAAGCAATCCACCTGCCTCGACCTCCCAGAGTGCTAGGATTACAGGAGTGAGCCACCGCGCCAGGCCCACCTGGCTAATTTTTTAATTTCTTTTAGAGAAACGGGTCTGAGTACTGAGATTACAGGCATGAGCCACCACACCCGGCCTGTGGCCTTTGTTTAGGCTGAGCTTAGGTCATATCTTGGAAAATAGTTCAAATTTGAGGTACCTCAATGATATCTAAATTTTTTGAAATATATATTTTTAAAACCCTATCCAAATCAATGAATGCTTTGGCTAAAACCCACTTGAGAACACGGATGTTCTTTAGTGCCAAATTCCCATCTCATTTTATTCTGTGGCTAAAATCCCAAGAATGATAGAGGAGAAACAAAGCCAAACAAGGTTTTCTATTAAAAGGAAAGGTCCCAAGTGATGAATGGAAACTTGGAACAAGTTTTAATGGCAATACAAGAAGCCAGAAATTAGCTGAAATACAAACTTATGAATTTTGGGCATGAATCTCAGAATATTGTACTAGTTTTAGTGAATTAGAAACATAGCTTAAGGTAGGCAGTTGCAATTCTTGTTCCAGAAGAGCTCAA